>NW_027286514.1:1200000-1600000 GCF_022747635.1 Hetaerina americana | reverse complement strand
CTCATCAATAGTGTAGAATAAGTGTAGCATGAAAAAGTCCCTCACTTTGAATTTAAAGGTGGACATTTTTTCTATGCTCTTGATAACCAGAGGAAGGTTATTATACAATAAGAGTCCCATGTTATGGGGGGAAAAAGTGGACTCGCAAGTTCTGATGAAGTTCACATGTAGATGAGTGCAGGTCCTGGTGTAATGATTGTGAATGCTATTGTTATTGGTATATAATGAGATATGGCGTTTAGCATAAACAATAGAACTTAGCATATACACACAGGGAAGAGGGAGAATACAAAGTTTTTTGAAAAGGGGGCGACATGGAGCTCTGAGGGGTGCATTGCACATTAGTCTTAGTATCCTCTTTTGGATTTTAAATACAACATGAGCACAGGGTAATGGGCCCCAAAAAAGAATACTAAAAAGTACATGGGCATAAAACTCACCATAATAGATAGACATAAGAACTTCATTATTTACAGTTTGCCTGATAGAACGTACCAAATAGCACGCTGAACAGCGTTTTCTGCATAAACTAGAAATATGGCTATCCCAGTTTAGTCTACTATCCAGGGTAACACCCAGGAAGGAGGCATTATCACTCCTTGGAATAATCACATTGTCAAAAGACACTGAAATATCTGTTAAGAGGCCTATTTTTATTTACAAAGTATATTAAATTTGTTTTTTCCCAATTTATATGAAGAAAATTACGATCACACCACTCTTGCAAAAGGTGGATAGTCATGTTAGCACTTGATACCAGGCCGTTGATTGAAGAGGCAGACACTATGACATTTGTGTCATCGGCATACAATATGGGAAGTGTATTAGGTACAGAATTAAGCATCCTTGAGAGGTCATTTATGCATATGAGAAAAAACACTGGGCCAAGAACAGATCCCTAGGGAACCCCGCAGGATATTGTTTTTGCAGGCGATACATGAGATATTCCATCTTTCGTAACACTTACACTCTGTTGTTTAGAAAAGATTTAATCCAATTATATGGAGTACCTCTTATGCCAGATTCTTGAAGTTTCAGCAATAACATATGGTGATCAACACAATCAAAGGCCTTGGAGCAATCAAATAATAAAACAAGAGATTCCAGTTTATTATCTAGGTCAGACAATATTTTGTTTATACAATGGTAGGTAGCAGTGGTACTGGATATGGATTTTCTAAATCCATGCTGGTAGGTTGATAACAGTTTGTGCGATTCCAGGTACGATATTGAGAATAAAACACCAATTCAAAAATTTTACCGAATTGATTGAGTATAGATATTGGATGATAAGGGCTCATGTGCTGTTTATTTCCTTAACTTTATAAAGGGGGATTACTTTGGTGCTTTTAAGGGATGATGGAAACTGACCAAGCCTAAGAGATTCATTGACTAAGAATAATAGAGGGTTTAATGACATCAAAGGATTTTTTAATAATGATAAAAGGAATGCCATCTGGGCCAGTGGTGTACTTATTTCCCATTTTGTTTAAGATATTAGTTAATTCAATGTCAGAGCATGGGCGGAGAAATAGGGAATTACATTGGCTTGATGTTTGTCTATGAAAGCTTTGTTGAGTCACGTTGGGTGACTGGTGAGAAGTGAAAAAGTCATTAAAAGCCATGGCAATAGCAGAACTGTCCTCAAGTTCGTTACCTTGAGAGTCCAGTAATCTGAGATTGGGGGTTAATGATTTAGGAAGTTTTGACTCCTTGATAATTTTCCATATTTCTTTTGATCTGTTTCCAGCATTATATATTCTACGATCATTAAAAGTTCTTTTTGCATTACGAAGAAGACATTTGTAATTCTTTCTCAATGCCTTATATTCGAGAGGTTCAATAGGGACCGATCTGTTTTTGTAATGGAGACCCATGTTTTTCATGACTCTGGATGCGTACTGGATTTCATCAGTGACCCATGACTTTCTGCCCTTAGACAGAGACGAATTTTTAATTTTAACGGGTAATACAGGAAAACTATATATATATTCCATTGTAAATTTGGTGAAAAATAATTGAATATCAACTATTTAAGAAGTATTTTATTACATAACTTTATACATATACTATAAAATCGTAGTACACTCACATGATTTCCTCAGGTATAGGCATTCATTGAAACCATGAAAGTCATGCAAGGCCTAAATTTTATGCTGAGTCTTAGCAATCTGGAGTTCAGGATAGTAAACTCTAATTACTTCAGGCCACTCTGACTGTGGCCATTCTCCATTTGGACTGACATTTGGAGGACTACTTTTCCAATCCCATGTAGAGATGGGTATTGCCCAATCAGGCCCATAGTTTGCCAAAATATACTCCAACGTGTTGCATGGTATACGAACTTTCAAAGCTAAGAATTCAGTCCAACACAAAGTGAAGTGGGGAAATGTGTACCTGCAGTTTGATAAAAATTTGGTCATAAAAAATCATTCCATGTTAAAAATAAAACGAGAAAAAATATAAAGAAAGCATGAACTATGGACTATAAAGTTTATTTATGCAATACAGGAGATGCTGGTGTCTTCTGCAACTTAATCTTAAAACCACCTGACACTTTACCAGCTCTCAATTTGCCCAAAGGATGAATCATTAAAGTAATTACACAAATATACTTATATATTCACCCACACAATTTAGAATATTTCATTTAGAGTCATGAGATTATCGGGAAAACAAAATCTATAAAAAATTATTGGGTTCTATACCAGTATACAATGAGAAACACTGATGATGGTATGCCCTCAGAATAAAAATGTTGTTGGACAACTGAACCCAACGAAGGACCCCAAAAATCTTCACTCGTACATTACACTGAGTACCCCTAAAAGAATTCATCAAGATCTTGGGAAATAAACTGATCAAAGAGGTGACACTTCCTCACTTACTTCACCTCAGATAGCAGAATAGCCAGGATATAATGTGGATGTCCAAGAGGAAAACTCCAAATTTAAAATAAACTCCAGCTCTGATTAGAGAACTATGTTTGCTAAATACATGCTTCCATGTATTTAGTGTAACAGACCCAAGATTGAGCCACCATGCAAAGATGCATCTTCTGTGGATGAATTCTCATCTCAACTAGCTTCAACTTGGAGGAATTAGGACTGATAAGAGATACCACTGAGGCATTAGGTCACAGGTTCAGATTTTAGGGTGAATTTAAAATTAAAGGGCAACTAGAATCATCAGATCAACCAAGGGTTTTAAGTAGATATGGCCATGCTGAACCTAAAAGAGGGCATGGCTGGTCATAGAGGTAGAGAGAAAGGACAGAACCATTCCAGTGGCTCAACATAACTGAGACAGGCCCATATTAATGGATGCATCCCAACTCTGGGGACCTCTATGAGACTCCCTTGTCAAGTAATATCCTAGAGCTAGGAGCTTCAGAGGAGTCTCCGACACCAAAATTCACATGGGAAATGTTGATGCAAGAGAACTAAGAGATACTACCAGAGCTATGAAATAACTATAAACATGGATTGAAGAAGATGGAAAACAAAAGCAAATAAATACCTCATAAGTCCATGGTAACCACCCTGTTTATATACTATTGAAGATTGACATATACTTACATTTACATCAAGAAAAGACTACACAAAATAATTGCTCATGAAAAATGGACCATACACAAAAATGTCTGAATGTGCACTGCCTGCAAAAGTTTGACTACTAACTATGTCAACAAATATGCAACTTACTTGAATTTTTTCCCTGTTTTAGCTTGAGTTCCTCCATTCCAAAGTATTTTTTTTCCATATGCACTTGATTTACCCATCTTTCTTCTGTTTTCCCCTTCTCTCCCTTCATAGAAAAAGAAAAGGTCCAACTTGACCCCTGATGAAATATCCAAAAATGAAAGCTCCAAACTGTCATTTAAACGACCAAAATGATGCTTCAGTGCCATGCCTCGAGCAACAAATGCAGGCACGATTTGTTTTTTGTAATCTGTTGCAAAAATACCTATATCCACATCTTTGGCATGAGGTATTATGTCACACTGACGAAAATATCCTGGGGAAGAAGCAAAGAGATATTCATAAGAATACAAAAATTAACGTAATGTATCTTTTGAAGGCCCAAAAAATGGGCATTAGCATAGGTAACACAGTGAATCATTTTCCTGGATAATGATTTCCCATGCATTCTTCCACTATTCCAATTTACTGTATGTTGCATCAGGACCAAGTAATTGCTCTTCTCACCCACCTAAGCACGTGCCACTGCTTATCCAAAAGGGGACATCTAAGCCATCTAGCAGAGTTTTGGCTCTAGCAAGTAACTTCCAAGCACGATGAGCAAACCATCTCCCTTCCGGTGTTTTTCTAGTGGATCCATACTTTTTTTCGTAGTGGTGAGCCCGGGACCAGCTGCATTCTTTAAAATGGGATTGGCGAAGATCATGGACGAATGCAGGCACATTTGAAGGTACAGTAATGGGAGACGGAAATCCGGGTAGTTGACGAGAAATAACTTCAAATCTTGTACAAGAGAGAGAAAAATGCATTTAGTAGATTGAAGAAAATAATAATAATAGCTGATATTTATAAATTGATAATATGGCTAGTGGCGTGAAACTCGTGTGGCATTTACTTAAGGATGCCTCCCACCAGACCAATGTGATGCACAAATATTTCAACAATTCTTGAAAAAACTAAGTAGACTTTATAAATACTTGAAAGTAACGAACATCTATTGGGGTAAACAGCAGAGAGAATCAATACTATTTAATACTTACTTATCAAATGCTCCTTCGTGCTCCAAATTTGTAACATCCTTCGCAGATAATCCTAACGTCTGTAACTTAATCTCACTTTCAGGATCACTGAATACATCACCGTGCCACCAAAAGTTTCCCTTTAGATATAAAATAATGATCGTGAGTCACAGTCAACAATGCTATTGGTAGACTTGACGAAACTCTCACCTCTCGCTCATGAAATAAAGTCAAAACGATGGATATTCTTCTTTTAAAGACGTACGCAATTGGCAATATCTCTTGGTCGGGAACAGGCTCACGCGGTGTTTTATTGTACAAAACTATTGTTGAAAATCCAATTTCTGTCACTTTATTAAGGAATGCATTTTCCTGTAAAAGTTCACAACATTGTGGATTAAATTACTCAATTTTACGACATACGAAGCAGTATGATCAGTTGACATATTAAATAATTACCTTTATAAGATTTACTCTTTTGAATTCAACAGCAAGTGTGATAGGCTTCGAGGTCGAACATGTAAGGCAACGTGGTGAAAGTTTGGCTCTTGGAATAGGGAAATCTTGATCAATTTTATTAAGTATGTGGGAATCTAGAGTGATGACGGGAAGGCCTATAAGATTCGAAACATTTACAATAGCTTCGAAGTCCATATCACCAATGTTACCGTTTCCTCTTTCTTGAGTGAGTAAAGAAACCAAGAGAAGTAACTGCAGGCTTAAAAGAACAACGCCCAAGGCTATCACCAAGTTGTAGGCTGATTTATTTTTCATAATTACTACACAATAATCTACTTTTTTGGGGTACCTTCTCTCTCAAAATTATCATCTCAATAGTAATTGGCGGCATGGGATGAAAACTGTGTAATACACATGGTAACTGTCAAAGATGTAAGGTTTGAGCGCATAATTATACAATTTAAGAAAACATAAATACCAAACTACAGAAGTGACTCCTCAGAAGAAAGCACTACACAGTACCGAACCGCAGACAGATCAATTGCTTACGATTTCATCAAACCATTAAATATCACGGTTGAACCAACATATAACTGCGATATCTACCGTGGACCACTAAATCTTGAGTGCCTGCCGCTGTTTGGTTCCGCATCCTGGAAGTCATGGTTTGGCGGGATGTCAACCGACGGCGACTCCGTCAGAAACAATCTTATATATATGTATTTGGCTCTTTAATATTTATAATATTAAATATATCGGAAATTTAATGCTATATACACTCTATCAGACGTATATAAATTTGGAGTAATGAATAATTACTAAACAAATGTGGCCCTCATTTGAATACTCGTCTGCTAGCGATATCAAAATGAGCGACTGAATACGACCTCTGTGATCGAATCTTATTATTGAAATAAACAAATGAATACGGTTTTCCCCCAATTCGTGAACAGAGGAAAACATTGAAGATGGCGGCCGTACACAGAGAAACAATTCAGAAACAAATTCAGCAAGATTGGGCTAATCGTGAATACATAGAAGTCATAACGGGTAGCATTAAGAAAATTGCTGACTTTCTGAATTCATTTGGTAAGGCTTTGGTTATTATTACATTCAATTCCAAAATGGAGTATGGTTATCAAATTGCTCTATGACTCTCCTTTGTCAGATATGTCTTGCCGATCTAGATTAGCCGTTTTAAATGAGAAATTGACAACATTGGAACGGCGGATTGAATATCTGGAGGCTCGGGTATGTTGTGATGAAGTATAAGATGGGTGGGTTGTTGCATTCTATGTAATATTTGAAAATGTTCCATGTCCTTTCAGGTAACCAAAGGGGAGACCTTGACGTAATATATTCATTGGAATTTCTACGCAAGCAGCACCATTTACATTTTTTTAAACATTTGTGCTGCGCGAGAGCTTGATGAAACGGATTCGCACATATCCATGTTCCAGTCTAAGGAATTCATTTATCTATCTCTCGAAGCAATTCTCTCCTGTCGCTGGTATATCATGAGGAACGCGATAATTGGTGTATCAATTTGTCCTTTCGTAATTGTGTACTTTAAATGCTTACGTGGAAATTGTTGATGTTAAATCAAATGCTACTTCAAGTTATTATGACGAATTTCTGTCTTCAGGCTGTAATACTTCCTATTTAAGGGATACATTAAGGAATCCGTAACTCTGTGCATATACGGTTTGCCCGTCACTGACCTGTGTACATTCTACACTCACGTCCGAAATATTTATTTTTCTGTAATATGCCCTACGCAATTTTTTTAAACCTTGATAGTTGCGGAAAATGCTTTCTCACTGTTCGAAAATACCTCGTCATTCTTGGATTCAAGTGTCTAGTCTAAATTCCAAATATCATTGCCACCCGGCTAATCGCATCTGTATAACTGAGCGAGGTTGATTGATGACTTTAATTTTACACTGGAGAAAAACGGGTAGTTGGGATGTCATTGGAATGTAGAAATTTGAGGACTGTAATGGATAAAACTTGCACAACTGGCTTTTATTAGTTGAAACGTCATTTACTTCGTCTGTAATCAGTCCATCAAAAGAAACAAGCATAATTGGTTAGTCTTGTGAACCTGAGATATTAAGTCATTCATTTGATTTGCCACTTGAACTTTTTCCTCCTTGTGATGTACCAGTAACCACTGATCCCGTACCACTTTGAGTCAAAGGGGAATTAGTTCCTGACATCACACCACTACCAACTACAGATGTAGCTGCACTCCCAACAACAGCTTGATTTCCTTCACCAGATTCCAACTGTTTCAGTAATCGGAATAAAGCAGCTGCCTCCCGAATCCAGCTGAACTCGATACAAAATGCTTGCACTTCAATGAATAACTCCTGAAAGTAAGGGGAAAATGTTTAAATTTTTTTACTATGTTGTTCCAGATTACATATATACGTATAATTGTAAAAGCTTATGTTGGATGACATGTATTTATTACTTATTTAAAAAGGTCACAGTGAAACAACTGTAACTCTTGACTAACTAACTAGTGAACCTATTTGAGAGTTTAATAATAAAGAACCAAGTTTCATGTTCACAAGTATTTCATTTAACACCTATGCATAAAAAGTTGACAGATTCGGTTGAAAATTACTTTGTGCTCTCCAAAAATTTGACCAAGTTTGAAGTACATCTTAAAGCTAATAAATGAACACCTTTTATTATATGACCATAAGGTCATTTCAATAAAATCCTGCCAAGTGCGTGCTGAAGTCTCATATATCTCCAAAAATTCCGATTTATATGCAGCTTCAAATGGACCCTTCCTTCAAAGCTTCCGACCACGCATGTTTGGCAATTGCTGAGAGTCATAACTATTTCTTGTTCGTGGTCCTTAGGTGCTTCTTAATTCTGCATCTAATGGACCTTCCTGTTAAGCGAATATAGAACTTCCCTCATGTGCACTTGATCTCATATACTCCGTACATGAGATCGGGCAATTGGTCCTTAGGCTTAGAGATGACGTCACTGATTTTTCTAGCAGCGGAGAACCTAGTTATTACATAATGCTTGCAGCTTACTTTCCTACCAAGCTCAATCCCATAACATGCCACCATTGACATATCCTCAGTTTCCTGGATGTGTGCCATTTAAAATTATACATTAATTTTTACGTTTTTTCTTCTACTTATTCTCTATCTTCATTATGACTAATATAGTGTTGCTCCCGGGACTTCCTCTGTGCATATTATATTGAGCTATTAACAGTTATCATCTACAATCATTTATTTTTAGATTGATTAATAATATCCATTGATATGGATGAAAATTCTCTTGATATGTTTTTTTATAATTGCTTGAAGGAATGATAATTTTTAAATATATTGATATAAACATAACTTTTTTTCACTATCAGCCATCTATAGGGAATACACTAGGTCACGAGCTCAAATAAATATGTACTCTTTAATGTGATAAATAAATTAAATAATAAATGTAGCTGTGAATTAACTTACAATTAAACCAAATAACTAGTTAACATATGAATAAATAATTGAAATTAGTTAATGTACAAGTAGATTTAGTCAATAAAATGATTATATCTAACCCTGTGAGATTTCTGGTAAAGCCTCGAGAATAAAACTGAAATTCAGGTCTGCAGTAACAGTGAGGAAAGGAAGATAACAGAAAAGGGGCACACTTGAACAAAATGACGCAGTTTGTTATTTAGGTTACAAGATCTTCAGAAATGGAAGAAATAAGAGGGATATGTTGAGCAGGCTAGGACAAACATAAAGGCTTCCTACCAGTACTATTAACAGCAAATACTACCTACATAATAGTTCAACCTTAAGGAAGTAGTTCATTCATACGTGGAGTACCATGGATTGGTTTTTTTTCAGCCTATACCAAATATGAAGCCTTATTAGGGTTTTCCACCACTTAAGGTGGTAGGAATCCACAACTACCAACATTTTGAAGGCCAGCTAGCTCTGCCATCATCCTCATGGAATTGAAGATGATGGTGTAGTTAGCTTTAAAAATACCAGCGGCAAATAAGAGAACCTGGAGGTAAACCAATGAGTACAGGGGAGTGGGTGAAGTGAGAATGTCCCTAGCAAGAAAAATTTAACACATCACCAGGAACAAGTTTACTGAAGACCACATTTGAAACAACCCCAGAAAGGAGGAATTACAGAGAAAGAGAGCAGGAACTAATAGCAAAATAGGTGGTAGATGGCAGGCTTAAATGCAAGGAAAAATGAAGAGACGAGCAGGAAAAAGGATTGCATGAAGAGCAGCCACAAGCCAACTCTCAGATTGATATTGATCTCCTGAGTTCAATCAAATTCATTTTCAATAGGGCACCTCCAAGTCTTGGGCTAGAGGAGCATATTAGTTGTTTTAAGGCATCAGAGTTATGGCCAGTTTGTAATTATGTCTTAATTTGAGTTGAGCATGTTCCTTTCAAAAATACAAGTCACAGAATGCGATCACTTATTATATTTTGCTGATGGCTTATCGCAACTTTCCTGCCTGTATCCATGATTCTTCTGTTGTTTTGTGGCGCATTGCAGCAGAGTAGGTTCCACAAAATGATAAAAAATATGAAAGTTGTATGAGGCAAAGGTTTGTCAATGAATTCCTCCACGTGGAAAACATTCAACTCATTAACATTCATTGATGAAGTTTTATGTAAAAGAAACAATCACTGTTAAAAAGCAAGTGACATTTTAGTAATGGAAACATCAACATTAAAGAATCTTAATGAGTGTCAGACAGCTCAATACAGCAGGCAGCCCACATAACAAAAATCACCTATATCAGATAATCTGGGTGAAGTGTATGATTATGACTACAGTCTGATTCAAAATGATAACTTGGTGGAATTTGAAAGTATGTTGCTCAGATAATTCTTGTCATATGAGGGGCTCAAAGTTCTTGGCCTCTCGCATGATTTTTCTTTCATGTTGGCACAACTGTGAGTAGTGTGTGAAATTGCAAGCAAACTCCATCCAGCAGTTTCCTGTAGGCAGTCGTTAAAATTCTTGAAAAAGGTTTAATGCTGACCAAAATTTATCCAAGGATTGCAAATCTACATGGGGACTCTTCTCCTTCAATTCCTGCCATGAAGAAATGGGTGGCCAAGTTTAAATGTGACAATGAAAGCCTACAAGGTGTTTTACTTGAAGGATGTCCGAAAAGTGTAACCACACTGGAAATCATCAAGATTTTGGAAGATCACCATATGAAGGTGCGTGGTATTGCTAATGCTGTAGGTCAAGAGAAAGGTGGTGCATTAACTTCTTTAGTGATGTGGGGAATACTTTACATTACGATGACAAAAGCAAATTTTTTTATGGACCAATATTGCATCATTATTCTGATTTTTTTATGGTATTTAAAAAAACCCATTGCCAACGATGATGATTCAAGACTTCATGGAATCAGATGAAGAAACAAATCGGACTGGCACCTTCCAATGATAGAGAAGTGTCATAAATCAGTAAACACGTCCATTGCCATGGAGAGGAAATTAACAACCTTTTTAAATATCTAAAATATGATTTTGAAAGGTAAGTAGCCCAACAAAACTTCAGAGTCTTACAGCAGACCTCTTTATAAAAGTTTTTTTTACTACAAAGTGAGACTGACTATAAATTAGAGGACAAAGAAGGAAGCACATTTCTTTTAGAAAGCTTTAATGAATGTGCACAATCAGTATACACTTAAAAAAATGATAAACACAGTAATCAACCCGAAGGTCGGTTAGGTAGGTGATGGTAGAGTTCACCCAGGACTAAGCCCGACGGCATGTGAAATTCACACATCAGGGTAGGGGCACCAGCTCCATTCCCTGTGCCAGTTATGGTTTCCCAGGAAGACGTGGTACCCGAAAAATCACGTAGCTTGGGTGGAGCTGCAGGTGCCTAGAGTGCCTTGCCCGGGAATCGAACCCGGGCCCCTCCTGGTCAGTAGTCAAACGCTCTACCCATGGACTACTCCGAGCCACCATGGCATACACTTACAGAGTAAATATTAATCAAGACCTTTTGAGATAGTAAACAGTCAAGTCTTCCTACTGCTTTTAACCCAGTTTTCTGTCCTTCCTAGTCCCAAAAGGAGACCTTTCACACCTATCACAGTAGCTTTCATATGTTTGTAATATAACAGCTTTAAGTTAACCAAGTAAGCTAATATATTTTTATGTGCATATCATTTCCTATGCATCACTTTTTTTAATACATTGCACATTAGCATACCTATGCATTTTATTTCATATTTCGCTTCCCATAAATTTTAGTGTTAGTATATTTAATTTTACATGAATTTAATCAGCATCTAAAACGTTCCCATCATAAATGAATAATAATGAAACAAACAATTTAGATATCCTCAATTTAATAATAATTTCAGTAGTAGTGCCATTTTTCAAAGCATGTGTCTGCTCATTTGCAATCACAGAAGCAACATACTCAAGCACACCCATCGAATTAATAGTCGTCTTCGTGAGCATTATTCAATGTAAACATCAGTGGTACATTACTAATGTTTTTCATTCTGCAAGGAACACCTATTGGAACTTGAATGTGATTAATTTATACAAATATAAACAATTTAAAAAAACCGGAAAAACTAAAGAACCACTGCAAAGAGGACAATATAAGGTCAAAGAAACACATTCATGTTCATTGTATCTGACTTATTATATTTTTCAATCAAAAAGATTATCCTTTTCCATCAATTGATTAATATTAATAAAATAAAAAATGCTGAAATAAAAACTAAAAGTGCTGTAGCAGGAAACAATTTAAGGAGTTTGAACCTAAAATATATGCCTGAAACGCTACAGCAATGGACAGGTTCCTTGTTTTTATACTGTAAATACCATGGTTTTTCCTATTTGATTAGATGTGAAACTGTTCCTCCATGTAGAGCAAATCACTTGAAGCTAGTACAAAAAATTGAGTAGGTAGGCTATATTACTCAGGTGAGTATCCATAATTTCAAATCCCAAAAATATTTTATGCTAAGCATTCGGATAAGAAGAGCTGTTTTCTTATATTTAAATATTAGTGGGTCAGAAGAAAGTTGTAGCGATGCTGAGTCATCTATTGATTGTTTCTGAAGCCACTGAAGCTATTTTTTCTTTTCATAGTTGTTTACCTGTCAATAAATGCTGATAACAATGTCCACAAAAATCGTTCCTCCCACCAGTTGCAAAGCACATGCTGTAATTTGTTCTTGAATGAAAAAGGATAATCAGCTGCCCAAATTCATCAGGAGATGTGCCTAGTTGGTGAACCTATAGTGTAATGAGTGAAAGACAATGGTGTAAAGACTTCAAAAAGGGCTGCACAAATCTGCATGATGGAGAACGGAGTAGTAGTAGTAGTTTTGAGGGGAGGCGACCGACAGCTAAGGTCATTTGCGCCATAGGGAATGGACAGGAAAGGATGAAGGGTGGAGAGAAACCCGGCGTCGGCATTAGCCTACTCTTTACGAAAGGCGCCAAGGGGTCCGCAGTTTAACGTCCCATCCGACGGACGGTGTACTCACTCAAAGTGCCATCCACAAAGCACCTCAAGTAGGGATCGAGATACCTCTGAAAAATATTCAACACCGCCGGGATTTGAACCCGCGCCCTCAGGGTGGGAAGCCAGTACGTTAGCCCCCGCACCATCTCGATCCCCTGGAGAACGGAGTGGCAGGCCCAGTACCCAGAATGATGAAATCATTCAACAAGTGGATCAAGAGCTTTGATCTGATTGACAATTGGTACTCTAGCTGACGAATTTCCTCTAATAAGATGCAACACTGTTTACATGGTTGCTAAGGAAAAGCTTGGATATCACAAATTGTGTTCAAGGTGGGCACCAAAAATGGTTACCAACCAACCCAAAGAGCAAAGAATGCTGAGTGGATGGGCATTTTTGTATCAAATGTCTCGACCTTGCACCTAGAGAACATTTCTTCTTCTTTCATTAAAGGCCGTGGCTTGGTGGACAATGGTTTGAAGACAAGAACCTACGACTGCTGTTGTAAATTGGTTCAATTGTGATGGTGAACTTCTATGCTGGTGGATTAAAGAAGCAATTGCAGCATTATGAAAAGTCCTTAGAAGTGAATGGCAATTATGTAGAAAAGTAAATTAAGTTTGTTGGAAAGTAAAACGTTAAATAAAATTTTTTCCTCGTGAATATATTTTTTTATGACCACATAGTCCTAACTTTTCAAATATTCCTCATATTAGAGCTATAAAAAAGTTACAAATATTATGTTTGTTCTGTATCCCCAAGTTAAAAGCCACAAATTGCTATTTCTTAATAAATATCCACTGATTTTCTACCAAATTTCTACTGATTAATTATATCAAAAGCACCAAGAATTGATTAGAAATAAAAGGTTTTCATTAGGTATGCAGGATTTACATAAATCTTAAATATTTACTGGAATAACTTGTCAATTTACATCATATTTTAACTTATATACTGGCAAGAATTCATGGCTATTGTTACGTGCTTGCAACTATACCATTACCTGATATTTCTATCCCCTTCCACCTCCCCTAATCTCATAGATGTCAGTGTATCATGCCATCCAAGGAGAGTTGTAATTTTAGAAAGCCATGGAACTAGGGAAAGAATGAAGAGCAAACTATTCTTCCCATGGAAGTGCTCCTTGATACACTCTCTGGCCATTTTATTTTCAATTATGAAAAATTATTTGTTTCTTGGTTTGAAAAAATATATTACAATAGCAATAATTTACCATGCCAAAGAATATCAACTAATGGCACTCATGTTTGGTTACACTCGTTCAAGTTTAATATAAAACTAAGACTACATTTATTTCGGGAAATTTTGAGCCAAGCTATTGGAGACAACATAGTATCTAAAAACAAATGGAAAACCTTTGGAAAAATACTTTTATAGGGATCATTAAGAGGAGGGCTCAAATCTACAAACTGATTTGAAGAACTGGTAAATGTTCTGTTTTGTAGCTTTTATCATGGAACGAATTTGCTCATCAAATTGAAAGATGGGATGCATACGAGAAACATAGTCCTGCTCAAATATTCTCAAAAGCATGGGAAGTCACACAAAAATTAATCCATACCCATAAGCTTCTACTCTTTTGTGGAGAGTACATATTTTATGAGTGCATGAATGATGGATATGTTAAGACTCTTAACTGGAATTGAAATAATTTGGCATCAATTTCTCTCTCCCACTTACTGTTGATTATGTTTTTGTCTAACACACTTCCTTAGATGGCCAAGCAAAGAACGAAGAACTATTAACAGCAATGGTTTACCCTCAGTCATTTATTGCCCAAAATTCCATCATAGTAAAAACTATCGTTTTACCCAGCAGCAAGCAACCTTGTGTTTGGGTATAGTTTCAAATTAACAGCTTCCCAAAAACTTTTTCATATTTACAAACACTTTTATTCAAACTTAAAGCCATAAAAATCATGGAGGCACATTTGCTAATCATAGGTTGTAACAAAAATGATAACTTAGGGCAATTATTTCATATATTTTCCATAAGTTCCATCACTTTTCCAATAACCAGTTTTTATAGCATTCCCTTAGATTGGTAATTAAAAAGTATTTGTGGAAAAAAAAGTTGGTCCAAATTTAAGGATATAATGTTAAATTTTAGCATCTATTATTAATTACTCATAATTATTTATCAATATATTGATAATTGTACTCAGATGATAACAATGCTGAATACCAGAAAGTTTTGCTTGAATTAGGAAAAACGTTACCTTGATAAACAGAGGCCTCGAGTACAAGTGTGAAAAACCAAATTGGTGTTTGAAAATGTTTGAATGTGTTGTGCTTGAAGCTGTGAGTCTTGAAACTTTCTCAACAAACATTGAACATTATATTTCATATTATTAAAGATAAAACACTCATCCTATCTATCATTTTAAAAACACCTGCACAGCTAGCATATACTGTTATGGTAAAAATGCATATCAGAGGTTAAGAGGTGAATGGGATACTAACCTGGACATTGATAATCTTGTTTCTAATTAGTGATTGTAGAAAGACACAAACAAGGCGAACAAGTCTGTTCTGCATGTATCGGTCCTTAATTGTTTCACAAGTTGAGATGCAGTTAGAGATATACAAATGAACAAACTCCGTGGGCAGATCAACAGTAGAAGTCAGCCTAGAAGATTAATATTCATTAGACAAAAAAAGCATGAGGATTGCGAATCATCAGTTTATAAGTAATTAATACTAAATGAATACTGCATTAATCACTCAATAGAAATATTTTTTATCATATGTGTGACTACATTCAGTTGCATGCATCCAACCACTGCTAACTCAAAAACAATGACTTATCCAGAACATTACTTTCTTCATATGCTTTTCCTTTTATGATCAAAGATAAGAACAGAATTCAAAATATGACATTATCTTAATGCATTAATACAGTGTATTTATTTTATTTATGAGCCAAGATGGCTAATTAAGGTAGTCAAAATCTTCTCACAGTTTATTCTAAAATTCATATGTGATTTGCTAGTAATCTTTTTTCTCCTAGGGTGGCATGGATTGAGCATTTGCCTTATTTAGAAGAATTAGTTGGTCGTAACAATGAGGGTTCTATGGTTGCTGAATTTAAAAGGGCTGAAAAAAACACAAAAAATCCCCACACACAACGCAACACACTACAATTTTTTCTTAAGATATTAAATATATAATGAACTGAATAAGAAAAGTCAATCCATTACCCATGAGTGGCTCAAGTTCCAAGTTAATAACTCCATGCATCTGTAATTTAAAAAAAGTTCTCTGATCTTCTGGTCTCCTTAAATGGTATTTTTGAGTTGACATCACAGTGACACATTGAAAAATTGCCAAAATAGGCATATCTGATGGATCAATTTTGGCCTAACTCTAATCAGTTAATCATAACAATCATCACAGGTTGTCAATCCGAGGATTGGTCAGGAGTTATTGAAGAATTGAGCAGTGTTATGGGAAATCATATACATCTCTCTGGTTTCGTGAGTTGGGCCACCTCTGTTTTACTCTATTTCCTTACCTGTTGACAACCTCCATGGAATGAACAGACATCTCCATATTGACTAATACACTGAAATATTCAGTTATTTGACTCGACTGCATCAATTTTAGAAGTACGTCAATAGCAATAAGTGGGTTGTTTTCCACTAAGTCAGGTAACTAAAATGTAGAAAGAGGTACAATGTTACATGGTTAGAGTTACTATTACATGTATTGCAATGAATTATATTGTTCATCTAGAGAGTTCAATAAAAATGAGACAAAAGGCTAGAACACCATTACTTGCGTTGCATCACTTGCATTAAGCATGAGTGTTGACCTCATGACATTTTCAATGATTCTTTTGGGCTCAAGAGCAAGCTACGAGTAAGAAATGAAATTCCAAGATTTCCCTTATTTATCTTATTAGAAAATGTTCACATTTAGACCCACACTGGACCGATTTCTCAAGTTTGATTTGCCTGGCTAATTCAACAGAATACCATCTCCATTTCATCCTGTGGTTGATATTTGTATGGAAACTATGAGAGAAAAATATACGTATATACTCCTTTCAGACTTAAAATATGAACAGAAATGATGAAATTGCTACTTTACATAGTGAATTTTCATATTTACCTGTTCTGACATATGAACATGCATATAAGAGAGCTTATCCTTAGGATCTTCACTGCTGACAAATTATGCATTAGGGAAATGATTCATTTTTTTCATTTGAATAATTTTGGTCTCTCGCCAAAACTTGTTCTATTTGGTTGGAAAATACATTGTGTTATATTATAATCATCAGAAAAATGCACCATATCATAATAACTATAAAAATTAATAATACTAACATAAAACGTAATTCAGTATTGTTACTATTCTCCTTTTAACTCTATACTCTTCTGATTCTGTAATGATGTGGACAAACGTGAAGAAAATATGCATGTTTAGCTTTGAATGCAAATGAATCTGATGATGGAGATGAAGTTATTGCACTGTGACACAAATTAAGAGACGAGAGAGAGAGTGACTATGAAGCAAAGTTTGGAACCATGGCTGATGGGGATTTTGTTTATGCAGTCATCAGTGAGGATCAAAGAGAAGATGAAGGTGACGGCAGGGAAAAAGTGACCCAGACCCCAAGGGGCCATCCTCCTATGTCTTGGAGGAAGAGAGAAACTAACATGCATGAGTCAGTCTGATTGCAGACTTGATTTCTTTTGTCCCATTAATTTTGTTATAACAAGTTTTTATTTTCTGTCTATGCATTCATCCACACTAGTGCAAATCTCTTTCGCTCAATATATATTTGCCTACTATATGTTTGATATTGCAGAGTGATTTTTCTTTTGCAGTACCTTTATAAAAAAATTTTTTTACTGTAACTCTCCATATTCCTGCATTGCTATTTCCACCATGTTTCTTTCCCTCCACTTGTTCCTAACCCTTGTTTATTACATCAGACAATACCATATAGGCAGCAAGAAAGAATCATTGCAAGAAGTTACAATGAAAGTAGAAAAGAAGCTGAAAGTTCTTATTTTGTTTTCCAGCTTGCATCAAAATGCTTACTTTTTAATGAAACACTAATTTCAATAGAGACATATCTGGCTTCCGCCATTTTATTTTCCATTTTTTTTAACCTTTTACATGATAATTCACCTAATAAAAAATGTTTACATGGTCACTTTTTTTTAATATTTATGATTTCCCTACTACCACTTAGCTTGGAAAGCCTAGTGATTATGATGGCTGTTTTTTAAGTCACTTTTAAAATTACTGCCTCATGTGCGCTAACAAATAACTCTTTGTTAGCGCACATGAAGCAGTAATTTTAAAAGTGACTAAACTGGATACCTCAGCAGATATGCATTTTGATCGATCAAGGAAACCCATTCTCAATCAACTATGAAGCTAAGTAGTTACCCATGGGATATTTACCTTTGCAGGGGTTAATCCAACATGGTAGACTAATTTCGGATCTGCATTGAGCTGCTCCAAAAGGCCTCCATGCTGGACGATTGTTAGTGCCGTCTTAAATGCATGGGACATGAGGTCTCGTGCTTGTGAAGTACTCCCAGTTCCTCCACTAGACACTCCAGTCCCACTCACCGACTCAAGTGCAGTCCCACATGATGATAGGGGAGCTGGGGCACAAAGCGTGATGTCATATGCTACTTGGTGCTCCCAAGGATCAGTGAGGTTCAACCAAACCATCTGAAAAGTTAAATGTTAAAGTACTACATACAACTAATATCAGATTTTTCATACAAGTTTTAACTCCTCTAGAAGGGAAATGCCTGGAGGGATTTTAACGCGATTCAAATCAATATTTACCTTGTTTCTATCCCCATAGTTGACTTAAAGGAAAAGCTAAAAAGAATTCCTCTAGTTTGTGCAATTATAGAGTGAATAATAAAAGTGCCCCTTTTATTTACTTCTACTAGCGATGATGTCTTTAGATTTACCTCTGTAATTTAAACCTCTGTAAAATCTTAACATTATTACCTGCTCAGTCAAACTCTCCCACATTTTGAAAATTCATAGAGAAGAGATGTTATGTGCAAGGAAGTGGTAACTTAAAACATCGTCTTATTCACAGAAAAAGTTGTTAATCAAAAGGTGAAATATATTTTTCTTGGTTCAAGGGATATTGGAGGGAACTAAATCTTTTTTTGTTTGTAACATCTTGATATATGCAGTAAATAAAAAGCTTTTCCTATGACATCGGATCAAGAGATATTCATACATGAACATGCATTCTGTTTTAGAAAGGTGGGGATGGTGGCTGCAATAACAGGAAGCCAAAGTTGCACTGCTCTTCCTCAATCTTGGCTTTTGCGTGTGATGTTGCCAATCAAATGCACATTTACATCTCCCATCACCTTTGCTAACAAGGGCTTTGACCCACAATGGTAGGTTTAAAATAAAATAAAATTCATATTGCATCCTTTTTAAGGATTGCTTTGTAATTATTTGGCAACCTTGTACCATTGATAAAGGTTGCAATAAGCAACCTTTATCGGTGGTACAAAATATTCTCAGAGGGCCAGAAGATGTGACCAATGAAGAGCGAGCCGGATGCCCGAGCACGTCAACAACAGACGAACACATTTGTTGAAGTGAAGAAAATAGAATTGGCCAATCGTTGAACCACCACTGGAGAAGTTGCTGAGGGCGTCAACATATCAATTGGCTCGTGGCATTCGATTTTTACCAATGATTTGGGCATGACATGGGTCGCCGCAAAATTTGTACCAAAATTGCTCAATTTCGACCAAAAACAGCAACGCATTAACCTAGCGAATGACTCTGTCCAGGACGACCCAAATTTGCTCTAAAGGGTAATAACTGGTGAAAAATCATGGGTTTATGGTTATGACGTGGAAACTAAAGCTCAATCATCTCAATGGAAGCTGCAGCACAAGCCAAGACGGAAAAAAGCATGCCAAGTTTGGTCAAATGTGAAAGTTTTGCTTTCAGTTTTCTTCAATTGCAGGGGCTTGGTGCATCATGAGTTCTTGACACGGGGTAGAACCGTAAATAAGGAATATTACCTGCAAGTTATGCTCAATTTGCGTGAAGCAATCCGCCACAAATGCTCGGATTCGTGGAAGAACAAAAATTGGCTTTTGCACCATGACAACGCCCCTGCTCACACATCTTTACTTGTGCGCAAATTTTTGGCCTAAAACAACACACTGGTGATGCCGCAGCCACCGTATTCCCCAGATCTGGCCCCCAGTGACTTTTTCTTGTTCCTGCAACTGAAGAGACCCATAAAAGGGCGATGCTACGCTACGATTGACGAGATAAAGAATGCATCCAAGGAGGAGCTCAAAAAGATCACAAAAATGATTTTTTGAAGTGCTTCAAGGATTGGAAAAAACGTTGACACAAGTGTATAATATCTAATGGGGATTACTTTGAAGAGGACAAAATAGATATTCATGAACAAATAAATAATTTTTGAAAAAACACAAAAGTCACGATACTTTTTAAACAGACCTCGTACACCTCACCATAGAAGTGTTTAATCACCCTACAAAAATCATTTTTTTCCATTTTTCTAAATAAACAAAAGTTTGTCGCCTCAATCGACTATAAAAATGAAACCACAAAATGAATACCACTCAAACTTAAACAGCAGTCTACTGAGAGATGAGGCTCACTAAAAGCAAACCTTTTCCAATACTACAATCCATCATGGATTCTCTAAGACATTATTGAATGACCCACATACTTCCTGATTTCTCGCTTCGTAGGTTTATTTGATCTCCAGTGGCCTTCTCAGCATCAAAATTCAAAGGCTTCTCTTCCTCTTTGCCTACTTTTCCAATATTTCACATCCTTAACACTTAGAGAGCCACACTACACAGGAATGCCTTTCGATATTACTTTTTGTTTTCAAGCTAACTCACTATACCTAAAGTCATGAAACATTTTCAAAATAAGGATTTAATATCATCAATGGATTCAAAATAACAACTTTGTGATGATTCCCCCTTATGATTACCTAAGAAAGACAATTCATTAAAGATGCATATAAGTCAAGAAATGATTATAATTAAATGTCATGAGCCATTCTCTAATAATAATTTTTTGGCAAAAATGAATCATTTCCCTTCCATCTAGCCCATCAATTACTGTGAGAAAAAATGTGCCATTCACATTCACCATTCCTTTTCATACAAAGAATATCAAGGTTTTTTAGGGAGTTGTGGCTCAACTACAATAATTC
Organism: Hetaerina americana; assembly: GCF_022747635.1. Taxonomy (NCBI): domain Eukaryota; kingdom Metazoa; phylum Arthropoda; class Insecta; order Odonata; family Calopterygidae; genus Hetaerina; species Hetaerina americana. The sequence continues at coordinate 1,579,063 of NW_027286514.1, read as the reverse complement.
TTCGCATTTATTTCATGGAAAAATAAAGGAAATTAAAATACTTCAATTTTATTCTCAAAACATCCTAATTTTCTAGATGTCTGTCATCTTGCTGTCACAAAAATCTATAACATACGCTATAATAAAAAAATCTCAAAAATCAAGCACAAACATGTCTTTACCTCATCTTCACAAGGATGCAATGGAGGAGCTAATCGAAGAAATTCTGGCCGGTAACTCTGTTCTACCATGGCAGGCCTCTGGCCAGGCCCTGGAAGCAAAAGAGCCTCAGCTACTCTTCGTGTTGCCATTCCCTGTTCAGCAAATATTCCAGGTAACACCCTAAAAAATTTCAGGAGCTATTAAAATGCACCAAGATTTAACTTAAGTTGTGATTACTTCAGATAAAAATCATAATTCTCCACGCATTAAACCAGCTGCAGGCTTCTATTTTTCTATGTGAGTAAAGAAAACAAGGACTTGCTAAGTGTGAATGCCTTACCCACTGGATTGTAGACGAGAAGGATCTGAATCTGGGAGGAGGATAGGGATAGCTGCTCTGCTGGTGTGTGGAAGCTCCGATTGCCTTTCCGCTAATGCTAGTTGGAGACCAGTCATATCTAAAGGAACCGAGGCACCAGTTCCACCTGATCCAGACTGGGCCACTTGTCTTGCTGTTTTATTCAAAAGCTGGAAATATAAAAGGTTTTCTTTTCATAATTGCATATCAATATTTATAATCTAAATTTTGTAGCACACCATTAGAAATTTGCAACAGGTAGTCAATGCTCATGGAATTACATTGAATCCTTCTTGTTCCATGGGAGATTTAAGCCTATTTAAAATGTCTAGAAATATAATTATAATTTCAAAATGTCTAAAAATATATAGAAAATAAGGATTTAACAACAATTTGTCATGAAGAAAATGCTGTAGCATTATAATAATAATTATTTATTTCAAACTTATGGGAAGCTTGTTGTACATTTTGAAGCACAGAGAACAAGGTCCCTTTGGAAATCATTGTCATGCTAGCAGATACTATAGAGATGATTTCTTGTCCTAGTCTCATAGGTGTGTGTGACATTATTTCATGGGAATATTTCTTTGAATGCATAAACAGCTTCATAAACTCTGCAGTAAGTGATGTAAGCTTACTGGAATGCGTTGTGGGGAATAGTGTCCTCTTTATCTGATTTGCTAATTAAATGCCTTTATATCTACTAAGGGAAAGGAAAGCAGCATTCATTGTTAAGCATCAATGGGATACTTGATGACTAGCATGCAAAATGTTAAATGACGACATAAATAAAAAACAATGAAGTTAACTCAACCTCATGATGAGGATGTCGAGGGGTGTCTATAACATTATCAAAAATTCTCCTGAGAGCCATCTTCAGTTTAGGGAAAAGAGAAAAGCTAGTCTTTTGGACAATATTACGCATGGCAAGATTGCACTTGGATCTTTTCTCTCATTATTCAAACAATTGTGAAATGATTGGAACTTGCAGTAAACTTTGGTTATAGTTATTCTTTTTTGGAGTTAATGGCAGATGATCCAGGACACAAAGGGGGAAAGATGTCATCTCCAAAGACAAGATTAATTAACAAATAACAATGAAATTTTCAGGATAAATTTATGATAATGAAGTATACTCATAAAGGTTACCCTGATAACACTGAGGGAGGCTACTTTAATGTCAGAAGCAAAAATGTTAAGTTCGCATGAGCCAAAATGCAGCAAAAAATAAAATGCAGCAAAATGGCTTTTGCAGAAAACTTATATTTCTAACTAGTCTCCTATTGTTGGCATGTACAATTTTTTTCACCAGCCTTGAAATTCCTTTGTTATTAAAACTTTATTTATATAATTAACCTTGATATTTTTTATCTAAAAATTAAATTTAAGTATCATGATACTTTTAACTTTTACTTTAAGTGATCCATTTTGGTCTCAGGAAACTCAAGCAATACGAGGAAACCAGGGCTGGATTTTAGTGAATTAAATGGAGAGGAAGAAAGAAAGTTGTGAAAGTGGAAGATTTCAATGAGTTAAAAGACCCTTCTTTTCACACACGCTAAGTAACAGAGCGTTATATTAATCTGATGTAAGCATAAACCTCTGCCACCGCTGTTTTCACCACTTATTACTGCTAATAATTAACATCAAGAGTATCAACATTTATCATTTATATCCTGCATACAGTAATAGCTGGTAAAAAGTCACATCAGCTCATTATGTGAATGGTATCAGTAAAAAACTACACTTTGATGCGAGTGAATTGGGTCAGTGATAATAATCATGGGCTGGATAGATTGGGAATGGCAGGTGACTTGATTTTATTTACCCTTCATAATGGAAGGGCTATACACTTTGCTACCCCACTTATTACTCAGACACAAGGAAACAGACTGAAGAAAGCATATGGGAACAAAAAATTCATAATGAAATAATAAACAACTATAGAAGTAAAATATGAAGATTTAAGCTGTATTAAAACAAATTCACCATTAGGGTCAAATTAATAGGTTCATGACATTACATGGTCCCACTGAACCTCATCCTAATGAAGTGTTATTATTCATTGAATGAATTTTGCAATGATAAGCAGTTGCAGTGTATTATGTTTCTACTATATACTTTAATTTACATTTTTTAGGCATGTACTTAGCTTTGAAATGTGCCTGTATTTTTCTTTGGGTTTGACAACTCCTATACCTACATGATGTATGGTTAGTGGACAGTAAAAATATTATTATTATTTGTTATAAAACTTCATACACTCATTTAGGTAAATAAAGCCTTTGAAAAAGCATGGAAGCCAAAGCGTCTGTGAGCGTCTGAAGTTGCATATTTTGGACATTCTGTACCGGGTCAAACACAATGGTTATTCCAACCTTCCAGTTAAGTTAGGCGAATGAAGGCAATTGCAAGTCCCAGACATATCAATGGTAACAAGATTTCCAGCTCTTCATCACACACAGTCAAATATTGTATCCTTCTAAGAAAAGCCTGAAATTTCAGCTATAAATTAATAAATGATAAAAATTCAATTCATATTTTCCAATTGGCAAGTAAAACTAGGAGGATGATTTTTTTCAATTATTTTTAATGATTTGAAATCTCATATATATATATATATGAGATTTCAAATTTCACTTTTTACCGTTATGGAACGCTCATCGGCGACACACAAATATATAAAAACACAGATGTAGATTTTTAGAATATAGAGACACAAAGAAAGGACACTCACAATTTGTTATTTTACGTTTCGACAGCACGGCTGTCGTCTTCAGAAGATTTTATATATATATATATATATATATATATATATATATATATATATATATATATATATATATATATATATATATATATATATATATATATATATATATATATATATATATATATATATATATATATATATATATATATATATATATATATATTTATTTCTAATAACAGTAAAAAGTGACGCATAAAAACAATGGCATTTAATAAAATCACAGCGGATGGTTTTATTTCATTAACTTTAATGCTAATCATTACACTTATTCAGATTTTAGCTTGACTTGTAATCTACAATAACAATGTTATATCTGAACAATAATTACTTTAAGGGTTATCTGTAATTGGTATGTATTCAGTTTTTTATCTTTCTTCCTGGATAAGCACTTATACACATAATTTTTTTTTCGACTTATGTTTTAATTATCACCTGATTTCGGGCATTCCCACAAGATGCAGATCCTTCATTTGAATAAAAGATGCTCAATGAATGCTCACTGAACTATGCATGAGATGTTGGATACTTCAAATTTAAGAAGCCCATTACGGTAAGTAGAATATATTTTCCACATTTATTAATGTGAATACTAATTTAATGTTAAATCATGATCATATTCATTGGCTTTATCTTGGAAGTAACTTTATGTTGCATTATTCAATTGAATGAAAGTATAAACAAACTTCACAATTCTGGTAAAACATTTACAGATTGTTTGGCATACTTGTACTAGTAGTGGGCCAGTCTTTTTTTCATTTCTCAATTTTAATAGTTCTGGTAAATGGATAAGTATGAATTTTTGACCAGTTGTAATTTAAAAAAAAACCTTAATCAACTTCTTTGCAATTGTTACTGACTAGAATTTGTACGTATCGTAAATGATAAGTTTCATACAATTGCAAAGTTTTGTAAAAAATTTTAAGTTTCTAAGTTTAAAGATAACTACAACATTTGTAGATATGTATGTACAACATGATAATTTTTATATTCATGTACACATTGACTGCAAAACCACAGGTGGATTTCAGTGATAATTACATTCTCCTTGGTAGCTTAATGTCCAGGGCATGGGCCCTGCAAGTCAAAGGTCAATGCCTTGATTCCCAGTCAAGGAAACTTTTTTCTGCTTGGAATCCACACCCTTCCACCATCCCCACTAACCTTGTGATAAACCACACAAAATTTACCAACCATGGACAACTCCACTCTTACCTCAAGTCACTCATGCACTCTTGTATCTTTCCCAAAATTCATAAATTAAATGTTCCTGCTATCCCATTGCCTCTTGCCATAAATTCCAGCTTCAAGAATCTCCACCATTGTGCATCACTACCCTCAACCATTCCCTCCCTTCCTTTGTCAATGAAACAAACCATTTTCTCAAACTCTTTAACTCGACTACACTTCCCCGAGACACCCCAATCATACTGGTGATCACTGATGTCACCTCTCTGCACATATCCATACTATAGATTGACTTAGAATTATATCAAAGTCCCTAAGATATTTAATTTTACGCTTACCGATTTGTAATGGGCTTCCTGCCTTCATTTAAATTCAACCCTTCATATATACTCAACTCCAAATTATAAAATTAACTCTGTTGAAAGGGCTAGGCTGAATTTATACTATTTCTAAAAGATAAAAGTTTGATGGGTTCAATTTCTTACGTGAAAGCTCGACGCTTTCTTACTTGAAGACAGGACTTCAATTTCTTACTTGAAAGCTTGCATTGTGTGATGCTATCAAAGCTCCATGTCTTCCACATTAGTCCACATTTCTGGCGAGACTGTTTTGCTGGCGTTACTGTTTTCAAGTCAGAAGTGCTAAATGGTGGTTTTTTCCCACTTTTCCTAAACATGGGTTACACTAAAACTCAATCAACCAATTCAAGTGCATCTGATTGGATAGGAACCCATTTGCCATTCAGAGTGCACTGGATCAGATGGGAGATGTATATAGGACAGACTACATTTCCATCAAACATTTCTGACCTGATGCTGCCAACTGCACAGCCAACAAATCTATTGTCCTGGAAAGATGGACCTATGTGATCTAAAATCCCCGAGCTTTTCATTCTTCAAAATTAGGTGGCAGCATGCAAGAATATAATTTACTTAGAATTTTAATATTTATGAATATTTATACGTTGGAATAACTAATTAAATTTCTCCAATGTTTCTCCAACTCAAACTGGATATATTTTAAATCCAATATCAGCATCAGGTAGCAATATAAATTAAGACATGAAAATATTAGTAGTGCATATGACTAATATTCCCAGAGTATTTGGTTACATTTGAAGGAATTGTAATGTACTTGTATTTGTTAAAAATTACTTCTCTGATAAAGCTTTTACTTCGAATTTATTACCTTTTCACTAAGTAATTAAGGTAATTAACATTTTTAGATTATTTTAACCCACATTGCATCTAAATTACCTCTTTTCCACCCATTCCAGTGATCAGCTGAGCTAGGAAAGTTTTTTCCACCACAGTCAGCCTGGGAAGTTGACCTGCATATTCCAATCTTCTGGTAGATGACTTTTCTTTGTCATCAGGTGGATGCTGAAATGATGGAGGGACAACACAAAATAAGTAATTTTAAGTTTTTGCATGACAATTCAGAAACGCTAGAAAATCATCATCAATAAAAAAGGATTATTAGGAAAATCCTGGGTCCACTAAAAATTACAAAAGTATAGCCATGAAGTTGCAATGATAAAATATATAGAGAGGAGACCAGCCAATATTTTCTTAAATCAACCAATAGTAATAGTATTTGAAATTTTAATGTTCTCCAATGACTAAACTCAAGTCACAACACAGAATTAAGATACCTGAGGGCAAACAATGATACACATTAATTACCCACAGAGTTTGGGTTAGCCATAAAGTAAGCTACCTCCAAGAGCAGCTAGGTAAGCTATAAGGCACTAATTAACGCCTTAAGTTGGATCAATTCTGTAGTACACATTATTTACTACTATGGGTTTCATATACAAACCAATAAATGCACAAAAGCTGATGCGAATGGATTCATCGCCACTGGTTCTCCCCGATACATTTCATGCAAGAGGGTAATGGCAGCAAGCCTCTGGCTGGGCCGAGGAAGCAAATCTGATTGCTGCAATAGGAGTATAAGAGCACATCCCACTGAAAACGGGGAAAAAAGGTTTCATTACTCAAAAATTAATCATGAAAATGAACAAATATTAAGTCCTTTTAATTGAGATTCCGTCAACGTTTTCAAAAACAATGATGGAATCCGTAATGGACAATACATACTAGTATATTCTATTGTTTCAGGCTTCACTTCTAATTGATATCCAAGTATAATAAAATCTGTGGAAAAGTACGAGTCTTTCTTTCTATTTTAATAATGAATACATACTAGGCTTAAACCAAAACACATTGAGTATCAAGGTAAAAATCTTGTGCCAATACGCGAACTCTTTAATTTAATAATTACTTTTAAAATGAAAGCTTAAAGAGGATAATTACGAGGAATGGTTTCGCTTCAACCAAAGTGGTTCAATTTCTGTGAAAATTTCATGGGAAATTACACATGTCAGGAAAAATTAAAGAGAAAGTTCTTTGTTAAGATTATGAAAAGAGATATCCCAGTATTTTCTAATGCTCTTCAGGGCAATAAAGATTCTCTATTCCAGCGCAGTCACTCAAAACTTCAGCACCTAGAGTTAATTAAAGCCCAGCCACATAATACCTATGAAGTTAATCCATTATAAAAATACTGATCCTCAGAAGCGGCATCTGGACTACGGAAAAACTTTTTAAATGTTCCGCTAAGTACTGAATGATATTCATTTTATGGATGACATACGATTGGTAATTTTTGAAAAATTCATAAAGGTGCCGACAAGAATTAACATAAAAACAAAATGCAAGAGACATTAAAAAAACAAGTTTTATTAAGATCATCACCTTTAAAATGGTCTTGCTTGTTAAAACATTGGTGCAACTGTGATGCTAAGGATTCCAATGTTTGGGAATCCGTATTTTCTTCTGACAGAAGTCTTGAAAACAGAATGAAGAAAGAGGTAATTATAATTTTTTAGAGGTAATTCACAACAAGTATCACTTCAAGAAATTCAAATACATGTAGTACCCCAACAAGGACGTCAACTCTTTCACGCTGAGGGACATAGCAGTGAATTACTTTGTTCCTACAATATTTCCTCTCATTTACATTGTGCCATCAATATACCAGCCTTAATGAAGTAAACATTAATTTAAACAAAAACATCAACCTTCGTGATGCCTTTTACGTAATGCGTTATGCAGATGTCTTTTGTTGTCGTGTTTTCATGTAGTGCTTTCAATTGGAGTTACGGCAAGGAATTTTGAAAAGGTATGTTTGCATGGTCTTTGCCAATTAATAATTATTTGCATGATGTTATTTCATGGTCCATATAATTTCCCTTCACTTCTTCTTAAAATTAAGTTATAATAATATCATTTTTATGAAACCATTCGTAATAATTTATAATGAACGTAAATCAGCGGCTTGTTGTTGTCAATCATACCAATATGTGCCTATTAATACTATCCTATTAAAACCGCAGTTGAAATCATGGTTTGTTTGTATGCTTATGGTACATTATGCATTTGTTGTTACTGTTAAGTGACGGCCATAACATAAAATACTTGAACGTCGATTGTCAATCAGATTTTTATGATCTGTTTGATTGATGGAAACGTTATTATCACTTAACTCCGTTCGATAACTGTAAAGATAATAGAATTTGAAATTATCACTGTTTTTCTGAAAACATTGAAGGCATATTTGTCTTTTCCTATCGTTCTTTTCTGGTAGTATTAGGCGCTTCAATTATTGTGGGATGAATATCGTTTCATAAATATTTATTATGAGATTCCGTTAGTCTTCGTTCGTGGAATAGATAACAGTTTGTGGAAATCATTTCCATCCGAATATTTTCTCAGACCGATTGATCCGTGGCGGAATGATCAAATGTTATGAACATGGCCTTGATGCTTGCAGCGCTCAACTGGCCTTTTTCGCAAAGTCACTTGCGTTGTGCGTGTTATCACGTCCTCCGAGGTTTGATCCATCTCAAGTTCGATCAATGATTCGGTAAATCATTATATCGATATATCGTTGCTTGGACGACTTCAATTAAATTTTTCATATCTGCTCAGTGAACGCCTTTGAATTGCCATAAAAGCTTACTAGAATTCAGAATGTCAGTGGTGCTTCAGGATGTATGGAAAGATATTACCTCAAATGTGTTGGATCCCGTGAGTGAGGAATGGTGGACTCTTATGAAGAGGAAGTACAACGACGAAATGAGGACATACCATAATATTGACCATTTGGAGAAGAAATTTCTTCACTTCGAAACAATTAGATCTAACTTGCATAATGCTGACGCTGTTGCACTAGCTCTATTCTTTCATTAGTAAGTACGGAGTAAGAGTATCTGTGAGTGTGCATCTTTCTTAAAGTATAATTATAATAACTTCTGGCATTTTTAGTTTCGAGTATGACCCTAAATCAGTAGATAACGAGGAAAGAAATATTCACATGTTTGAAAAATTTGCGAAAGAGGGCGGAATTCCCAAGGTAAGATGTCCTTTTGCTGAAAATATATCTTGGTTACTTGTATTCAGCTCGCAATATGTTATCAGATTATTTCTACTCATTAGGGTAGTCCAATGCATTTGGCGGTAACAAACTTGTTAAAATCGTCCGCCACTCATATTACGGAAGAGCATAAAACGGAAGAAGCGTATGGAATTGAGGATGAGCATTATTTCCTTGATTTAGACATGGTGGTCCTCGGTTCTCCACCGTCGATGTATGACGAGTATGTTCAACAAGTCAGACAGGAGTACACCTTCTTACCGGACAAATCGTACTCAAATTTACGACTCAAGGTATTTATTATTCATCACCAATGTTAAATGTGAGAAATGTGTCACGCATGGGTTAATTTTAAAATCTTAAATTACGGTTTTCCTTTCTTCAGGTTTTGCAGACATTCTTGCAGATACCAAATATTTTTGCTACCCGAGAGTTCCGCGATAAATTCGAGCAACAAGCTAGACTGAATATAAAAAGAGAAGTGGAGAGTTTAAAGTTGTGATTTTATAAACGTTTTACATGTGTACCTTATTGTGCATTCCTTTACGAGTATGATTGGTATAGCGCGATTGTATTTATACACTGTGGATGTATCACTTAGCTGTGAAAATGTAAATTTTAGAATTCATGTTGTATATGTCTACTGTTTGTGTTATTTCATATTTATTGATGTGATGGGTAAAATCAAACTCTTGCTCTCGTGATAGTATTTACATTAATTTATTATGGCTATATTTTTATACATTTGCTTGTGAATTATATTTATTAGAAATTATTCTATATTTATTTAGAATTGTTATATGATGTGTTAAATATTGCTTTAAGTAAAATGTTGTTAATGAAGAGAATAATGATTGCATGAAGTTATGGTGTATAAATATGCTTTATTTTATAACCTTGCAATAGTTAAAAATCACTTAGGTTTTTATATTCATCCTTGCTTGGATCAATAAATTATTGTTGTGAAATTTTGTTTATTTTTAAAGATTATATTTTCAATACTTGATGGTAATAGTTGTATTGAAATGTCACAATTTTCTTAGTATTTCATGCCTGAAATTCTTGAACCCTAGTATCTAATGTGAATCTCTCTACCCTCTTAATAACTTTGCCTGAATTCATTTTAGGAGAATACTGCACTTGTGGGAAAAATTATTCAGATTAAATTCTCATTAGTATTGGTTGTCCAGCTAGCGTCAGCATAATATGAAGATAAACATTTGCCCCAAATTCAAAATATTACATCAAAGATACCAATTTACTTAATTTGTATGTTTTAGGTAATTTTTTCATCGAAGGTATCACTCATTACCCTGATGTAACTCATTAATTTGCCTTTGGTATTGCCTTCATTCATTGAACGAAGTAATCTTAACTTGGAGAGCATTTTTTTCCTTTAAGATAATATTTGTTGGGTTCCATGGTTTTTCAAATCCTGTAGTAATATTATATATCGTTCGTCCAAACGTTGCTGTGGTGGATTTATTTTTTCGAATGTGTTGAGGGGAGGGGAAATTCTTTTTAAAAATTCCGCTTGTAATTGTGGAATGCGGGTCGAGGCACTTGCAGGAGTAGTTCATATCTGCGCACTCGCTTCTTCATCTCTTTGCTTGCCGGTCTTTATGGGACTGGCAAATCAATTGAGGGCGACTTATTCAAAGAGCTGCAGTAGATGCCGTGACTGTTACTGTATCGGAGTCATCAGATGATGATAATCGAAATACCGAAATTTCACGGGTAACGAAAAATTACCTGACCAGGACTCGAGCCCGGATGCCCTCGATTTCCGGTCGGATGCTTTAACCAGTTATACTCTGAAGTATCCTATTACAAGTTGAATTTTGAAAGGGTGACTTATAATTCCATGGGTGAAGAGAATGCTTCCAACTGAATCGACGGAAAACGCAAAGATAGGAGGAGGAACAAAATTATTGCCTATGTTGAAATTGCTATACAGCATATCTGTCAGTTTCGCAGATCAGTTTCAGTGAAATATTATCTTATTTGATCTTTGTGAACTAGTGCACAGCTGCTACACCACATGAAAAATCCTTAGAAAGACGTATACTCATCAAATGTTGCGATTTTTCCTGGAGTTTTTAATCTTATTAAATAAAGTGGATATATTTGGTCCAGGAATTACGTAATGTTAGAAATTGAATGTAAGAGCTGACGCAGCAGTAGGGTTCTTATTCATTTGCACAGCTTGTAGAAATCACTTGTTACTAGATTTATCAGTGGTTCTTTGTTTCTCATATTGCAAAATATTATTTACCCATGGAGAGACGCATGTAGGGAGCCTGCATGCAATGGGTATGACCTACTTTCCTATCGAGAGTTATGACGAACGTAACTCAGTCTGGTGTACATTTTATCCGTCGGGTGGAAACTTGCCCGTCCGGTTGAGAAATCTACTTTGATGGACACGCAAGGAAATATAAGTGTGTTAGAATATTAGGTCCTATATCTGGCATGATCACCTTTGCACGGAATCTGATTGTTATGGAAATCTCAGGTTTAATTTAAAATGTAATATACGAGCTGATATTCTTCATTATTTGTGAGATTAGGAAAAAGTGTTAAATGAAAAAAATGTTTTAATGTCCTGAATTAGTTATGTACATACTTTTTAAATAATTGTCTAAACGAGGGAATACGAGATCGTATTCAATTTTGTTTTCGTGTATATTCCTAGCTTCATATTTTTAAAAATAAAAAATGTACGATTGTCGTGTGAATTAAGGGGATCGGTATGGTGTGGTGGCTAACTTACTGGCTCCCCACTAAGAGGGCTTCCAGGTTCGAAACCTGGAGACGGCAGATATTTTTAGTGGTACCCTTGAGGCGCTTTGTGGAGAGCACTTTGAGGGAGTACGCCGTCTGCCGGATGGGACATTAAAATGCGGACCCCTTTCGTCAAGAGAAAGCTAATGCTGACGCTGGGTTTCTCTCCACCCTTTCTCCTTTCCCATCCATCCCTAATGGCGCAAATGACCTTAGCTGTCGGTTTAAAAACCCTCCTCTAAAAACTACTACTCGTGTGAAGTAGTCACGTAATACGTACATGTACATGTACAGTCTCGTACATGTACCGGGAAATATTAGACCTGATAGAAGCAGGTCCTTCAGACTTTGGAAAACTTTGCCATGTTTCGCAGCAAAGTATTCGTGTATATTTTTTCGCACATTATTTTAAACGCGGGGAAATGTTTAAACCCATTTCACGGGCGATCTAAAATTCAATTGTGAGATTCACTCTCAAGTTGAAATCATAAGCGTGAAATAAGCATGTGAAGTTTGTTTTTAGCAGTTCATACAGTCAGTTCGAGTTTGGCAAGCTCTCTGTCCGACGCATCAATTAATTGCAACGAGTGTGTGTAAGGGTGAAAAGGGGGGGGGGGTCCCTCTAAGCGTTCTACTCGGACTCATGGAGTTGCCTGGATATTTTTGCCCGGAGATAAATACTGTGGTCTGTTCAAATGCACGTAGTACGGATGTACTTCTAACGTTACCCGGGGCCCGTCTGCCGTGTTTGCGCTCGTGCCTTGTCCTCATCCTTGGGATGTTAACATCGTGCGCTTTTGTTAAATAGACTGAACACTATGCCGTGCATCACGTGAGGTGTAGGGAGTAGGCGGCAGAATATAGATTTACACCGGCACTGCTATTCCTGTTCTTTCACGGGTCCGCGCTTCCCTCCCGTACGAGAAGCTGTGGTGACCTCCCCCCCCTTCTGCTACCGTTCCACCCTGTTGCTACGCCACTGTGCGCAGGATGCTGGGGCGTTCCCGGAGAGAGAGAGAGAGAGCAACACCATTGACGGAATGTATGAAGCGTGGCAATGATTCGAATGAATTTCTATCCCAACCGTGAAACCTAATACGTAGTATACGTTCACATCCAATACACGGTGTACTTCAGTTCACCTCTTTTCCCAGTCGCAGTTTTAGTAGACAAGGACGGCTCCCGAAATCAATCCTAAAGTTTAATTTTTTTTAGCGTAATATTAATCGATGTGGACTCTTTTTATTTTTATTGGATTAAATTGGGTCATTAACGCGTTATTATTTTGGTCATAGTGTCCCTTTATGGAAGACAACTACTGCCTCGCTTTGAACCACACGTTATTGTTTTCGAAAGTTCCGCAGTGAAAGAAATAAAATTTTTTCGAGATCGCGTGTTACCACACGCACACATACACACAAAACCCCCATGATTCCGAAATTTACTGTGGCGATAAAGAATTCTATTCGTTGTCCGATCCCCATCCACCATTTCTCAAGTCTTGTGGGAATGGCATCTGTGAGATTTTCCGTCGACATTTTACAGCTGTCAGAATCGGCGCTCTAACTTCCGGAACACATGCGAAAATATAATAATGGCCCCTCTACACGCTTGTGGTGGGCAGGAAGTAAAAACTCGGACGGGCAGCAGTCACTCGGAATGAGTTAGTGAGGTGGCGGTGTCGTGCAGCCACTTCGGTGAGATCCTCTCGCCTGCGCACGTTTTCCTCCCCCCCCCCCGCCCCCTCCTTTCTTTCCCGACTGTAGTTCTCGGCGTAGCGAGCGCTCAGAATATATTAATGCCCCCCGCTAAGCCTGTCCTATTTACTCAATTGGTGCAACGAATTTGTTTTCACTTGCAAACTATATTGAACCGGAGATATTTTTAAACCAAATTTCGAAAAAATGTCCATCACGTCGAATTAAGAAAAATACGTCCATTCCAGCAGTAATGAAATTTTCGGCCTAAAGTCTATTGCTAAATGGCTCGTAGCACCTTCCATCATTCCCTGAAAATCCTAACTCTTCCAAATCACCCATCTATCCCTAATGTTGCCGATTATCTCCGCGGCTGTCGGTCTCCTCCCCTAATGACACTGCTTAGATACAGGCAAATGATGCCTCTAGAGTATCGGGAATGCGGTGTGTTGATTCCACCAAGGTCGCAAGGTTGATTATCCGAAGGTGCCTTAATGCCATGCGCCTCCATGCTCTTCGTCCTCTTTTATTCTCACTGCTGTAATGTCTCCACTCCGTCTATTGCTATGCCTCACTTTTGACGGACGATCTCCGCTGTGTTTGGGGCAGCTTTCCATGCATCGCGTGACGGTAATGATTTCCAACTTTGTTCTCGCGTGTCCGCGTCCTTCATTTTTATCTCGCCCCCTCGTCATACGTATTGTAAACGATTTTATTTTATCACACATGTCGTGAATTGTATTCATCATTACTTGCAACATATTTTCGACCCATGCATCGCGTTAGTTATTTTCTAGATTGAAAAAGTGTCCGTCCTTAGTTTTACTGTGCGCTGGTGGCGCACAGTAAAAGAGTGTGTGGCCCTACTTTCTCCATCCGAAGTTTTTAGGAGGTGTAAATAAACTTGGAAGTTGGACTTGAAGTTAACCAGCCCATAAAGCAGCTAAATGCATTGTGCCCAAGACATTGATCGCGTGCGACCGGTCGATTTCCGTCGGATCTCCGAAGGTTATTCGCCCCCGCTGCCCGTAAGAATATTTAGAGCAGACTCTGAATAAAATACAACTGCATTTTGTCTTAACGCTCACCACCCTCACTCCCGCATGGAAATAAATATCAGCCGTTAAGATGAACGGTGGAGCTCTATATAACTGAAAAATTGTGTAAGCAGTCCTAAACTTATAAAGTTTGAGCATCCTCGCAAATAAATCATTTTCCTTGAAGGGCACGGCAAGGTCGTGGGATTTCTTCAGCTGCATTATAAAAGTTTCATGAACAAATGAGAACTTATTTCGATTCATTCTAAACCACAGACAACATCATATATTTCTTTTTTACTCATCTGCGTACCCCAGAAAAAATTTCAGCTTTCACTTTTTGATTTGTTATAGCTAAAGCAGTGCTCGGCTGGAGTGCACCTTATTAAGAGTGAATACTTCCCTAGTTTTCGCCCATCGGCAAAAACTAACCAATGGGTGTTAAATAAAGTCATACCACACTTCCCGGTTTCTCTTAAAGTGCTAAACTGTACCCATTTACCCGCATGCCTCCCTTAGGGCGCAAACATCGTCAGCTGTCGGTCGGTTAGTATTCTTAAATGTACATTTAGCGCAGGAATTTTCCTAAGCTGCTAGCAGATTCCGATAAATATTCGGTATTATTCCGGCTAGGGTTCATGCTTTCGGAGACTTCCGGATTCTAAGTCGGGACCATTCAAACACTCTTCCCCCGCTAAGCTAGCACACGTGTGTCGGTGTGATCATTCTGTTAGTATTTACGGCCGTAAGTGTGTGGTGGATGTTCGGAGGCAAAAGGCAGCATGGCTAACACATCAATGTTTTCATTTTTCTTGTTCAGAGCGAGTGGGGGATAATATTATAGTGCGAATTGGTCATTGTCTAGAAGTTCATGTCTTATATTCCTAAAGATTGTGACACAAATTTTGGGTGTACACACCAAGCGATTGCATCCAAAAAAGAGTCCTCATGGCAAAATATATTTCATTTTTATATACTATTATATAGCTATCGAAATATATTAATTTTTAACCAAAGCAATCTAATTATCATTTATCTGTTAGCCAAATAAGAATACAAGAGTGATACCGGCCATGCTTGATTTTAGAATTATTGAATGCATACGAGATGTCGTTTATTTCACGATTTACGCTTTTTTCATTTAATTTGCTTTTCATTTTTTTCATCTTTGTTTTTCAATTTTTGCTTTTGATTTCATGCTTACTTCATTCCCGGAAGGAATGAGTGCAAGGGAATCAAATCGTACGGAACGTGAAATGTCTTGGTAATTTTCTATGTAAACGTACTTCAGAGACTTGGGTTTGGACGTACAAAGTCATCGTTGGATCTGATTGAGTCGCCTTATGATTAAATTTCCAGGACCCAAGGTCGTTAAATATATTTAATTGCAGAATTTTCAAATTTCCAGGTTGCTATTAAATTGACTTTTTAATATTGCCCATTCATAGAACTAAAGATGTATAGCAATATTCATGGAGTTTCAATTTGCTTCGTAAAACCTTCTCACTATCGGAATAAGTCTCTGACAACGATGTCCTCTCATTGAGACTTAATCGTGACTAAACAGGTGAAATGTGATCGTTATATCGGAAAGGTTTTCTCAGTAAAATATGAGATAACTCCTTTTGTGCGAGGAAATATGAGAAAACTGAGAAAAATGAAATGGAATACGGGTGCGTATATAATACTATATATGTATAAACCCTCCTACTTGTCTTCATTATCTAATCTGTCAACTTCTGTTGCAGAATATGTCCCCTACTGAAAGCAACACAAAGTTATCATTGATGTTCATTGCTAATCCACTAAAACTACCGACTCTGCTTCTATTAAAAGTGTCGTTGGATCTTGATTGAGATGAAACGGTCTTCGCCTTCTTCGGAGCCGGTTCTCCTTTTTGAATCCATTGTTTTGATTGTTCTTTTGTCTCGAGTGTGAATTAATGAACCTATGTTTCATCCATGGTTATGAAATGGCGGCGCAAAAATTCTGCTTCGTTGGTATGAAATCTTACTAAACACTCAATTGAAACATCTTCACGACGCTGGTTTTGCCCGAGTGCGAGGAGACGCGAGTTAATATGCGATGTACCGCACTTTTTGAAATGCCTACTATGCCTGCTAGCTTGCCCACTTTCAGTCGATGATCATCCAGTATCACATCACTGGTGGATTTTCTTTAAGTTTCTGCAGTCGCCACCTCATTTGGTCGACCAATGCGATGCTCGTCTTGACAGCTTGTACCTCGTTTAAACTCTGCAACCCAATATTTTACTGCTGTAAACGAAGGAGCAGACTCACTCAGAGTAGAATCCAGTTCAGCTTTTATATTGGTTGGGCGGAGGCCTTTAAAATAAAAGTATTGTATCACATAATCATGACCAATTTTCTCCATTTTCACAAATTCACTGAAAGCGTTCACCATTGATGGCTACCAAACAAATACTAATCAACGTAGCGTCTTCAAACTTGAAAAATATGCTTTATTTATTGCATAATTTCTAGTACAATGATATTTTTCAAACAACTACCGCCATCTCTAGGTACTTATGGGACCACCCTCGTAATTTATGACCCGGTGGTAAAAATGTAAGACATTCTGCTTTGAAAACACGCTTGAATCCGTTTTCTTCCGGATTAAGACTTTCCTATTCCACTGATAAAAACGCACAACGAAGAATGAGAGCAAGAACAACATTCGGTGGGAATATTTTAATTTCTCAAGAAGGAAAATTTGTTATATCAGAATTAAACAATTTTTTAATATAAAATATTGTTAGTGTACAGGTAGCTATTTAAAATAGGAAATACCTATAGCACTTGAAAAAAACTTTGAACCCCTTAATAATCATTAAAATTCAGGATTAACGGTATGTATGTTTTGATATGTAATTCAAGTGGGTCAACTGTAATTACTGTAACCAGTAAACCATTTTATTACCTCGTACTGGAATATTATCATGCAATACCCAACCGAAAAAATAGTATTTACTATAAGAAAGTTGCTTCCTCTTTATCGCGTTGCCGTATCATTACAATGGAATCATGTTCTTTCTGGACATTATAAGTAGAAATTCGTTGATCCCCTGCTCTAGTGGTATCCAAAATTCTCCTTGTTGCCAGAGATGAACGTTGCCCTAAGCGGCGTAAGCGGATTTGATGCTTGATTGATTACTTAGAGGGCGTAACTGAGCTTCCTGGTTGCATTGCATCTTTCATCTCGCTTTATTGATTTTTTTCTGCCACCGCTTGCGTACGTAGAGAGGGAGAGAGAGAGAGAACAGATGCTATTTTTCTGTCCTCGTATCTCCCAACTCATGCATTTGCCACATGGTATCTAACACCAGATACCTTTCTTGTGCAGATTAAAACTCAAGATGCCTTCCTCCTTCAAACATATGCACCCAAGCATCAATGAGTGTGATGCGTTTGTCATTGAGCGTCAATGTATGGCGGATAAACGACTTTACGCTCGGATCCGGAAATCTTTCATTTAATTTAGACCCAATGAATTGCGTGCTGAGTAAAATCTGCGGTCGAGGTCGAGGCCCCGAGTAACTGGCACACTATCAACCTCAGGGACATTTCGGAAAGGACTTATCAAAGTCAAATCATTGAAGATTTTAGGACAGCTGTCTTCCTCGTCTTTTACTCACGACACTATATTTCTCAAAAAAAGGCTCTGGAATTCATTTTATGGGGATTTTAGTGGTTTGTGACTGATCCCAGCCGTAACTTCTGCCAATCAAGCTAACCGGTTGGTAGTTGTGAATAGGGGGTGCAACTGAATGGTAAAGTTCGTCTCTCGGCAGACCAAAACATTGGCTCCTATCTGAAAATTTTACTAAATCGCCCGTTATCAAGCGTACATTTTTTGAAGCTTCATTATTTGGTAATTCAATGATAATGGTAATGTACACCTAGTTGCCTTACTTTGAGTTGGTTCATTTTTTGTAGTACTTACTATGAAGCAATATCAAGTGAATTTAACCTTAAACAAAATTAATTGAGTAAAAGGAACGCTGATAATCGTCCTTCCGTTGCGGAATACACTGAAATGTCTTTAGCCCGGAAGAATTAATTAGTAGTAGTTTTAGGGGAAACGACCGACAGCTAAGGTCATTTAAGGTAAGGACATGCGCCATCAGGGGTGGATGGGAGAGGAAAAGTGGAGAGAAACCCGGCGTCGGCATCAGCCTACTCTTGTCAAAAGGTGCCAAGGGGTCCGCAGTTTAACGTCCCATCCGACGGACGTCGTACTCACTCAACGTACTCTCCACAACGCACCTCAAGTAGGGATCGGGATACCACTGAAAATATTCGTATTCTCCAGGACTTGAACCTGGGCCCTCTCGGTGGGAAGCCTGCACATTAGCCACCGCACCATCTCGATCCTCAAATCAATTAGTATTTTATACCTTGTTAGAATACCTATTTTTGTATCATTTTCTTTTAATCGTTCATATAGGCATTATTTCAGCCATGTGCTTTGTTCATAACGTTAAACTTGCTTGGCCAATCCGTGCTGTATTGTAATATTGTAGTAGGAGTTCCTCATGCTCTGTCAGTGTAATGTGGGTTACTGCAACATCGTATAAGCGATGGGATCGTATGAGCCATCGTACTGTCGGGAAAATATGATGCGGGTGTTTCTGCGGGTACTTTAATTATTAGAGGATTTGATAATTCAAATAATGAGGTAGACTTTTCGAAGCAAATTTATGTGTAGCGATTGCAAAGTTCTAGTATTTCAAAATACCCTGGGTAAAACTAACCGAAAAATTATTTACAAGGGGGTTAATGAGTCATATATATATCGAAAGAGAGAAGGGATAATACTGATGCAATCCGTCTGTTGTTCAATTTAATTTCGCCTTTGGCCGGTATGGATTTTGAGAAATAATGACTTCGATGTGGCAATCAACCCACTTGACAGTTGAAATTTAAAATTTTGGACCACCAGCCTACCCTGCTCAGCAAATCACGGGTAATAATTATTATAGTTATGGCAGTAGAGAGTTGACTTCTCTCTTAACGTTTCAAGCAAATAAGACGTCGGCTGATAGCCATTAAAATCCAAAAATCTTCTTCAGCTTACCTCTCGAATAGCATCTCCAACTTGAAAATCATCTTAAAGGTTAAGTAAGAAGATTTAAAATTGGCAATAAAAATGCCTGGATCTGAATTGTCAAAGTTTGGATCTGAATTCTCCATGTATTTTTGAAGTACCGTTTCCATTGATCATTAGAATATTTCATACTTGTTATGCATTGTATATCTCGTGAAATAAATTACTCCCCCCTTGGAGAACCGAAAATTGGGTTCACAGCTGCCGAAGATACGGCTGAAATCCTGTTTACTTCAATTGGTGTAATATTGACACAATCTGTTTTAATTGGGTGAAGCGTTCACGCGGCGTCGGGATTTTCTTCAACGGATGAATCCTATGATAAGAAAGGTGTTCCTGATAGAAAAAATGGTGGTTTAATGAATTAAAAATAATGAAAGCCATAATATATCAACAGATAATTATCTGCGACGTGGCTAGGATAAAAAAATATCTCAATAGTCCTAATTTTGGGTAGCTTCAGGCGTGATGTGGTGGAAGTCGAACATTATGAATAACTGATCGATGCACTTTTCCACTTGATAATTTTTTTCATTTTACGACCGGATTTCGATGTATTACATCATTATCAGGTGTAACCTGATGATGATGTAATACATCGAAACCCGGTCGTAAAACAAAAAAAAATATCAAGTGGAAAAGTGCTTCGATCAGCTATTCATTAAGTCCTAATTTTAACTAAATCGCATGCCAATGGCGTTTACCTCAAGTTGTACGTAATTAAATATTTCGTTGTTGATTAAATAGGGGAGTAAAATATGCTGTATGCTCATTTAAGAAGTTAAAATGGAAGAAGGTGACACTTTATGGCTGAGGAAGGGTAGCCAGCAAAGACCGAGTGCCGTTTCCCTTCAAGGAAGAAAGGAGAGCAAGGTGCGTTTAGATTTCACTTTATTAAATGCTTTTAAAATTGTTCATGTTTTCGATTAATTTTCACAAGATTTTTTAATTTTTTCAAATAATGATTCACTCAAGCACTCGCATGATATTATAGTTATATATATAATATTTTAGTTAGGAAATTTAATTAATTTAGTTTTTCAGTTTTTATATTACGGAATGTTCTGTGTACACAGTTCGTATTACCCTGCCTTTTATTTGATCAATTTCAACTTACAGTCATCATTCAGAAAGCCCCCCTTCTTTGAGGCAGTTGAAATTAGAATTAATCTTGCGAATGTCCTTGTTTGTAGAAAATATAATTATTTATAATCTGCCTGATATTGGCCTCATTCTAGAGTAGAATTGAGATACTCACTAATGATTCCCTCTTTCCAGGCATTCCTCAATCAGAAGAGAAGGCTAACTGTTTCGCAAACTCTTCTTAGGTCTAACTTGCTGAGTAGGCACACTTCCATATGGGGAAGTTCGTTTTCCTTTTCAAGAGAACCTCAAACACCAAAGGTAAACTCTATTGATGAAGGCAGTGTCAACTGTGCGTAATCGTTGCATCATTCTCTGTACTCGTATTGTCAGTTTGAGAGTAAATACTAGATATTAATAAAGAAAAAAGTCCAAATATAGTGCTTATGTTCGGAAGATGGTTAAACTGGAGATTTAAAGCTTTGGCAGAGGTTTTTGGATGCTATCATATCATCTAACTGGATTGTGAATTTGGATTTTTCAGTGTAGCCCGTTCCCAAGTTGAATGACATGTGTTCGACTTGGATGCTACTTCAAAACAAGCTTAAGTTTCCAAATGAATTGGATATATTTTTCATCTTTTATAACTTATAGATCATGTGATAAATGATTATTTGTCCCACGCCAGGGGTCGTGATACAAACAATTGACGTTATATGCAATCAAGCTTAGAAAGTCGAAGACTCTCACACCACCAAAAAGTTCATGAAAACCCTATAGTTAATCCGCATTTTTTATTATATTCCCTATCTACCTCTGTTTTTAAATCATAATAAAGGCACGAGTCTGCGTGAAGTGATGATTATGAAAACCAAGGGGTATCGTCGTGTCAGCCGGTACCACTCAAATGCTTGAGAATCGATTGTTCAAGTTAGACGGGGAATAACGCAGTGAGCCTTGGAGCAGTGAATTTATCTGAAAACTAACTTCTGCTGAAGGCAAGAACTTAAATTTACTCTTTACCAAAACCAACGTTAATGAACTTTCAGTACACGTCTCTTAAAGTTGCATCGAATTTCGGTAAATTAACTATTAATGTCACAAGAAGGTCCACTAAAATCAGAAAAACCCGAGGTAAGTAGACTATGTGGAAAAGTACATATCATAAATAGTAGACGCTACTTTGGTTTTGAAAGGAATCATTTATTATATGGAAATTTCTAAAGTATTATTGGTACTCACATACGGTTCAACATAGACGTATATAAAAACGTCTCTCAAGAGCATCATACAATGAAAATATTTAGCTGGGTGCCAAATTATTTCCATTCTCAAAAGTTCATTTGACATTCAATAGACAATTTTCTGAGTTTCAAATTATATTCATAATTAACCTCTTGGCTATTAGATAACATTAAATATCACAATTTCACTTTTTTATTCTTGTACTATTTTGCATTAGTAGTCGAGATTAAATCATAGGCCCAAGTAAAAAAAATGGAATCAATAAGATGATTCAGGTTTATGATGAAAATTTAAATAAATAGACGGACTTAATGAGTCATTTTAGAAATTAATTGCAGTCCAACATGACGTGATAAACGGGTTACTGTCTGTTTTGCATTGTTCGTGTAGTATTTTAAGTGGGATATTCTATTTTCACGACGATAGCTTCTCGCAACCATATTCGCTTTCCAGATTTTTGTAGGAGATTTCCAGTAGCGCGTTTTATAGGACCAAAAGTCACTGCATGCATTACGGTTCCTGCTGAGTGATCATTGAGGAATTTTCATGGGTGTCGTTTGTTGAGATTTTCCAATGCGTTAATTATTGCCTGGTGATATGTGCTTGATCTGTGTGACCCAGAACTCTCAGATGATTAAAGTGTCCTGCCGGGAGGTAGTATTCTTGTGGGGGCTAGGCATGCGGGAGGCCAGTATAAAACTCGGAAGCAACAGGAGGGCTCGGGGGAAGGAGAGGAAAGGAAAGAAGGGGGAAACCAAGAGCTGTGGTTCGCCGTTGGCCAGTGTATAGCTTTCCTGCGGTCGACGATGTCCAAAGGTGGGGGGAAACGAAGCCGCTCTGTGGTGGGTATTTGTTTCTGGGACACCTTCGCGGTCTCTCCTCGCTCTTGTAACTAGTTTGTGGTATGCCATCTTAGGTTATTCATACAATTTAACATGCTTGCAAGGTTTGTGTACTGCATATATGTAAGGATACGGGTGACAAAACGTAGAACAGGCTGCATACATGCAAGGATACGAACATGTAGATTTAAAAGAAGTTTAGTTAGGTGTGAACTATTCTTATATTTTAGCCGTCAAGTGCGAGTGGAAAATTCAAATGCATGTTGAAATATCTCATGCGATTAATCTTCAAGTTAGGGATAATTTTTTAAATAATGGATTTTTTCCCTGTAAGGCTAAATAATGTTTTACACATTACGTGAATAGCACACACCTCAGCCTGAGACAAAGTCGCAAAGACGTTCATGGTTGAAAATGGGTGGATGTATTATAGCAACATTTTTTTACCTCTCACATTGAATTAAGTTCTGAGTCTCACCAAAACATGTATTTATGCTCTGATAACTGGATTTTCCGTGGTTCTGCAGAGTTAAATTGAAATTTTAAGAAGACTTCTGCCATTGCAGGGGAGAAGTGCTCCAAATCCTTTTTTCAGTTACCCCTCCTTCCAACTTCAGAAATCTGGCATGAATCCATCCCTGAAAATCGGGAAACTAGGGCTAAATAATCTGTTCCATAGAGGGTGAGGAAGGCAGTAAGTCAAGTGAGTCTTGACTTGGATTACCAAACTGGATGGAACCCTCCCATTTATAACCTTCAGGAAGTAGATGAGCGAATTTAAGGAGAACCAATTTAAGTATTTGAGACATTTGTGGACATACTTTCAAGTGAATTGTTTCTCATTCAAGTTTCTGACCTTATAATTTCATCTCCTCTTGTTCATTATGTCTGCTAGAATTCTCGTCTTCTCTGTGAATCAAATCTTAAACCCTCTCAAAATGGCATCCCAAGCATATTTAAACCTTGATGAGATGGTCATCTTGATTGTGGTTGTCATCATTTTTTGAAGTTGAATTCGCAATCCACGAGGAAAATGCAACAATGTGAACAATTGAATTTGCCTAAAAGTCAGAGGGTGGAAATGGTGGATGTAAGTCAAAGGCAAGAAAGGACTTTGCGTGGAAACTCATGATTGGTATATTATACAATTAATCAAGAAGGACCAATTTGTAGTTTAAGTATTAAATATCCTTACAATTGAAATAGACAATAATATCTGTAAAATATGGATGAAGGAGGTACTAATAGATCAGGGAGGCGGAGAAGGAAATTTTTAGGAACTCAAAAAAATGTAGAAACTGAGAGAAAAAGCATTCTTAAATAATATTTTTACTCTGCAATTGAGCTTGGGCAAGCTTTGGGTGAATTGTTCAATATAAATTTTAAAATATATATGTTCACCTGAGGTTCATATGATCAATATTTCCAATGCAGTAAACAAGGTGAGTACTCACTTTTGGTGGATTGCTAAAAAAGATCCGGACGAAAAATTAGCTTCTAGGATTTCTTCAAAGTATGTGATATTCTTGAGCTTCCAACTAGCTAGTGTCTGATGTGCTCATGGCCTTGTGCTACCCTCGTAACATCCCTGTAAACGAAGGCTGGCTTACTTTTGAATTCTGGTTGGCCTTGTGTATATGATTGTCTATGATTGACTGCTAAAATGTAGCTGATTGTTTTAGAGTGTAACATTGTCTTCAATTGTTAGCCATCTTATGCCTTCATGTAATAAACTAATATTAGAGATTTTTCAAATAGAACTAATTCTTTTGGATTCCTTCATCCATCAAATAAACTGAAAATGAAATTACTCCCTATATTCTTCTGAATTTTCAATGTTCATTGAATACATGCAAAGTAATTGTGAGTAAGAATACTATACCCATAGCTGTTCTTTTGTGCTGTAAAAAGGTAATATGCTCACCATGTGTTGTTATGTAACCTGTTTGATAAGTTTTGCACATTGATCAAAATACATTCAAAAACTAATGTTATAAGACTCACATTTACATTCATCGGGGAAATAAATATTATCCTTCACTAAGCTTTTTGTTAGTTAAATAATGATGGCTTTGTCTAAACAAATATATTTTTCTTCAAAACGTATTAGAGTTACATTGTTTCTACAATTTATTCACCTCGCAGCCTAAATTCCTTATGGTGCTTCTTTTCTAGTTTTTTTTGTCATTTTAATGTGAAGAACTGTTTAAGAACGTTGTAGTCTACTAATTTTAAAATGTTTTTTCTTCCGGAAAGGTTCGATATCTCAATTCTTATAGATTGGATTCAAAATATCCATTTAATCGAGACTTAGTTACATCTGTACTTAAGGATACTCTTGAAAGAGAAATATCATTGTTGAAGAAATATGACCCAGATGTATGCAAAAAACTTTGTCGGCTAATGGCTGAAGAAATTCGGACCCAAGTGAGATCTATGGAATTTGACAGGTATGAGTTCTCATAATTTGTTGGACTTTAAATGTTATCTGCCTCTCATCAAGGCATAAATAAATCTTTTACTTCTGTGGATATCAATATACAATAGGGTGTCCCAAAAAGGCAGAAATTCCAAAGTGTAAAAATCGTTTGCCTTGACTGGGATCCCTTGATGTCTTAGCAAGAGGGAAAGACTTAGATATGAATTCCAACTGATAATATTAACCCAGGCTAACTTCAATGTCTAAATGCAATGGTTAAAAACTAAAATTA
Organism: Hetaerina americana; assembly: GCF_022747635.1. NCBI lineage: Eukaryota > Metazoa > Arthropoda > Insecta > Odonata > Calopterygidae > Hetaerina > Hetaerina americana. Next base: position 1,553,640 of record NW_027286514.1, on the reverse strand, counting down.
ACTATTAATTATCACTCATTAAGAAAATCTGAGCCCAAAATTATCAGTAAATACGGTTTCTAATTATTATTCAGTTGTCTACCACTTAAGGTAGGTTTTGGATGAACATATACTCCATGCTCCAACATTTTCTATCCTCACTTAATAAAACAAAAGCTGACACTCCACACTACAGCAAAAATTTCATGAATTTCATTTGCACTATCCAGTATTTTTTCATAAATCTTTGTTAATTCTGTCCAGCATCCTTATCCTTTTTCTACCTTCACCTTGCTTACCTAACATCCTCCCCTCTATCAGTCTTCAGAATTCCATTGCCATTCCAAATACTCTGTATCCATCAAACTTTGATGTGGAGTGTGGTTTTGTATTGGATGGAAACATGGTCATTGAAGCAGGATGATAGGCATAGATTGGATGCTTTTGAAAATGTGGCTTTGGAGAAGGATGGAAAAGGTAAAATGGGCAGATAGAAAATGAAATGAAGTACTAGGAATGGTGGGGGACAGTTGCATTTTTAGGTGATGTATCATGTATGATAGTGTACTCAGGATATTTTATCCTTAAATTTTTCTTTTTGTAATCTGGATACAGCCTCTTAAGATGTTGCTCTCCACTCAATGAAAAACTGTTGTTGTTCTACACCTGCTCGTATTTTTCCATTTAAGTCCTTATATTTTTACAATTCTTTCAGCTGTACCACTTTATAATATTATTATTTACTTCTATTAACATTTGTATGGTTCTTTTGGCATTCAACCATGAATGAATATTGTTTCACATAAAAGGGCATACTTGAATAATACCACTATGTATTTAAAACAAGGCAACAAATATCAAAATTTTGTTGAGGAAAAGCCATCTGCTTTTTTGTTATTTGAAGTATAATCTTAACTTCAAAAAGTAAAAAAGTATATATCACGCTAAAATAAAACATACCCTCCAAATGATGTGTCATACATTTCTCCGTAGGGCAGAATGCATCTCCTTTCAATGTATTGTGTTTTCCACTCCTGGTTTGCAATTAATTTAATTTTAATATTTTATAGATATTTTATCATATAATATATATTTTACAATCAAAAAGTGATAATCCTGACATTTGGATAAAAGCAAAATGGTGGCAACATTGTGGCTAAGCAACTCTATAAAATAAAGCATCTGCCATTTTATATGCTTTTAAACAATTTAAGAATAGCAAATCATTTTTAGGCAATTTTATAATGATACTACTCATAAATTAACATATAGGATAGTTTATTGACAAATACATATCCTTGAAATCATCAACTGACATAAACTGTTAGGATGAGTAGACAAATCTCTTTGAAAACTTCCATAATGTCATTGCATAGGTTAAGTTTAAACCTTTGCAGATTAAATGGCTATTGCTTTTTATGAGATATTGTTGATTTCTCTAGGAGTTTTGAGTTTAAGTACTATGGAGGGCAAATATTTAATTTTCACTAATTATCGTTAAAAGAATTAGATTGGTCTAGGATTTCACAATAACTACTTCCACCTACCCAATTTTTGGTAATTCAGTTTTATAAAATTCAAAATTTATTTATTTGAAACATAAACAAGAAACTCCTCCCCAACACTTTGGTCTCTATGAAAATTATAAGACACATGGTGATTTTCCAGCTTACCTTTCACTGATTAAAAAGATAATTGTCGGAATTCCTTGCTATTTCAGAAAAAAATTAAAAGATAAAAAAATCCAGATGATAGGAGGTAAATGCATCAATTATCTTTCCAATATTAGTTCAATGAGCAATGAAATGTTCATCAACGCAGCCAATTTTTGAGGCAGTAGGTATTGACTCCAAAAAGAATATTGTTTGTCTTCCTGACCCAAATAATTCAATGCATTGGCAGCAGCTTGTGCTTACTATTTCCAAGAAGAATTTTGTAATTTTGGGACCACAGTGTTCTGTTGACTGTCCTTGAATAAATGAACATCTTTCTTCTTTTGAGTCCCAGGCATTTAATGCCGGTAACAGTTTACCATTCCAGTGGAGTATAACTCTTCAAGGAAGGTAATCTACAAGTTAAGGTAGGATTTGGATGCACACAAACAACCAAATAATTCTCTTGTTTCTCCAAAAAAAAACCCAACCCAACATCCTACAAGCCCCTCTTCATCTCTGTATACTTCCTTCCTCCCTTCCTAACACTGCTCCTTGCTCCTCTTCCTAACACTGCCCATCTGGACGCTCCATCCCCCACTCACACCTGAGCAGTCTGAGACATGTACAGGTTTCTGACAAGTCTATTATGCCTCCAATCTATTTGTATTTTCTGCAATATATTCATTAATTTTCCCGATTCACTCTATCAAATAATTTTTGAAATCTATGAAATGGGCAAGCACATCCTAATTGTATTCTATATTCCTCTCTATTAGTGATATCATTACTGCAGTGGAATCATGTCATCCCCTCCCCTTCCTGAACCCAAAGTGATCATCCTCTAAGTACATTGTAACAATTTCAGAGTGTAAAAATCATCTGTCTTGACCGGAATTTGAAGCCGGATCCCTCAATGTCTGGCCGATTGCTTTAGCCAGTTAAGCTATGAAGGTATCCTCTTATACTCTGAAATTTTGAGGGCTTTTAAGAAATATGATGCTGTAACAAAATACTATGCATACAATGTTACAGGCATTCATAGCCATGTGTGAAGCACCACATTCCACAAGGTTAAAGCCAACTTTAAAGGCAATGGTGTTGTACCTTTGACAAATTTCAAGAAACTGCAGGAGATGCCGCAACACTAACTTTTAATGGGGTCATCCGCTAAGGGTGCATTATAATGTAACAATTTCAGAGTGTAGAAATCATTTCCCTTGACTGAGATTCGAGGGATTTGGGTTTAAATTCTGATCAAGGTGGATTATTTCTACACTCTGAAATTGTTGCATTGTAATGCACACTTAGCGGATGACTCCATTTAAAGTTACTATTGCGGCATCTCCCGCAATTCATTGGAATCCGCTAAGTAATAATTCTTTACCCTGCTCTCCATCCTTTTGTTGGTGATCCTGAGAACTACTTTAGCTGCGGGCGAAATTAAGCTTATTGTTCTGTTGTCTTCACATGAAATAGCCTTTTCCTTTTCTGGAATAGGAAGTAACACTGATCTCATAAAGTCTTCTGGCTAGATTTCTCTCTCATAAATGCTACGAATGAGTCCATAAAGACTCTTTCTCCCACATTTTCCTAAAGCTTTTGGTAGTTCTGCAGGAATGTTGTCTACCCCCTTATTTGATTTCATTTCCATCAATTCCCTTTCTATATCTAACTCTATAGTTATTATTTAACTCTTTGTACAAGGGTCATCCGGAAAGTAGTACCCGTTCGTGCCGCATGAAGTGCTGACGACGCGAGTAGCCGCTGGACGAGGTCAGATAGCTTCAGTGGCTTGTCTGCCTTCTCTGAGCCAAGTTGCGTGACACTAGCATTGCCTGTGTTGTTTCTGTGATTGTTTACAATGTTTAAAAAAATTGAGAACGCCGCCAGTTGTGAAGTGAGGGCAGTGATTAAATTCCTCAATGCAAGAAACGTTCGCCCATGTGATATTCATCGCCAATTAAAGGAGGTGTATGGAGACAATGTAATGGACGAGTCGTCTGTTCGGCGGTGGTGTCGCAACTTCAACATGGGGAGGGGGAACACACACGACGATGAGCGTTCGGGGAGACCGGCTGTCATTACAGACCAACTGGTGAGCTCAGTTGACGAATTCGTGAGGAACGATCGGCGCGTCACAATTGATGACATCTGTGAGCATTTTCCCAATGTTTCTCGAACAATTGTTCATGAAATTGTTAAACACCATCTGCATTATGCAAAAATTTGTGCAAGATGGGTCCCTCGCGTATCTCAATGAGCTGGCGGCGAAGGACTATGCAGCAGGAATACAGAAACTTGTCACACGTTATGACAAATGCCTTAATTTGCTTGGAGATTATGTTGAGAAGTAGTTTAAAGTATCCTCTTTCAAATAAAATTTTTTATGTTTGTTAATATTTACTTTTGTGTCTTTATTTCACGAACGGGTACTACTTTCCGGATGACCCTCGTACTTCCTTCCACCTAATTCTGTATTTACATTCTTCCATTTCCTCCTCTTATCTATCTTTCTAATCATCTCACCCGTGATCCATGATTTTGTTATCCTTTTCCTATTAACAGTTCCTATAGTTTCTTCTGCAGTTTTTGATATATTACCGTTTTTACTTGATAGTATTCTGCTCCTTTCCCTCATTCATGACTTTTAGTGCTGCCTAATCCTTCCTTGTCAGTCCACTTAATGCTTCTACATTCCATTTCCTAACACTCCTCCCCTGCCTTATTTTATTGCATCGGACGCTACACTTCTTAACTACTAAATTGTGATCTGAGTCTGCATCCACTCCTGGGAAACTGTGAATTGATCACACTTCCTGAATCTGTGCCTAACCATAATATAATCTAACTGGTACCTTTCTGATTCACCTGGCATTTTCCAAGTATACCTCTGCCGTTTGTGGTTTCTAAACCCAGTTTTGGTGATGATTAACCCTGTCTCCTGCAGAACTCAACTGCTTTCTCTCCATGGTCGTTCCTCATACGTAAACCATAATCCCCCACCTCATCACCATCTCTCTCTTTGCCTGCCATTGCATTCCAATCCCTCATCACTATCAAATGTTTCCCTTCTGGAGCACACCCTATTATTTCTCCTAACTGATGACATGCCCCATCAACTTCTTCCTCCCTATGATTACATGGCAGCAGGTACACCTGGACATTGACCAAGTTCGTTGGTTCTGCTTTTACTTCTATTAGTAATATTCTATTTATTGCTTGCTCTATGTTGACTACGCTTCTCCTCTCCTTTTTATTCAATCTTCTTGCTTAACATTTTTCTGGAACTATCACTCCAGTCATCCTCACTATCCTTCAATTTCATCTCGCATAGACCTAAAATATCTTTATTTCCTCTTTTCATCTCTCACTTTATATTCTGTAATTTTCCTGTTCTCAATTTATCCTAACATTCCAAGTTTGTCTACTAACTAATTTGGTATTTTTCTGCATCTTCTGTTCCGCTTCAGTCTGGTTTGCTTTGCAATGGTTTTGTTGCATTGCAAGTGTTTTGCAATGGACACGGAAGCCTTGCCTCTCCCGCTGCCAGGCATGCTGGCTGATGCATGGCTGATTGGGCCAAGCCCTGTTATTACCAGGACTCATTTTCACTTTCTTTTTCATCATTACAATCTTTGGATTATTGGTGGTTTCCTGTTTCCTTCCTCTATGGTGTTAATAACGTGATGCCATCATTTAATGTCCACCCCACTGGGGTCAAATACCTATGCAGCCACCTCACTGAGGAACAGATACAGTGTGGACTATATTTCGTCTGGCTCCGAACTTTGACCTATTTGATATGGCTGATCCTACCAGTAGTAATTATCATTGCTCCCACCAGTGCAGCTCTAGGGATCAGCCCTTCCATTATGTCAAGGATGTAGTCCATGGGGTATATTGAAGGAATATCATTATTAAATGCAATTTAATGGCTAAGTTTCATTCTTTACACTTCTTTTCCTGGATTTGATAAATAGATGATTTTTTTTTGGAAATTCATGACTATTTTTTCCAATTACATTTGCTGTTACCATATAAATATATAAACAGCATCTTGTTCATGTAAGATGGTTCCAGGCTCAACTATGTGGAAATAATCGTCATGCAACAAGGCAACTGCGATAGAATTTGGCGTAAATATGCATTGTTGTGTCATAGCATGGAGCACCTCATAAACTCAAATGGCATCTTTTTGAAGCACCCTCTAGACTGGGAAAGGAAATAGTTTGTTCTTCCACGTACGGTTTATTATGCGCATCCTAGGTTTTGACTAACAAAGTCATCATCAGGTGTGACTTTGACTTTGTAAGTCGAAACCTAGGTCTAGCAATTGTATTCAAATCTATGTTTATAGTTAAGCTAAATTAAGAGAGATTAAAATTTCCCTTAAATTGGAAAAAAATTGCTATCAATATGAATTTAAAATATTCAATCTCAAAATGAAAATGCTAATTCATTTATAAAAATATACAATACATTAATATAATTCCATTTTCAGATATAAAATTGTGACAAGAGTTTATATTGTGGAAAAACTACAGCAAGGAATCCATATCAATTCATGTTTCTTATGGGATGCTGAAAGAGACACATTTGCTACCTATCAATTTGAAAATATGTATGTTAGAGCTGTTGCATCAGTGTATGGACTCTACTGTGAATAGGTGAAAGAGAGATTCAATCTTTGAAAGATGTAAATGTTATCATAAGGCATGCAATTAGGAAAAATAATTTGTATAATTGAAGAATTGAAGAAAGAAATTGTACGAGTGCTTGTTCTACGACCAAATGTGTGATTAATTTAATTAATTCGATTGGTGCAATAAAATCAAAATTTTTGAAGGAGGAAATAGTTTACTTTATTTACAATGCAGTTAATTGCTGAGATTTTAAATTATGGGATACATAATCTGGAAAAATTACCTAACAGTGTCCTTATCTGCCACCTTAGATAATTACCTAGGCCATATCCCTGGTGAATGTTCACTGAATGTATTAATTCATTTAGCATAATTATTTTGAATGAATGTAGGTATCAATTAGTCATAATCTTTGCAAAACAGATATTTACTTCAAATCTCATCAAAAATTGGCAGCATTTATTTATATTGAGAGTACGCACTTCAAATTTTATGATTGCTATTTTCATTGTTTGGATAATGTTATATTCAAAAGAATGGTGATTATTGGAATATCAAAAATACAAATTTTTACTATTACAATAGAAATATGTACCTAATTTTCAAACTTCCAAAATATCTTGAGACCTAAGCAATAAATTATTGATTATTTCCTAGCTTTATTCACATAACCAATCCTCAAACTAAGGCAAAAAAGTATCTCTGTGAAAATTAAATAGTCTATAAAATTCCATGAATATAATATTTAGTAATTTGACTATACCTTAAATCTGGGCTCTTATGATTCTGGATGACACATTGGTATCCCAAAGTATAAGAAGATCCCATTAAATGTGAAATAAACATAAATTGAAATTTTAGTGAAAATTCATAAATGTGAAAAATTATTATTTATTTAAATAAAATAAATAATAATTTTTTTCCAAAAATAAAGTCAGTGGTAATTCAGAAGTATCGTTTGTTTAATTTATTCCCATGATCGATAAAGATTTTAGTAATTGAAAGTATTCACACATAAATTTACCCTTGTTGCTAAAATATATTTAAAAATATTACATCGAATGTTGAGTGATGTTGCAATCAATGCGATTAGTGGCACCTGGACTCCATGACATTTGGCTTTTTTACTGGTGTCTGGTGCATATTAAAAAGCAATTTAATTTCTTCCTTATGCATTTTCAGAACATTGATTTGGTACTTTTTTGGGACTACACTCCACTCCCCCCTCCCATAAACATTCTTCTGCTACCACTTTCTCACGCCCTTCCTCTCCTATCTCCCTTTGCTTTTCTAACTATATAAATACCGTATTTCACTTGATTTTCTATTTGATACCTGACGATGGCCCACTGGCACAAAAAGATATAATACTATATAAAATGGATCTGCATTAGCCTCAATTTTTATTGACTCAAAATCACGAAGAAAAATATCAGTTAGTCTAATGTAAATAAGGTTTTACGAGCTGGCAATTTTTTCGAAATTATTTTTAACCTCGTAATGTCATGAAAGAAGGTTTTTTCTCATTCCATAATAATTTGTTACAGCATTATATCTAACGTACATTCTTACACGTTTTCTATTGAAAATGTTTCTTATTTAGGCGGAATTTTATTTCTTAGTGTTCGAAACTTAACTTCCATAAGTTGCCGAGAAGACTAAAGTCAAGTTCAATAATGCCTGCTACACTACCAATACCCCAACACAGCTGTGTCGGCGATAGAAAATTCAAATTATAGCGCCATAGTACTCGCGATTCGTCGTTATGAAACGCTCCGTGTCAGTCGTGTTTCGCGCTGGTTGTGATGATATTGTAGAAAGTTGCCTTTTCGTGTGATAGTGATATTCGTGAGAATTCATTATGTAGAGCGATTTTTTAAACGTGTAAAATGATCATGTTAAGGAACTCTATAGTTCCTTCTTCAACTCTAAAATGGGCAGTGAATATATTTGCTCCTAGTTGTACACCACGACGAATCATGGGTCGGTCAATTGTTACTATGAATGAATCTGAAGTGTTAGATAATTTTGTTGAGACCTTTATGACCGAAAAAATGAATAAGTGGAAATCAAAAAATGAAATGTGTTGTAAAAATAGTTTAGAGATTCCCAAATGCGACGATTCGTCCCCTGCTGGCATCTCGTCTTATTTAACATTGTCATCAGTAGACCGATATATTTGTCACCATTTAACATCATCTTATTTAGATTCAATTTTAAATATTTGTCGCGATAAGCAAATATGCCCATCGCCAGAAACTCTACGCAAAACTGCTCATGCCCTTGCAAAATTTGGGAATAAATCCGGAATGGAAACAATTATTTATCTCTCTAATATTGGTAGCTGTGGTGAGAAAATGAAAGAAGAAATAAAAATTTATCAGGTAGGTTTACAATAATCCCCGTTTTTGCTCATCATGCTGTGGACAGAGTTAAACAAATCATTTGCGAAATCAACTGTAAAGTTTGTGATCTTGTATGAATATTATGCACGTAAAAACTGTTGCTAATATCATTAATGAAGTTCAGTCTATATTTTCTATGTAATGGTGTATATTTATTTAATGCGTGTACAATTAATGAGTTAGTAAATTTTTACAACTCCGCTTCGTTTAGTAGTGATTTTTTTTCTAAAAAAGAATGCCTTAGTAGAAAATTAAAAAATATTAATGAAGGGGCTACACTGCAGAAGGAACGATAATGGCATTTGAGCATTGAAGAAATAACGACGTTATTTAATCAGTATATGCTCTTTGATTAAGAAATCTTACAGGGTAAATTATTTTGTGTGATATCTGTTATTTGGTTTCAGCCCTTATTTTAGCCAGCAAAATGTAGATACGGTCATGGTAAGACATTCTTTCTTGATACAAATATGCCTGAATCAACGCAACCTCGACTGTGGGTCATGCGGGTATTGCTCGTGCAAGAAAGCTCAGGGAAATGTAATCATTATAACCAATAGATTCAATGGTGGTTGAAGTTAACATGAAATGTGCTGAGAAGCCATGCAGGAGACAGCTTTCAGCTCTTGAATGACGGTTGTATGAAAGTTTACTTTGGCATAAAATGTCAAAAAAAGCATGAAAAATCAAATATTATCAAAATATTAATGCAAAGTTTTGATAAATAGAAATTATTTAACTGTGTTAGGGCATGAAAAATTACATAAATTTGAGCCGTCATGATCACCCCTATTTATTGAAAACAATTTTCTAGTGTAAGGGTTGATCTTTTCTCAACTTGAGCGTATTTTTGTTTATTGAATTTAAAAAAATTTAAGCAACGCAATTTTTCATCATACAAATAGAACATTTAGTTACAAAAGAGTAAAATCCCATCCCTCTATTAAACTACAAGCACTGAATTAATTTCCACAAAAAGGTTTATTTTTTAAAAGTTAGGCCTAGAAGTATGAGTGGTAATGTCACTTATTCGTATTTCAGGCTCATTTTTCAGTAATTTGTGTATGTATGTGTGATAGATAGAGAGATGTGTGACTGTATGTATACATATGTCAGCTTAAGACTTAGTTAAATACAGAAGTTCTGAGTCAATTGTTTACCTGTATTTATTTTATCAAAATATTAATTTAATCTATGCCTATAATGCAGCTTTACCTACAATATGCAATGAAAACAAAACGAAATAAATGGAATGGTATAGCATTTGTAAAACCTCAACAGGAAATCAACAATTAAAGTAGATATTTCCCTTTATTACATTATTCAATTTGTGAAAAACCTTTGTGTTGATTTATTGTGAAAAATCTTGTAGAGGATAATTTTGGTGCTTCTCCGTCACAGAAGTCTTTCTCCTGGTATTATTTGAACATCTGGTACTAAAGGTAGTACCAAGTTTGTTCTATTTCCAAAAAATCCACCTTTTATTGAAATTACTCTTACCAGGAATTGTACTCTGAACCACCCAGTCATCTACATGTCTATCTAGCTATGGTGTGAGGGAGAATTTCGGGACCTTTTATCAAAGCTACTGCTATTTTTCTTTTTCTCCTCTCATCTTCTTCTATGTAGGACTTTAGCTTTCATTTCTTACAAGTTTTCCTCCAAAAATTCCAAATTGACATTCGATTGCCGGGATTCCATTTTTTTAGGAACCCATGGCAGGTAAAATAAAACAAACTAACCAGCAGGAAAAAATCAATTTACAATCACATAATGGTCTCCAGCTCTATGCACTGACTAACGGCATTATTAAATTACTTTTTTAGACTCAGATTAGGATTTCAAAATGGATGCATATTTCTACAAAATAAATCTTTGGTCTATTATAATACTTATTCTGTGTGCTTTGGTGGAATGTAGAATTAACAATATACTCATGGTAAATAAAAGGTTGTTTGTGATACTTATGAATAAGTTAAGGAAATCATATTTATCACCTGATGTATGCAAACATTTTTGGATGATAATGTCTCTAAAATCTTTCTAAATAAATGGTCACCCCATTTATTAAACCGTAACATTTACTATTTATATAGTGGGTGACAATGAATACAGTAAAAATACTCTAGTTTTTATATCACCTAAGGTTGAAACAACTTGATGGTCATAGTAGCATGTGTTTCCACTTGTATGTAAATATAACTTGTGTGATGTCACACACATTTTCTGGACTGTATTGACTATGAATCATTCTTATTGTAAGAGTGAGGTAATTTTCCCTAGAATCCAAGATAATCGTTGGGAGAGGGGCTATGTAGTTTGTAAAAATAAGTTTGCCATGAATCTTACTTTTGAGCGTATTTTGTGATAATTAGATGCTTAATACACTGCTGGTGGCAAATTGAAAGCATTTACTCAAAAGGAGTACAAATAAACTTCCAAGCTCCAAAATTATATGAGGGACACTGGATGATACTTTGGATTGTCACACATAAAGTGACATTTATATCCATGTAAAGGTAAATTTATATTTATAAAATTAAGTGACCTGTTTTGCCCATCTTAAATGAGAAGTATTACCTAGGCCCTCAGGTCTGTTTCAACATTGAAGCTTTCCAGTTTTCATTAAGATTATTCATTAAGATTAAGATACCTATGGTAGAATTCTCTACAATTTTCCTTCGTATTCCAAATATACCTTCATCCCTAAAATCACATGCCTATCTGACTGTGAAGTCATAGCTGTAGTCCACCTCTCATAATAGCTATTGCTTCGCTCTCTTACAATATCATTGTTTATGATTGTTATTGTCATCATGTATGCCTCTTGTCTAGTGTAAGATAAAAATTTGCAGATTACATGTTGTGTGATGTAGTATAAGTATTTGATACACTTATACATAACTCCTTTTTCTGTAATCTTGAATAGGCAGAAGCTCTGTGGCGTAGTGGTGAAAGTGTACAAAAAAGCCTGGATTTACTTCTTGAAGTGTACAAAAGCCAGCCTGGTTTACGCAGATTTGTGCATTCTTCAATGAGATCATTGACTAGAGAAGTCATTGAATGCAGGGGTGAGGCGTCCCTGATTCAGGTGAAGGACCTATCTTTGCAGTTAGCTGGGCCTCCTTATGAAGATGCGGTTCCTTTATCATTTCTCTGGAGCTATTGTATCTTAAGTGAATGGTTTGCAGATCAACAGGTTTCTATGGAAATAGTAAGTATTCTTTATTTTTCCAATAAAAATACGTGTATTAAAAGGTATGTTGATATTCACATTTTTTAGAGCAGAATAATTATATTAACTCATGCCTCGGTGGAACTGCATTTTGATGATTAAGTATTTAGTGCTGTGTGTTTAGTCAATGTGTTACTTCTACCAGGTCAGGCAAATATTTTGCCAGGCCAGGTTGAACTGTCATCATTTTGATAGCGGGCTCTGTAGAACATGATGTCCAATAGGACCTCCATATCTCCTTTAAAACCATAAACACAGTAATCAACCCGAAGGTCGGTTTAGTTGGTGATGGTAGAGTTAACCCAGTTCTAAGCCCTATAAGGCATGTAAAAACTCACACATCAGGGTAGGGCCAGGGGGGGGGCAGTTCCTTTCCTTGTGCCGGTTTTGGTTTCCCAGGAAGACCTGGTACCCGAAAAATCACTTCAGCTTGGGTGGAGCTGCAGGTGCCCAGAGTGCCTTGCCCGGGAATCGAACCCGGTATCCTCCGTTCAGCAGTCCAACACTCTACCCACTGGACTACCGCGACCCACATATCTCCTTTATCTTTTATCTCTCCTTTATATCTTTTTATATCTCCTTTAATGACTCAAAGCTCCTATACAGATATTGGGATTATGTACAAGAATTCCATTGAAGAATTTTAATTACTCTGATACTCAAACCGAACTATGGAAGGCTTCCCATTCATTACCAGGCAATGTGGCTTTTATAAGCTTGGCAGGGCTACCACCTTAACAGTTTTACATTGCCTTGTTGGAAGTTGAAAATTTGTGGAGTAATGTTGAAAATAGTGGAATATGTTTTGCAAAGACATATATTTTCAAATACTTAATAAAATTGGTCTTATCATTTTTATGTGCATACAAGGGAAAATATCAGCCTTGATATGAAGCCTTGAGGCATACAAGTTTTGACATACCTCATAAAACTGTTTCATTCAATTTAACCTTTCTGTTATGAGCATAGGAATGGAATCTGTTCAGTACCATTCCTTGAATACCTATTGTTTCAATATTCCTCTGGAGAATTTTTGAATGGAGGGTATTGAATGCTTTTCAAAATTGATTAATACCAATCTGGTATATTAGTTTGTCTTTAGTCCAGTTCGTACATCCTCAGTGAATCCTTGCAATAAAAGTTTTGTAGTTTTGCTCACCTGATAACCAAATTGCTTCGTTGTCATGATTTGTAATTTGTTTTGGTAATTTTTCAAGTGGCCTGCAACATATTTCTCAGTTGTCTTATGCAAGGTTGACAGTGTTGCAATTAGATATTGTTATTCGTCACATTTTTTAACCATCTTTGTGTTTTGGTCTTACGATTGCCCTCTTTAATTAAGGCTGCGGGGTACGTTGTTCTATGTCCAAGTTAATCCAACTGGATATTATAATAGGCATATATGATGTTGTTCTCACATGAAAGTCAGATATCATCTTCTTCTGTATTCAAAGACTTTGAACATTTTCTTTACTTTCTGTGGGTTTAAAAAAGCCTGCCTGAAACTGTGTGTAATGCCTGTAATTTATTGCAGTGAGTATTAACTGGTGACTGACTGGGATAAGTATTTTGAATAAGTGCGTTTACTCCTCTAAAGGCCTTGCAACCTTAGTTAACATTCAAGTCCTTACCATATTTATGCTTTGCCTGACCATTTATGCTACTTTTTGTTGTAACCCTGTCAAGGTATTTATTATCTTCTGCATTATCTTAATGTTATCCATATTTTTAGTTAATTCTGAAATGTGATATTGTTGTTTATGTTCCCTCAAAGTAATGTTCCCTTATTACTTTTCTGCATGTAATCCTTCTTATGTGATGTATTAGTTATGTTGGATTTCCGCTTCCTAAAGAGTTCATCTGGTTTTTGATTTCTGAATATAAGAAATGCCTGAACCAGGGTTAATAAAAAGTATTAACCCTGTAAAATTAAAAGTAAATTCATATCTCTAAGAATATGAACATTGTTTTCTTTCCTTGTCACAAGCATTGGTATGAGTCACTCAAGAATAGGTGCTTATCTTTTTGCAGTGGTCTGTATATATTGACCAGGACTGTAAGTTGATTTAAGTTTTCAGTAATGATCAGTGATTCACATGGTTTGGAGTTGTTGTGCATTATGTGGTCAGGAAACCAGTATTGCTTGATGAAAATTATTTCGTCTCCTTTCTGCTTAGATCTTAGTTTTTGAAATCTGGTGAAACCATCTATGTGGGAAGGAGTATCTTCATGGCACTCCATGTTGACCTTAGTTAATTTTAAACTGTCTGTGAGATTAATTGTACCATGGAATACTGTGAATTCAACCGAGTTTTTTTGTGTGGTCAAATATTTCCTTGGTAGGAATATGCCTTTTTATTGTGAATAATTCATCTTTGAGGACTAAGGTTTTTGTAGGAATTGCATCTGATCCTCACATTGCCAATTTGACTTAGTGAAACCATAACGTGAAGGGGAACAAAAAATAGTTGTTTTAAAAAAAAGTCTTTCCTAGTTTCTGTTTTATTTTTGACTGGTCTATTTCACAAACAGCAGATTATTGTCTCGTTTCTCATACTTCCTAACCACACCAGTCTTCAACTAAGTGAATTTATAATGGTGCTCCATGTCCTTATTTACTCTAAGCCACAATAAATTTAAAAAAGATTTAGTGATGCTTTCTTAAATGTAAATATTAGAACTGGGACATTTATTAGTAATTTCTGTATTGGGAGGGTTCCTCTTATTTGCTGTCATTTCACTTTTGATATAATTACCCTGAAATTAAACTCTAATTTTCTCAGGTTTGTTTTCAATTTGTTGGTGAGAGGGATAAATATGTAATGGAATGTGAAGTAACTTCAGAAGTGCCAATGTCAGAGGCAAGTTTTACTATTTTATGTTTTATTCCATTCATATCAATATTAATAAAAGATAAACATGAAAATCAAATTCTCTTGTTCAATTGATTTTGTTCAAGTTTGTTAATTTTATTCTCCTATTGATGAATTAGAATGCCCTAGTACTTCATCTGTGATTTTTGATACTGTACTTTTGTATTTAGCTCCTTGACCATATCCTGTAATTCTTTAAAAGTATTTGCAAAGGAGCCTTCATTGTCTGAAATGAAAGGAAAACTGAACTTAGTCTTTTATGTTCTCTGGATAATTAGTCACTCGAAGTGCTCTCCAGAAAGCTACTCATGTAGGGATCAGGTTACCACTGAAAAATATCTGTAGTCTGCAGGATTTGAACCTGGGCCCTCTCGGTGGGAAGCCAGTACTTAAGATTACGTCAGAGAACTGGCAATAATGCACCTACGTACTTTTTTATTCTTCGAGTAGATAACCACTATAGTTTGATTCAAGTACTTCCCTGCAGTTAAACTGAAATGGCAATGAATAGCCAAAGCACTCATACACTTCTCATAAATATGATCCTCATTATATATTTCATAATTCATATTTTCAAATGGAAGAATTAGCAAATAAATAAGTAGAATTAGAATTCAGTTGGTAACTTTTTGGCGTATGCCAAGGGAGTACAATTTAACATGTCAAAGCACCATTAGAGGGAGCAGATGAGCCTATGAAATCAATATTATTGGTCTGATTAAAAGTGCTGGAAAGAAGACTTACCAAATTATACTGTCCAAAAGCAACTGTGATGCATGTTTAACAAAAGAATCGTGCACAAAGATGAAGATCCCTAGACGAAGACCGTTTTGAATTTAGGAATACATCTTAGTCTCATTATTTATTTCAAGTAAAAAAAAATGAACTTAAAATATCCAGATTTAAAACAGATTTACCAAAAAAATCCTTAAGTTTTGCATTCGACTAGTATATGCTATGCAAATTGTCCTAGCTAATTTCTAATTAATTATTTTTGCATGATTAGTGAGGATGAACTTGCTGATGTTAAAACTTGGAAAAAAAATAAGAAAATGAATGCCCATCCACGAACATGAATGGATGAACAGTGAACTGTTGCTGTCCACTGACCTAAGCCCACAAAACCAGAGCAACCACTGTTTTTGGTGCAGATGTTGAAACACAGCTTTTTTCATGTCTCTTTCTTTTCAATGCAATTGAAGTGGGATTGTGCAACTTCTTGGCTGAGTCAAGATTATCTCTCACCGAAGGAACCTTCCATTAATTCAGCACTACACTAGTTCTTTCATACTGCCTTTTAGCATACTCCAAGATAGAATCTGCTTTGTGAGCATTTGTTCAAATGAATGCCTCCCCTTTCGAAAAATACATTTTCCTCCGTGGCATTTTAGTGCAAATTATGGCTGTAGTGAATTTATCATGATTGCCATCCATGTCTGTGAAAGGAGTTTGTCATGAAATAAAAAATGTCACTTATGGATAATAAAAGTAAACAAAATCAAAGGAAGCATTAAAATTCAAAGAATAATAAGTTTAAAAGTAAGCAAATGTTGTTAGCTAACATCCTTACTTATAAGAATCCTAAATTGATAAAAAGGCAAATTCTTTATTGCTACCACATTAAGGTAGTTGCTAATATTCTTAGGTCTCAACTTCGTTGAATGCATATTATTCTTCATTTCCATATTTCAATACAAGCTGTTAATTTTTTGAGATCTCACCAAAGATTTGGAAGTTTTGATGAAGTGATATGAATTTTTGTTAGAAAAAATGACCACTAAGAATGTTTAAATTATGTGCAATTTTTAATCTTGGATTTTGGATCCTGCTGTTGTAAGTTGGCTCAAGCAACTCTGTCTGCCTTTTGTTCTCCTGGCTAGTGCATATGCATTTTATTATTAATTTTCGGGTATGAGATAAGTACTGGCATTGAGCTTCTGACATAAAAGCCTTTGTGATGCTCCTCTTCCTTTATATTTGCACGCTTCATCTCTTGGAGGCACATTCTCATTTTGAAAAGTTTTATTTTGATTTTTTTTCACTCATTTTGTGATTAATTTTGAAATTTTTTCTTGGTAGCTCCTATGCATGCAATTAATTCTATTCTGGAGAAGAGGAGTGATAATTTTCACTCAGGTTGTTGTTCACTTCGGATTGTTTTGACATCAACTACTGTAATATTTAAGCTTTTTTATGATGGGTATGATAATGTGTATTTGAATTTTCTAAATGCTTTATCTCTTTCAGGTTGCTATCAGCAAAGAAAATCGTCACTTTAGAAGATCATTAGAGAATAGATTAGATGCTGTTGTTGGTCGGGCTTTGATGGGACATCAAGTGGAGGCTGTTTATCGTGTATTGGAAACACTTCTAAAGCTCTCTTTGTACAAGTCAGCTCAATCAGTTCTTGGAAAATTATTTGATTATAAATGTAAGTCACCAATTATTAGTCTTACTCATGATGGACATGAAGAAATGTTTCTACTGAATGTGGTGTGCAAATCATCTAAAGACATCCCTCGTGTATTTAAATAATCAGCTAGTTTACATACTGTAATATTGATCTAAAATCGTGTTAAGGATAAGTACTAGACATGCTTCTTTATTTAGGTCTACAAATAAGTAATCCAAAGTTTCTTCAAAATTGCAATGATTATTTCAATTAAAGTTAAACTGTTAATAACTCAATATTCTTCTAAAATCATGATGAATGAAGTAGATCAGGCTATTTACCATTAAAAGACTTAATTTGTGAATAATTATATGGAGGATGGTTGTGTTTACAAAGCATGGGGGTTGTTAGAGGTTACAGAAAGTGGGATGACGAAAGCTGAACTTTGCCTGATTAACATGATGAAAGCCAGCAAATAAGTTGCCTTTTCACTTTATACTACTGACTAGGCTGATATACGGCAATGCACGTGTTAAGTAATTTTACTGCAATATTTATCATCAGAGGAAGCCACAGGGGTGATAGTGATGTTTGGGTATAAAACTTGGTGGCAAAGTCCTAAAGCTGAGGGAGAGGTGTTAGAAAAATCCAGAAATGACCTTGTCGTTGAATAATTCGATTTCTTATAATGATAGTGTTTTGGATTCCCACAATTAACGTAAATGAAATTCTCTGTGGTAGGTTCTAGTTAATAGCTTCACAGGTGGTGTTGTGCAGAGGAGGAGTTCTGTGACTACTTAAAAAGCTGAAATTTCACAGGTTGTAAAAATCAGCCATATTGACTGAGGCTTGAACTCAGATCCCTCAATATTGAAGGGATTTTGGTTCAAGTCCCAGTCAAGGCAAGTTGTGAAATTCCTGCATTTTTATGCTGGCTAGCAGATGTCTTCCTTAAATTAACTGTTGTGGCATTTCCTGAATTAGTTCTTTGCATCAGTGTAAGTACTCTTCTTGGGGGAATGGAGTTTGACTACAGTGATCAGTTGGAAGGCTATTTGATAGTCAGGGTTTGAGTCCTGAGTTGTGTGAAATGCATGCAATCTGCATAGGAGCTCCTGGCAGTTGGCAAAGGCATGGGTTTAGCAGTGCGAGTTAAATCTCCACCTGCTAATTTCCTGATTTGTGATGAATGAAGTTGATCTGTTTGCACTCGTAGGGAGTAAGTCACATGTAACAGAATTATTGGGATCATGCCTGCCATAGTTGCTCCACAAGTTTACACATGAAGTTACAGCATTTCCCAGCCAATAAGATGCTCCAAATGTGCTCTAAAATCAGCCTGTATGTAATGGGCCAGGGTTACAAAGGTATAACTTCAATCAATAAGCACAAGGGAATTTGACAGAAAAATAATTACCATTAAAATATTTTCCTGCATCAGGCATAAAAAATGATTGTCTTTACTGCAAATTTCAAATATATCACCATTTTGAGACAGTAGTATGCTAGAGTTTTAATATTTCATTGAAAGTACTTCTGAAAAAATTCCAAAATAAATTGTAAATGTGTACAATTTAGTATGTTTAGTTTCATCTCACCTTTTGGTGCTGCCACAAAACTTAATATGTTTTAGGCTAATGGTGATGTTACCCCTCTGCTAATATATGCATACGAGGGCAATCCCAGAAGTAGAATAGAATCCAAGAATGTACAATAACTTTTATGATTTGCTTTTTTACTTCCTCTTAGCCTTGGGGACATTAGACCTTAATTTTTCTTCATAGTTATGCCCGTGAGTATCATTTTAATTCATAATTGATCCCATTGAAGTTCTTTGGATAACTGTTAGATAAAGTCCTCCTGCATAGTTTTAGTCCTGATAATTCATTTTCTGTGCTTGCCCCTTGACGTAGCCATTTATTGACATGTGATAAAGTTTCCATTTAGTTCAGTTGCAAGAGAACACATTATCTGGACTATTAATCTTAAAGGTTTACCTATTAAAAAATATAAGGGCTTTATGAATGATAAAATTGTTTTCTATTGAAAGACATTTACTTCAGACTATAAACTGATTTAAGTCAGGAAGTTATTTTGCTATCTTAAAATTTATGAAAGATAGTACATATTGCATAAAAGGGGCTCATGTGAGAATTGCTGAGAGCAGCACATAACTCATATGCTGTGATGAAAACACGTCAGAATTAAATGTTGTGAGACTTAGATAATTATCTTTTACTGCTTAAAAAATTACATGAATTCATGGTTTTAAGTTTTGGACGTAATCCCAGAGACCAATATTTTAAAAATGAAAAGTGGGTTTGCTGAATGGCATATTTTTCTTATCCAAACTTATATGGTATAACTAATTAAAATGTACTTAATAAATATTAGATAAAACTCTATTTATTTATTATTTTCTATGTTTTTATTTAGGCACAAAAATAACTCATTTTTTTAATAGCTAAGATAAATATTTTCAATGAAATAAAACTTAAAAAAAGAATTTAAGTGATGGCAAATGCCATTCATATGTACTTTTATTGATATATCATTCATTTGGTTAAATAGCATCAAGATATTTTAATAATATATTTACTGCATTTAAAATTAAATTCAATGTCTTAACTGTATATCCTAAATGTTACATTGATAATAAAATTAAAACTGTTGATTAGAAATGCAATTCAGCATGATTACATTATAGGCGATAGGATCCATTTGGAGCATATTCTTTTTAGCAAGGAATGTATAATAAATAATTTATTTGCTGACAAAAGAGTCGCTACCTGATGTGTATGTTGTAATTGTGATTTGAAAAAATAGATTCTGCCTCTTTAGACAGTAGCCCACATTAAATAAATATGTCTTCATTGCAACCTCCATGTTGCTTGAATTCATTGCTTCAATCGGGCTCACAACAGGATTTGTTCTTCATTAGATCTCATTGCAAATGAGGTCTAAGGAAGCCTGTTGGTAGAATTTAAAATGTTTGAATGCATTTAGCGTGGACATCTGATGTTGAATGTTTGTTCAAATGTGTTTTAATTCTTGATTTAACTGTAATTATATTTTCTTACAGATATACTGGGAGACAAAAATGGTTGTGAAGCTATACTAGAGCTTTCTGCTACCACCAATTTAGACATAGGCTCTACTAGAAGAAAGAAATTTGAAAATACGAGAGCAAGGTGGATGAATAGGAGAAACATCATAATTGCTAATAAAAAATCATCAACATTGCAACATAGTCCTAAAATACTGTCAGTTCCTAAATATGAATTTAAAATATAGCTGAGATCATCTTATTGAAGGTAGAAAGTGTTTGTGAACTCTTAAATTAAAAAAAGTGAATTTCAGTCATCTGTGGGTAGTGTCATGAAATAAGGGACAGTGTTTAGTGCCTTAGGTTGACTTTCAAAGTATTAGCCAATTATAGTATCATATGGAACATTATTTATCAATAGCAAATCATGTATTTTAATAAATGATTTTTTGATATCTCTTCCTGTTCTGTGAAATATGATATTGTGATCAGAATTTGGATTTCCCTTAATTTATATCTTTCAGACAACCAGGATATTGGATGGTATAATATTTGGAAATTTTAAACTTGAAAACAATGTTGTCATTTCAAAAAGGGTGGCATTTGAAGATTGATAAAATGATCAGGAAAATTCATCTAATTCATTGTTAATGGAATTTTAATTTTCTGACAATGCGAAATTTTCAAATACAGCAGGAAAATAATGTATTTATTGTATGATTATTAGTAGTGAAAGATGTGGTGGATTTCTTCAAGAAAATATGAAATATTCATGGCTTCAAGTTCATATTTTAACCTCATTCAAAAGACAGGTATATGCTTGCTAATTTAGTCTTAGTTTGTTTTAAAGCTGGACCTGCCAATGAAAATCGCACATATTTAAATTTTGTTAAATTTGGTTTGTCATGTCAAGAGCCATGGCAAAACATATTGGAATTAATTTATATTATACTTAATGTAATTGTTATCTTCCCAAAAATTTAAGAGAGTCACTGTCATATTTTAATGGTTCCAGTATACAATATATTTGCACTAATTATGATCTACCTATATACTACCTGATTGTGAAAATATGTTAAATTTATTTTTTAATATCATGTGGTATTTCTTGTTAGGTAATCTGTGATAAGATTGGTCTTCTACTGAGTAGAATACCTTATTTGTTTTGATAGGGAATTATTTAATGAATAAAGTCCTGAAAATTTATTTATCTTGTTTTCCTGAATTTACAGGAAAATCTGTGGCCTAATACAACACTATGTGGCCATGGAATATTAGTTCTTGTCTTTTAGTAAAAAAATGTGCAAATAATCGGATGATCTTGTGCTTAAAGAAAAATCTATATGATGTAAATCCATGCATGCAGTACAAATGAAGAAACAAGTTATTATGTAGGAATACTTAGAAACAATCTCTAGTTTAGAGTCAAGATAAATATGACCAATATGAATTGTGAAAGGAAAATACATTGGAGTATTTGAGGGGAAGAATATATTTGAATGATGAAGTGGATAATATCAGAATTATCATTGAAATAGAGCCTGTTAGTGGAGTGGTGATGAACATGAAAGGTATGATGTTAAATATCTCTATCTATTCTTTTAACTGTCATTTGATTATTTTCTTTGTGATAAGACCTGAAATTTTTACAATAGATTAGGGCTTGAATTTATTGTCAAGGAAGCTCTACTGTGAAGAACTTGAAATTACTTTTAAAAATTGTTGAATTTACTTTAAAAAAACCAATTGAATTTAAGTTGCAAAAACTGAATATTCAACAACAAACTTATAAGTTTTGACAAACTACTTTTCAATCTCAGTAGTAAACTGTTGAAATTGAAATTTTTCCCTCAATAGATCACTCCAGTAAATTGAGTCAGCAATGTTACCATGACATAACTCCTCTATCAGGCGAGTGAAAATGAACATTTTGGAGAATCTTCAGTTGGCTTGATTGAGTGGCCCATTTTTAATTACTGTATGCAATCTACTTACATCAAGTTATTTTAGCCCAGTAGTGACTGTTAAAATCTTTAGCATACATGGTTTGCATAAAAAGTATTGGGAAAAGTTTATGATAATTAGATTTATTTCAGATATAACTTCAATGCCTCAAGATTCTTCAAATTAGAGCCCTTAAGCATCAACAATATTTTTCCTGTGGCTTTTCTACAACTTGAAAGCTCCCTGGTAGGTGGGTTCCGGAAGGTCCTTAACGGTACGCATGCAAGCTTCTTTGACTGCTTGATTTGGGATCCCATGGTGGTGTCCTTTTGAGGGAGGATTTCACTTATATAGGGAATAGGAAATAGTCTTCTGGTACCAAGTTGGGACTATAAGGGGGTTGGGAGAATCATTATGATGCCGTTGCAGCAGGTCTTCACCTGCAGACACTCGATTCTGCTTTTGGCTGTCTTTCAAGACCTTCAGGAAGAGTTAAAGGCAGATCTTTTGCATCGCCAAATTTTCAGTGATAATGGTATGCACCCTCATCTTATCAATTCAAATATGAGATGTGATCATACACGCACAACCGCTGGTCTGAATTCAGCTCTTCACACACTTGTCAGAAAAAATTGTAATTTATACTTTTTATGCAAACCTTGTATTGAATGATTGTAAGATACTACACTTAAAAACAGTTCCCCCAAGATTTACATCTATTCACATGTAGTGTTATTTACTTGCTTCAGGCATGATATTGGGATGATAAAAATGGTACGTGTATCATTAATGAAAATAATCAGAATGCAGTGATAATGCATATTTTTGATGCGCAATAAACCTTTCTTGCCATTATTTTGTTCTATGTGCGTACAATAAGTGTATGACGATGGTTTGGAAAATCAATGCAAAAAGGAAAAAAACAATTTTCAATGAACTATTTGATATCTTTTGCCATAATCTTCTACCATAGACTTATAAATGTCATCCAATGTGGCTCCAGTTTGTTGATCCCTTCCAAGTAATGTGATAACTCTCACTCTGCAAAGTAGGCATTTTTTTCCACAAACGCCACCTCATTTGAGTATAATATCATCCCTGCCTACCATTTTTTCATATTGGAGTAAAGGTAGTGGTCTGAATGAGCCAAATCTGAAGAATGGGGGCTGAGTTAAAATCATAACTTTATCAATTTGTTGACTAGAGCAGTATGTACAATGTCCCTATGGAACAGAACTTAAATATGGGCCAAACCATTGACTCTTTCTTGCAGCTCAGTTTACACTCAGTCTAACAATGATACATAGGATGCATTTGTAAAAGTGTGACCCTTTTCCTCATATTCAATGAAGATTATTCCTTGAAAATCCCATAAAATAGTCATTATATCTTCTGAGCTTAAGATGTCTTCTTTGGTATGGACTCCTTACTGGCAACCCGATTCTTGGACTGTTACTTGGTTTCAAGTATGTAGAGTTGTATCAAATTTGGCCCCAGTGACAAAATGACTGGATCCCTTGGAATTCTACTGAAGGAGCTGCAAACCAGCCTTGGGACATTCAACACATTTTAGTTATTGATCAACTATGAATAATTGTGACACATCTTTTCGATAGCTTTCTCATGTCCAAGTGATGATGGAAAATATTATGTACCTATTCACCCAAGATGAATGACCCACAGCGTTAGCAAGCTTCTGCACCTTCACTCTTCTATCATCCTTTCACTGCATTGTGCATTTTTCAAAATAATTTCTGGAGTAATAATCTCAGCAGGGAGTCCAGATTATTCAGTGTCACTTGTCCTAATATGGCCATCCCACTCATAAAACCATTCTGATTTACCTAAATGTTTATCAAGTTTCTCTTTAGCCCCCTGAAGTGATTTGCCTTTCATAAAATAATGTTTGATCAGCACAAAAAATCCTTTTATCTGCATTTAGGAAACATTCGTCTTCCTTGATTCAAACTAATCCTAATGACAGAGTAATATGAGGGTAATCCCAGAAGTACCCGACCCAACAAAGAAAAAAATTTTTTTGGAAAAAAATGTACTTATTTTTCAAAATAATCTCCTTTCAGCTCTATATACTTTTCCCAGCGATTTTCAATAAGTTCGATACGTTTTAAAATAAGAATTGTCTTGCTCCTCAAAATAGCCATTAGCCGCCAACATCCGTTCTTTACAGTTAAAAATCTTTTACCACAGAGGAATTTTTTCAAGTTGACAAACGGAGGATAATCGGAGAGGGCTAAATCTGGTGGATAGGGTGCATGAGTTAGCAATTCAAACTTAAATTAAGGAATTTTGGCCATTGCAGCAACTGATTTGTGAGCTGGTGCATTGCCTTGATGAAACAACACTTTCTTCTTAGCCAAATGCAGCCGCTTATGCTTCATTTCTTCACTTAAACATTGCAATAAGTTTGCATGATACTCGCCGTCGATAATTTTTCCTTTTTCAAAAGGGTCAATGAAAATTATCCCGCTTGCATTCCACCATGACCTTGCCTGCTTATGAAATGGTCTTCACCTTCTTTGGAGCTGGTTCTCCCTTTTGAATCCATTGTTTTGATTGTTTTGTTGTCTCGGGTGTGAAGAAATGGACCCATGTTTCATCCATGGTTATGAAACGGCGGCGCAAAAATTCTACATTGTTGGTGTGAAACCTTGCTAAACACTCAATTGAAACATCTTTACGACGCTGGTTTTGCCTGAGTGTGAGGAAACGCAGCACCCATCTTGCACACAGCTGCTTTCTCATGTCCAAATTTTCAGTTGATATGCGATGAACCGCACTTTTCGAAATGCCTACCATGTCTGCTAGCTTGTGCACTTTCAAGTCATCCTGTATCACTGTGGATTTTCTTCACTGTTTTTAGAGTCGTCACCTCATTTGCTCAACCAATGGGATGCTCATCTTGACAGCTCGCAGGGCCTCGTTTAAACTCCGCTACCCAATATGTTACTGCTGTAAACAAAGGAGCAGACTCACTCAGAGTAGAATCCAGTCCAGCTTTTATATTGGTTGGGCTGAGGCCTTTCAAATAAAAGTATTGTATCACATAACGATGACCAATTTTCTCCATTTTCACAAATTCACTGAAAACATTCACTTCTGATGGCTGCCAAACAAATACTAAACAACGAGGTGTCATCAGACTTGAAGCATATGCTTCGCTGATTGCATACCTTCTAATACAATGGTATTTTTCAAACAACTACCGCCATCTCTAGGTCAGGCCTGGTACTTCTGGGACCACACTTGTAGACCAGTCTAGTTAAAACTGGTGTTTGTTTCTTCAAGTTTTGCTGCTAACAAAACAAATTTTCCGGAAACTGCGGGAGATGCCACAGCATTTACTTCAAATGCAGTCATCCGCTAATATGCATTTCAATGCAACAAGTTCAGAGTGTAAAAATCATTCACCTTGCCCGGTCAAGGCAAATAATTTTTACACTCTGAAATTGTTGCATTGAAAACAAATTTTATTTGTGATATCTCTCTGAGATTGCAGGGACTTTTCAAACAGGTATGCGCGATAAAGTTTTTATTAGCATGACTGGTCAGCGAATTAATGTGAGCAAGGTGAAACCATTCATGTAGAATAAATTTATGGAGGTAGAACTAATTTTATTTTGACCTATTAGACGTTAATCTTTACCATGTGACTTATGTTCTCTCAGTCAAATCTGCAAAATTAGTGACACTGCTTAGTTTTAGAATTTTTTGACTTCACTTCAGGAAATATTTGTGTACAATAGGCCATTAAATAGATTGCTCAAATTACCTTTACCAAATTTCTAGCATTATGTTATTAACTATTCGCAGAACAACTAAGTCAACAATTGGTGCAAATGTAAGCTTAACTCTTAATTAAAACAAAATCGTTGCATGAAAAGTAATCAGTAAATCTTTTTTAAACAAAAATGAAATTTTTAATGACATTTCCCTCAAGATTTTGTGATCCATATTTCATTTGATGTCATCAGTAGTGACTGAAGGGTTCTTACATTTATTTTTGTTAGATCAAAGGGCTTTTCACCAACAGGGCCCGGGTTCGAATCCTGGCTGCGGCAGATATTTTTCATTGGTATCCTGATCCCTACTTAAGGGGCTTCATAGAGGCCACTTCAAGTGAGTATGCCATTCATCGAATGGGACATTTAGCTATGGACTCCTTGGCACCTTTCATTATGAGTAGGCTAATGCAAATGCTGGGTGTCTCTCCACCCTTCATCTTTTCCTGTCCATCCCTAATGGCACAAATGACCTCAGCTGTCAGTCATGTCCCCTAAAAACAACTACTACTGTTAGATCAAAGTACTTGAAAAAATAATAGACAAAATCATAATATTTTGTAAGTAGGAATGGATAAATATGAAATGAAATGACAAAAAAGTGAGTAAAAGAAAACATTATCATAATTATAAGAGCAAAAAAGATTATTTCACTACCATGGGTATAATCATGAAGAGAGCAGAGTCAGTGGTAGGAATTAAGAAGGCAGTTACTAAATGGTATTATTGGTTTTGTGACTTGAAACACAAATAGTGGCCTAGAGATGCTATTCATTTTTTATTTATCAACTTAATCGGATGAGATTGAGACTAATAGTCCCTTCTTCCACCAAACCCTTAGACATGACATTGAAGAAAATTACATACGTACACCAAATCCCTAGGTGGAGGGAAATCCACCTAGGCAGGAATTGAACCTGCAACCTCGGGGTTGACAGGAGAGGATGTTACCCTGTTGCCACTCTGACCAGTATGCTATTGATGTGAATGATGAAATGCATTATATATATATAATAAAATATGTCACAGATGCACCTATGTTAATCTGATCTTCTCTGTAGATTCCAAACAAATATTTAGTTGATCATGATATGTAATATACTTTTAGGATGATAAATATTAGGGATTGCTGGAGGCTAAATTGCTGACAAAATAGAAAAATTACTTCTTAAAAACTCATATAAAAGTTAAATAGGCATTGTGGCTGTAAAATAAAATCTGGCAAATGGAGTCTCATTGTTAGATGATAACTATGATGGTGATGAACTGTCAAAAGAATTTAGTCGAGAATTCTTCTGTCCCTCTTTCACAGTTCATAACTTAAAAAAGGGAGATGACAACATGTGCCCATGGCATGACATGAGGAAATGCAAGCCAAGTGGGTTGAGTGTTTCACTACCAGTTAATTGAAGTTTTACCATTCAGCAAGTCATTAATGATGCTGATTCAGTCAAAACATTGTTGCTCACGCTCTTGTATGAGAGTTTTGTTATAAAACAAAACAGAACGTACAGCCTTTATACGATCAATAGTTTGCCTTCACCATAATGATGCAAACGCGCGTATATACGCATTCTCTATTCAACTCATAACCTTGTTAAATTCCAGATTCGGTGGAACATCCTTGAAGGTAGGCAAAACAACACAGTACTCTCCTTCGATGTAGGCAACTTTTAGTATAGAAAGCTTTTATAAGAGGTAATGTACCGGTTAAGGTAGGCTTTAATGAACACAACTACTAAATTAATATCTTGTTCCTCCTAATAATACACAACCCAACATTCTACTCTACAAAAAACCCCTATTAATATCTGTATACTTATTTCCTACCTGTATTCCGTCCAACATCCCTAATCTATTCCAGCCCCTTCCTCGTTTGCCTAACATTCCACCCTCTAGTATAGTCTTCGACATCCCACTGCCGATCATTACAACCTTCATCCATTTATCCTGACTCATAAGGATTTATCTCAACAAAACCCTCTCATCGCCTAGTTCTTCCTCATTTGTTTTCCTGTAGTCCTCACATGAAGTAGCCTTTACCTTTTTCGGAATAGGAACCAAAAATGATCTCACAAAGTCTTCCAAAAATAGGAATAGATTGGAGGGAAAGGAGGCTAATCCGCAATCTGTACATGTCTCAGACTGCTCAGGTGCGAGTGGGGAACGGGGAGTCCGGTTGGGCAGTGTTAGGAAGAGGTGTAAGGCAGGGTTGCCCATTATCATCGTTGCTGTTCAACCTGTATGCAGAGGAAATGATCAAAGAGGCATGGGAAGAACTGGAGGTAGGAATGAAAGTGGGTGGGGCATTCGTAAAATCAGTTAGGTTTGCTGATGACCAAGCTCTAGTTAGTCAGTCAGCCATGGGGTTGCAAGCATTGCTGAGTGAATTGGAAATTCAGTGCGACAGGTATGGGATGAAAATCAATATTAATAAAACAAAGGTTGTGCAATTTTCTAGAAAGAAAAAGGCTAAGCTAAACATTAAAATTGGAGGGCAAAAACTGGAGCAGGTAGAACAGTTTACGTATCTCGGAAGTGTTTTGGACCAACACGGTCAAAGTAGTAGGGACGTAAGGAGAAGAATTGCGCTAGGCAAAGAGGCTTTCATGAGGAGGAGGGAGTTGATGACAGGGACGTTGAGTAAGGATATTAAGAAAAGACTCGTAAAAACTTTGATATGGAGCGTAGCTATGTACGGCGCGGAAACGTGGTCATTGAAGCAGGAGAATAGACGTAGATTAGAGGCTTTTGAAATGTGGGTGTGGAGAAGAATGGAGAAGGTGAAATGGACCGAGAAGAAAACAAATGAGGAAGTACTTGGTATGGTGGGCGAAGAGAGGGGTTTGTTGGGAGAAATCCTATGGAGGCAGGAAAAATGGATGAAGGGCGTATTGATCGGTAGTGGGATGTTGAAGACTGTAATAGAGGGGAGAATGTTGGGTAAACGAGGAAAGGGCAGGAACAGAATAGGGATGTTGGACGGGATGAAGGGAGGAAGGAAGTGAAGAGGGACCTGATACAGAGTAGGATTCGGGATTTTTTGTTTTGTTAGGAGTAATAAAATATTTATTTGGTAGTTGTGTCCATCCAAAAACCCACCTTAACCGGTAAATTACCTTAAAAAATTATATCGTACGTTGAACAGCTCAGGTGATAATGGGCAACCCTGCCTTACACCTCTTCCTAACACTGCCCATCTGGACTCTCCGTCCCCTTTAGCACCAGAGCAGTCTGAGAAATGTACAGGTTGGTTACACGACTAGAGCTCGGATATGAAAAATAATACAAATAAATATTTTACTAAGCGGTAAATATTATTGGTTCATTAAAATCTCTTTCAAAGAGGTATTTTATGAAAGCGCATTATATTCTCATTTATTAACTATAATTAAAGCGTATCTTCCAATATAGATTTAAGTAATACCTACATGCACTGTATACTTCGTTCCTTATGGTGTAGGTTGTCAAAAAAGACATCACTGGGGACTATTTCCGTTTCATTAAATTTAATCCATGCTCTCCTGTCCTATCTTACCTTGTTCACCGCTGTCACTTCTGTACTTGGTTTCATTTATGCTCTTCTCCCCGTTATTATTCACTCAGTTAATTTTTTCAGAGTATTTATTGTGATGATCTGTCCGTCTGAATTTGGTGCTGCTGTCTAATCCGTTTCTTTCCAAATTCCAAAGAAACTGCGGGCGATGCCGCAACAGTAACTTTTAACGGAGTCATCCGCTAATGTGCATTTCAATGCAACAATTTCATTTCAATGCAACAATTAGTGGATGACTCCGTTAAAAGTTACTGTTGCGGCATCTCCCGCAGTTTCTTTGGAATTTGTCAAAGTGAAAACACCATAAGTGTTTAAAGTTGGCTTTAACCTCGTGGACTGTGGCGCCTCGCGCACGACTACGAATGCCTGTGACATTGTATGTACGGTATTTCGTCACCACATCTTGTTCCTTTAAAAGCCCCAAAAAAATTTCAGAGTTTAAGAGGACGCCTCGGTAGCTTAAGTGGCTAAAGCACTCGACCGGATATTGAGGGATCTGGGTTCGAATCCCACATGACTCTCGCTTCACCCCTCCTCCTCAAACCATTAACTTTGCTCTCAAATATCTGTTTTATCGTTCGACTTCAACCATTCTCTCTGGATATAACCGAACTTCTTTCATACTTATCTTTTACCGATGCATCCAGTCTACATTTTGTCATAACCCACTCGTTATTCACGCTATCGCTTCTATTTTTACCATAGACACTGCTGAAGTAATACACACAAATATTAACGCCTACATGCCCTTCGTATTGTTCCCTTTTGTAGAAGAAGTAGCAAAAAATCCGATTTTAATTCAAGGTCATGGTAGGTATATTGGTCTTTCAATAAGTTCCTAGAAAAAAATTAAAAAAATGTTTTAGATAGGTTTATTTATTTTTAGAAATAATCTCCTCGTGGCTTGATACACATTTTCCAACGTTTCTCAACGTTTTTTTAAGCCATCCAAAAAGGAGGATTTCGGAAGTTCCTCGTAGCAGGCTTCTGCGTTGGTGATGATCTTCTCGTTCGACGTGAATCGTTTGATGCCCAGCAATTTTTCCAAATATAAAAATGAAATAAGCCACTCTAGTGTACACACGCACGGTGGATGTTCTAATGATTGGAATTAATTCCTCAATTAATTCCTTAATCCTTAATTTTCATCATCGGATCTGCGCAGGTGGGTACCCATGCATCGTCTTGATGGAATACATTTTTTTCCTTTGCCAAATAAGGACGTTATCTCTGGACTTGTTTGCTCAATCGATGCAATGACGACGCATAGTATTCTTCATTCATCATTTGTTCTTTGTGTGAATCGATGTACACGATTCTGTATGCATCCCAAAAAACCGTGGCCATCACCTCTTCGGCCAATTTTCCTATATTTGCCTTCTTCAGATCCTTTAGAAACCCACTCTTTCAATTGGTCCTTTGTTCCAGGGAGGCAGTAGTGTACACAGTTTTCGTTCGCAGTGACGTATGTATCGACGCAGAAACTTCAGAATTGCGACGAAAAAGTGCCTAACTAGCCTCCGAGTCGACCACACGATTGCGTTTATTCTCCACAGAGAGTGAGATATTTTTTCACTCCCAATTATTTGTGCACAATTAAAAACACTGAACCTTGTAATACGGCTGTGACCTCAACTATTCCACGGACTTTGATTCGTCAATCACTCAAAACCGTGTCGTAGATTTTGTCAATCGTTTCGGAGGAAGTTACTTCCGATGGACGCCCCGAGCTAAGTTCATCATTTGTGGATGTGCGGCCAAGTTTAAACTCATTTACCCAATTGTAAAGCGTCGTAAATCCGGAAGCAGAGGTGCCATGAACTTCTTCCGAACCGGCTTTGATCTCCATCGGTGTTAAGCCTTATGAATGGATGTGTTTAATGACTTCAATGAAGAATTTGTTTCCATTTTTCTAAATAAACAATAGTTTTTCGCTTCAATCGACTATGAAAAATGAAACCATGTGGCGGATAGAGCTGAAACTTTTATATCTGTGTGCTAAGAGATGAGGCTTACCAAAAGCAAACCTTTCCCGATTCTACGATACAAGCACCATCTCTTGGATTTTATAAGGAGTTAATGAACGACACACGTGTATATGATTAAAAAAGGACGACTTTGATTAATCATAGGCATGATTTGAAAAGGAGGTTTAATTTAATACTTCAGCGGTCCATTTAAATGTAATCCATTTTTTAATCGAAGTCGTATTTCATTGTATTACCTATTTTTTTTCACCCTCTAGTGTTTTTCCTCGAATATTTTTACGAAATTTACCCGTTAAAGAGTGATCATAAAATTTTGATTCGCACATTTATCATGCAAGGGATGCATAATGTTGTTATATTGTTAGCGTCATGCGTTATGTAAGCGAAGCACACATTTTATCGATTTGACTCCAGAATTGCGTCAGCGGTAGCCGTTACAATTTTAAACGGATGTTTTTTCAGCCCCAGATCCATTACAAACAAAGGGCAAGCCATGCGTAAAGTTTTTTGAGTACAGCCTAACATGAGTTTTGGTACTTTTAGAATATACGTCTATTACCCTGAATAGAAATTTGTGGAGTAGAGGAGGTAACTCGGATGTCATGAACGAGTTATATATTTTGCTTCGATTCATGAGAAATGATAAATTTAATTTTACTCTTTGCCTTTCATCAGTGTATTCGAAACAAAACGTATCGAATACATCTCTACCACTTCCTGTAAGCGAAACCTCCTTTCAAGTTCGAATCATCTCATCCAGCATAATGGATTTTGGAGAGGAATACGCACATTCTTTTTCACGGCACCTTCCATCCTTTTGGTCAAGAATACTTCTGGAACGTGCCTGTCTCAAAAAACCATATTTTACCCGGAAATGCCGTTTTAGATCTCTCACTGACTCCTTTCGTGAATTATTTGGTGTTGGGGCAACGTGCACCTTTCGCTTCCCGGGTCAGAGTCTCCCCAAGGAATAGTAATGGAAGAGAAGTGGCTAAAGGAAAGTAAAAATGACTTATATTCCCATGCTATGATTTACTGACTTGAAGCTTCGTACCGAGGTTGAACTATTGGTGACCGCTCTCTCTGTTGGGAAAGGGTTCGGAGCGTAGAAATAGGTGAGAAAAAATTATGGCATACCTCCTTGAATGCTATGCAGAACCGGATGCCAAGTAAGAGTGTCTATGCTATTTCAATCTGCAGCGAGGGTCGCAAATATTTCGACGAATAAAGTGGTTCAGACGGTCAACTTCTCTCTATCTTCTTTCGCAAATTATCCCTTTTGTAAATGCTACCGGCTCTATGATTTTCATATTCTATTAAGGGGAGGTAAATGAGGCTTCCCCAAAATACTGCCGTGAGGAATCATTGATAGGTAGTGTGTCTCTCCGTGGTCATTCCTAACATATGATTGCTCAAGTTGTTACCTAAAGTGGGATTCAATTCCCCGAAAATCACCGCTGAAAGCTTTATTCATTATCGTTCAAATCCACGATCGATATCGAACATTATTGCGGCCAAAGGAATTCTCCCTCTATTTTGGACCTCTATGCTCCGTTTTTAAGGCCTAAATTCATGACAGTATTAAACCAGCCACTGTAAGAGGTTATATTTGGATCTGAGAACCCTTAGGTCAAATTATGATTTAATAATTTCTTACGTGTAATCTACACCTTAATAGCCCCGGTAAAATGTGCGAGTATCGTTCCTATTCACCTGAAACGAGTTTCGTAGAACACTGGATTTCTGCCAGATAATTAAAATAACATTCACTCGTAAATCCGAACTAAAATTTCATGAAGCAAATACGCAGGGAAAGCACCAGATCTTACTTCCAAACTAAAGCTATTAAGATGATTGTTAGGCTACCGTTTCAGGTAGGTTTTATATGAGCACAGACTGATCATCGCTCCATTTCCCTGCTCCGTCCAAAGAGACAAAACCTGACACCTTTAACTATTTAAAACTTTACAAAATCCCGAATACTTTCTATTTACCTTCATTCTATCCAATATGCCCATTCTATCCCTCCATCTTCCTCGCTTGCCTATCATCTTTCCATCGATCACAGTCTTCAGCATTCCATCGCCAATCAAAATAATCTACATTTATCTTTCCTTCCTTTTTGAATTTCACCTATTAATCCATTTTCCTCCGCATCATTCCAAAACACTCCCTTTTTTGTTTTACTTTCAGTCCGCTTCACCTTCTCCATCCTTCACCACATCTGCATTTCAAAAGGCTATATTCTATGCCCATCAGCTTGCTTCAACGACCATGTTTCTGCGCCGCACAAAACCACTCTCTATATCAAAGTAATCACTAATCTTTTCTTAAAATCCTTACTCAACGTTCATTTCATCGTCCTTCCTTCTTGAGAAAGCTACTTTGCCTAAAGTAATATTTCTTTTGCTGTCCTACTACTTTAATCATCTTAGTACAAAATGCTTCCAAGATAATAGGTAAACAGGTAAACCAAGTTACACCTAATCTGTTTTTGTCTCTACTATTTGAAAGTTTAACTTAGCCTTCTTCCTCCTCGAAAACCTCATCCAATGTTTTACATATCTTCATCCCATAACTATTACACTGATTTCTGATTGCCCTTAAGCTTAATTTTTGTCAACCGATCTGATTATAAGTATGAATTTCTCAGTTCCTTTTATTCCTATATCAGTTATTTCAATGTCTCTCTTATCATTTCTTATACATATAGGTTGAAAAGTACTCATGTCCTCCTCTTCTTCCTTACACTGCACATCCCGATTCTCCGTCCGTAACACGCACTTTGATTTGTGTCACCTCAGCTTGAGTCACCATTTTGAAGAGCGGTCTGAGACATTAACAGTTTGCAAATAAATGCCTATCTCTTCAATCTATTCCTATTTCCTGCAATGTATTCATTAGATATTCTCAATTCACTCTATCTAACACCATCCCTAAGTCTACGAAACAATTAAACACCTTCTGATTACATTAGATGTTCCTCTCCATTAGTGATCTCATTATTGGTATGCCATTACGCGTCTCTCTCGCCTTTCTGAACTCAAACTGCTCACCCCCTAAGCATTCGTTTGACTTTTTCTGGATCGTCTTGCGGATGATCTGAAGTAACACCTCAGTTGCGAGCAAGTCCAACTTATTTTTCTATAGTTCTCACGTTTGGCGACCTTTCCATTGTTGAGATGGGAACTAACACTAATAAAAGGAAATCTTCCTGTCAAAATCCTCCCTCATAAATACTATGAATTAGTCCATACTCTACAGCCTGCTTTTTCGTAAACCCTTCAGTTGTTTTGCAAGGATGTTATATCTCCCCACAGCTTTATTAGATTTTAATGTATTTTTGTCCTTTTCCTCTCGCAATCAAGTATGTCTGAGCGCAGTATTATCTACATAATATTCTCTGTCAAAACTTGCCAGCCTGATATCCCTACCCCATAGGTCCTCTTTATATTCTTTCCACCTCTCAAGAATCTTCGATCAATAAGGTATGTCTTATCTCTAATAGTGGTTATGGTTTTACATCTTCTTACTTCCTTATGTGCGCCTTTTTGTACGCTCCTTCCTTTATAAACTTCATATCCTCGCATTGCATCTTCCACCGCGCTTCTTTCGCCCTGTTAGTTTCTCGCCCAAGTTTAATGTGTCTTTGTGCTTTCTTCTCCCTAATTCTGTGTTCACATTCTGCCATTCCTATGCTCTTTTCCATTTCGGTGTTGTATGATCAAGAAACTACTGCATGAATAAAATTCAATACTTCGATCAACATGAGAGGAACTCATTTTGAAATGTCTCAATTTCTCAAACTCTGGGATAATTAACGTTACATATAGTTTTTATTTAAATTTTAGTGGCAATAATATTTTGCGCCGGGTTATCTAAATCGGTCCAAAGAAAGCACCCACGCCATTATTTAATATTAATTTGATCAGCGCCAATCGATCTCGCGCACGAGTGAGTTTCATTGAACGCTAGTAGATGTCCTTAGGCTCTGCATGTAGTCTCAACATCTGGGACTGCTGATGTCGCCCGCGCAGAAATACATTTGCCCAACGGTAACATTTCTGTCTCTCAGTGTGTTGTCCAGTCACTCGATGGGCCTATCCAAAGCAAAGCTAATTATTTTTTACTTTGCATTATTACCGTAGCGCACAATATATGTAGTGATTTGACAGCAGAGAGAATGAATGAGCTCTATTTAAAGGCCTAGATATCGTATTTGATATGCTAGTGAGAGCTTAAATTTATGTGAGATAATTATGGTAAAATTGACAAATAGTTTTTGTTTTAGCTGTGAGTGAAAACATTTTCCATCGATGCGTTATTTGAAAAGCTATTATGCATCAGATAACAAGCCTTAGAGAGGAGAGTATACGAGGGTATATCGTACCTTTCAAAAGGCTTCAGAGAATCAAACTTAAACTCAGCATTTATGGCCTTGATGCACATTGTATTGCAAGTTCGAAAAGGTGCATAGCTGATGCTATTTATCAAAAGGTGGCTTCTTTTCAGCAGCCACAGATGCTTCTTTAAGTTATGCTGTGCATTCATGTTTATTTGAGCTGTCAACTGAAAGAATAACTCAAGAGAGAAGCATTTAAAGGCTCCATTTTATGTATGTTGTTATTATAGCTGTCAAAATTATGGTCGGATTGTGGAAATTCAGAATCCTTGAAAAAGTGAACAATTCCTCTAAATTTAGGGGGAAAATATCCGCGGACTATGATCTAATTCGCAGACTACGGGCTGGTGGCAATTCTTTCATTGAGAGGGAGAGTTTTGAGAATGTTTCTTGAGGCACATTTTGGGCAGTGGAAACTAAAATTTCGGCAAAATCATTGTTGGGCTCACCTGGGAAGGAAGCTGCGATTTGAAGAGTGCTTAGTTACATAATAGCAAATCTATCAGCGAAGACAACTTTTGAGAAGAAGCCATTATCGTAAAAGGAGCCTGGGAAATTGTCATTTGAACTTGTGATACTGTGGAATATGCTAACATCTCTTATCTAATTATACGTACATGCTGCTTTGAGTAGTGTATTGATTTGTTAAAATAAGAATCAAAGGATTCAGGCACTCAATTATACTCGTGAAAGTATTTTTGCGTTCATGACATTTTCAGTAATTTCAGAGCAGACAGCGTGTCATTTTATCCTCAACGATTTTGTAATCTTGTAACACAATAGGGTTTAAAAAAAAGCGCTTCTAACCTTTATTTTCCTAGAAGCAATCGACTAGCTAAGGGAGCTGTTGGTAAATTGTAAAATTATGCTAAAAATGTGCAGGAGATGTTTTAGAGAGAGGGATAGGGGGGCAGTGCTCTGGAAATACTGGAAAAATCAAATTACAAATTATAATTCAGTCCTGTCCAACTGATTTTCAGTAAAATGAAAAAACAGAGCTGCCAAATCACAGCGTGGTCGCCTCCCAGCGTGTGGCCCAATGTGCTCGAGAAGCTCAAATTTTAAGAGATGCGTGGCGAAAAATGCTTATATAAAAATGAAAATAAAGAAAAATAATTTTCCGAGAAAACGAAATATTTGTCATCTGGAGGGTGGTGTATGGTTTCCTGGAGAAGTGGCAGACATTGAATTTACACAAAATTCTTGCAGAGAAAGCTGAAAAGAAGGAACTCGCAGTACATACCCTCCTGAGGATTCAAATAAGGAGTAACTGGCAAAGGCCAACCAGGCCAGGTAAGAGGCTATTGTACGAGGGGGCATCGTACATTTTTACTTCGTAAAAATAATCAAGATAGAAACTTAATTTTTATTTTTCATTCATAAGACTTCTTTACATAGCCGCCATCCATATTAACACATTTCTCCCAAAGTTTCTTGACCTTTGGGAAGCCGTCAATGTAGAACTCGGCGGTTTGCGTCGAAAACCATTGTTCACCTCTTAAATGACGTAATTTGTGTTGCCAAATCTCCGACCCCGCAATGGTTGTTTGAGTTCTGCGAATAAGAAAATGTCACCTGGGACGAGACACGGAGAATAGGGTGGATGTTTCAAAATTTCAAAGACACATCACTTTGATTGCTAGTCGCACCGTGACCGTGATTGCAGGTCGCGCCGTGTTTGCTTCTGAAAAGAAGTCAGTCGTCGCGGAACCCAGCGTATTGACACCTTTGACATGTGCAGTTTTTCGTGACTTCTTTTCCACACACTGCCTTAACCTAGATCAGTCTCATTCATAATCATTTAGATGGTTGCTCTTCGGTCTAATAGGATAAGTTCTCCATTTTCTTCACTGTGGCAGCATTGTTTGTGAGTGATAGCTTTCCACTTCTTGGATCGTTTGTGAGGGACATGTGGCCAGTTTAAAAATTCCTTTTCCACCTCAAAGCTGTGTTATAAGACGAGCTATCATTTCCATAAACATCCATAATTTCGACGTGTATTTTCCGGGCGCTGTAGGCTTTCAAATGAAGGAACTTAATCGCACTGCGAGCTTCTA
This sequence comes from Hetaerina americana, assembly GCF_022747635.1. Taxonomy (NCBI): domain Eukaryota; kingdom Metazoa; phylum Arthropoda; class Insecta; order Odonata; family Calopterygidae; genus Hetaerina; species Hetaerina americana. The sequence continues at coordinate 1,515,665 of NW_027286514.1, read as the reverse complement.
TCTTCTGCATACTGGGAATTATTTGTATCTACGGTTTTATGAAACAAAAAAATCAACATTAATAGCTGTGATTTACATTTGTATGCACATAAGGATCAATTAATGTTCAAAATAAATTTTATCCGTAAGTTTCGATTATTGATTAGTGATAATTATTTGAAAACGATACCCCATGTATGTAAAGTACTATATTATATTTGTTTGAGGAGATGAGTTATTATATTGTGAACATTATCATTTACATCAGTGATATTTTATTTACTTGAAAGGAAGGCATGGTACTTATTTGGGATAACGATGCGTTGGTATAATATTAGTAAAAATATAACCATAATGTATTAACCCCCAGAGATTGTGAGTGGAAGTGACGTAGTCGAGACAGGGAGACCCGGGATGCTTTCCAATCACCCATCTGCGATAAACAGTTTAAATCTGTTTAGCGCAATGTGTGTTCCAATCACATCTGCTACGTTATCGGCGCTAAGCATATTGGAATAAATTCTCACCATGGTTCATCTGCGCTAGTTGACGACGTCTCTGACGGTAGGAAAATGTAGCAGGTGAAATATGAATGGTAGGATTATTGAGTTAATTATTTTTCCATCTTTTGAATCCATTTATTCGAAAATTTACACTCAAGGGATAATTCTGACAACTGTCTTTTAATAATTTTAAATATTACCAAATGATATTCGTCATTTTTGACTGCTGTCTTTAGGTCTTATTGGAAACACAATTTTGAAGGCATCCCCATAGGAATGTACCTCAAGAAAGTATATGTGCCGTGCGTTATGCGTCCGAAAAATTCAACATACAGTAGTCATTAGATCATCAGGTGATCCAAAACCGGAAAAAATACCTTAGAATTATTAAAACATTCTTTCGTTCTTTTTAAGAGCAAAATAATTTGGAATTTATCTTACACTAAATTTTTAAGGTAAAATCGAATAAAAGGGACGATTTATCGACATTGTAGTTAACTTTCCCATTTAATTAATTTTTCAAACGATAGGGCAGTTAAAATTGCAGGTTACTTTTCGGTATGGGAGAATAGATAGCTCTTGCGCATTGATAATGATTAGCAGGTGTATCTTTAGGTTTACTTTCGAAATAAAAAAATTGGCCTTTCGAATTCTCTTACTTTTATTGCCGTTGTAAACACCACATATACGTTCTATATTGATCTTTCTCCCACCGAATGACGCTACATTTAAAAACTGCTGGGCAGATAGGTTCCAATCGTAACCTCAAATGTCTGCTCGTGTATCCATTTCTGCGGTATTACCGGGAGGCTGGCGCAGCGATGTAAATTAAATCTGAGAAAGTTCACAAAAGGTATCATTGTGACATTTGATTAATATGATACATTAATATTTCATAAATCAATTGGGTGTACTTTATCCTCATCCAACTGATTTATGTAACATCAAATCGTTCACATTTTCGGAGAAACTTACGATTAACAATTTTAAGAAATAACCCATTCATTCATTACCTTTCATGCATAATTGAAGAGTTTATGCTGTTCTTAATAAGTAAACTTGGGCCAAAAATTATCACATTATTCTGCTGAAAAATAGCTAAATAGCTTTTAAAAACCTCAATGAATAGTGGACATTATTAAGGTATCCAATTTTATGAAGTATCTCTATGAATTGTTTTCAATGTTAAGAAATTAAGACATCTCATATACTTATTATAGATTAATCTAAGCAAAGAAAACTTGATGTCATGGCTAACATAAATATCGTTCATTTGCTAAGAAAATTGCTTCCTCGATCAAATTTTTCTCTCTAAAAATAAGAATAATTAATGTTGATTTTTGTATAAGTACCACAAATCTCTTACAACGCTGAATTTTTAACCTTAAAAAATAACCAAACTTGCTAATTAGACGTGAGAGGAGTATGAAAATTGATCTATTGTTGAACTTCCAGTCGCCATTGGCCATCAAATATGTCGCCAGGAATCCTAATTAGCCACGTTATTCCTGTTATGATGTCCCGTAGGAACCGAGGCACTAGAGATTGCGGAATCGCCCTTGCTTGAGGTGGAATCCTAATCCCTGACCTTGGGTGATCAAGCGGTCACATCGTCCGCCGATGAGTTTTAATTGAATAACGATGAAATTCAAATCATGCACACTCTCAGGGTTGTCATCCCGACGGCCAAAATGAATAATCTTTGGCTTGTTTGAATCTGAGCGATTCAGGTTTACATATGATGATGAGTCATATGGTGATGAAATTTGCTTATCAATGGGGATTGGATGAATTCATTTCCTTCCACGATCGTCAGTTTGGTAAAACATATGACCTTATATTACGATAAAAAAACTGCTTCTAATGCCCAAATGAGGCTAATAGACCTATTAACAGTTATATTTAGACGTTAGTTTGTTTGTACGGCGGCATGGGGTCTAGAGGGGAGGAGGCGGAACGGGCCCCGACATATAAACGGGAGATGTCAACGAGATGTTTGAATCATCTTGCGATCTGTTCGAGTGTGTAAAACATGATGTGGTGGATGAAGAAAAATGAAAAATGACCTTTTATATGTGCAAAGTAGAATTAATGTCATAGAGTCGTGATATAGTTGCCATCGAAGAGATTTACCGTCGTATGGTTTGTTTATAAACTTGCAATGAGTATTTCTTCTCGAGTAAAAGATTCCCCCGGCAGAAGAAAGGAAGTACCGTTGTCGACTAGATGAATTGTGAATATTTACTTGCTCTCTCTAGTCCCGACAAGTCTGAATTTTAGGATCCCGGGTGTCAAAATTCATAGATCCGGCTCTGTTTGATAGGTACCCAATTTCCAAAGGGTAGCCTTTGGAAATTGGGCTAACCTAGGTGGTACTAGGTGGATGTTTTGGCTGTCACCGAACACATTCCGTTCATCAGCAAAATGCTACCATTTTTCATTAATTATTTAATGAGGCATTTTAACCTTGACTCTGATGTTGGAACATTTCTCATCCTGGTTTCGTTTCTATTCCGTTCGTCAAAATGAACATTACACCCAAAGCTCGTTGTTTTCACCCCTCTTTAATTCAAATTCATAACCTTCATCAGTTATTTTTTATTCATAGCGTTAACGCATGCACTAGTTTTATTACATACGGATAATTACATAGCCATACACAGATGCCATCAATATTTTTCATGAATGAATGTATTCATTCTCTTCGAGAATATTCATGGTATATAACTACTCCGACATGAGAAAGAATTCAGCAGATCTTAACGCAATGGAAATGTGTGATATTTACTCAATCGGTGGCCAGGCTCGGGTGTGGCATTCCGGGAAATCAAATGCCAACCCCTTGTTCCTGCGATATTTGCGCCAATATTTAAGTATTGTTTTTAAGAATTGATTCCTCAAATATCAAGTGCATTACAAAAATGTTATCCTGTAAGAATGGCATCTTCTGGAAAATGCATTATCTTTTGTCGACAGGAGTGCTGGCGACAGTTAAGCTTTTGAAGGGCAACTCTTTCTCTTTATGCACGGTTTAACCTTGAAATTTCATTGGAAATATTTTTTCAGGCACACTTCGTACATGCACTCGTTGTTGTAATTTTTGTGTTTTCCATACTTTTGTAAATAGGAACTTGGTTTTTTGGTAAACTCTCATCCATGTATTGTATCATTTATTTATCCACTTTCTCGTATTAACATAACTGACGTAACGTGATCCTGGATTCTGGAATCCGTAGCCTCGATTCCACAACTTTTACGGCCATTCCTCCTCAATGATAATTACGGTGGTGCTCTTTTAGCTGAATGAGCTTATCTAATGAGCCGTGTGGTCATGGAAACAGTTGATACCATTGAAAACGATTCTTATCGATCGAAAAGTTGAAGTATGTACTAAGGTCGCACAGTAAGGATATACAATCTCTTTTATTCTTAACGCGTGCTAACGGTCATATCAAGAGTGCGGGAGGGTTACGCGTGACCCTCGACAGATGGCAGTGGTGGGAAGCTGGTTGAGTGATGATGTCCCGTTTACCAGGGGTCGAATTGAAAAGCATTTTCATTTATTTATTCTTATTTGAGTATTGAAAATACTGCTAAGTGCATTGAAAAGTCAGTGAAATAGGTATGAGAAAATAATAAATTTAAATAAAACCAAGGTGGTTTTCAAGGAAGAGAAAGGCTAAGCGTAACATTGCAATGGGAGAACAAATACTATAGCGGATGGAACAGCTTACTTATCTCGTAAGTGCTCTAGACCAAAGAGGTCAAAGTAGTGAGGACATAAAGAGAAGAATTACACTAGGCAAAGAGGCTTTCACGAGTAGGAGGGAATTGATGAGAGGGACATTGGGTAAGGATGTTAAGAAAAGGCTCGTTAAAACTTTGATATGGAGCATGGTTTTTACGGCGCGGATACACGGTCATTGAAGCAGGATGATAGTCGTAGATTGGAGGCTTTTGAAATGTGGGTAAGGGTAAGGATGGAAAAGGTGAAGTGGACTGAAAGGAAATTAAATGAGGAAATGTTAGGTATGGTGGGCGAGGAGAGGGGATTGTTGAGAGAAATCATAAGGAGACAGGAAAAATGGATGAAAAATGTATTGATCGGCAGTGGAATGTTGAAGATTTTTATAGAGGGGGAAAATGTTAGGCAAGTGAGGAAAGGGCAGATATGGGATAGAGATGTTGGACGGGATGAAGGGATAGATAGATAGATAGAGGTCTTAATTTGGGCGAAATTGAGACCTAATGGTCCCTTCTTCCATTTAACACATAGGTAGGAAGGAAGGGTGGAAGGAAGTATACGGAGATGGAGAGGGACTTTGTTGTAGAGTAGGATGTTGTGTAATAATTTTTTAGGAGAGTCGAGAATTATTTAGTTGTTGATTCCATCCAAAAACTTCCTTAACCGGTAGAATACCAAGAATAACTTGAATATTACGCTACTCTCGGGATCATTTTTAACCACCTGTTCAAAATTTCGGAATTATTCACCGTACTTACTTGTTCCCGGGTCTAGTAGACCGGCGTAATCTCTCCCCATCGTATAAAATATTTAAGAACAAATTACCTATGCCCTGGGTAAACGATTTGAATAACCTTGATGGACTATACAAAGTCACTACCAGTAATTGCCACGCCCTATTCCTCCTCACGGAGCAACCCCTTACGAATGGTCATTACGGCTACGGCATGTCACCGGTGAAGTGAATTGACATCCATCCTATGAATGCCTCTTCACCCTCTCCGACCAGTGAAGTGAGCAATTCATAAATTTCTAATTAGGTGAAGAATATCCTGTCAACATAAAATAAATGCCAGTAATATTTTAGTGGAATGCAGAAATATTAGATATCCGTAAGATGAACTTGCTATTAGGTGCAATAAATAAAAATGTAGAAGCAGAGGGATTGAAATTGTTTTATTTTATCTTAATAGTAATTATAGAATCCATCTAAGTATTGACAAAGTGAACTCCTATCAATACAAAGAGTAACGGTATATAACGTATGTTAGATGTTTGAAAAAGAGTTCGCATAAGGTCTAAAGTGACAAAGAAGTTTTTTTTTCCTAGGTGAGATGTGTCAATTAAGTGATGGGATAGCTGTCAAAATATGTTATATTTGAGCCACCAAATCGTAAAAACATGGCATGCAATGATCCTATTACTTATGTAATGAAATACCATCTTTATGGAGATTCATTGATTTTATTTTCATCCACATTAATATTTGATATTTCTGGTATAATTTTAAGGTAATGGATGATATGTATTCAAAGTTTGAATTACTTTTTGCCTATAATTATTTTTTTTAGGAGATTATACTTATTACCCAGACAGTGCTGGAGATTTTTTTGGGATAAAGGGATTATGCAGAGCACCCTTACCAGCGCGATGGATCATTTATTTACGGGATGATAATACGAAGAATTCGTCATCAACGAAGCATACGACCTGAGTAAATTGAATTAGATGAATCGAAAGTATTCATTTTTTATTTATTTCTCGTCAAATATCTAAAAAAATCTTGTATCGGATTATAAAACCCCACAAGTGCCGTAGCGTTTTAAGAGCAGAACATCGGGGCTGGATTGCCAAATTTGTTTAGTCGTAAATGGATTTTATGGGCTACGCATTAACATTTTTTTTGTACCGTGAAATTTGGTATTCGATACTTCAAAAAGCTCGGGCCATTCGATTCTAGAGTTAGTGGCTAAGCTACTGTATCGTCCCGTCATTACTTCTCATAAGTCGGTATCGAGTAGTACAGCCTGAATTTAGTTCATCGCCTAGGAGATGACGCCATTATAAAAAAAGATGTGTGTTCCATCTGTGAAATATATTTACCCAGGAGGAGGTCATCATTAAGTTAATCGTTAAGACCGAATCCTCAATCAAGTTTCACTACCGCTTTTCGTTCAAAATGTCCTTTGGTTAATCAGGGTAAGAACGGTAACCAATTCAAATATTAAATACAAAACTGCGTGGCTTTCAACTTAGCAGTTGTTAAGTTCCCATGTTAACAAAATTAATACGTTATTTGAATATCGAAAATCATGCCGCTTCTGAAATTCCTAAATAGACTTTTTTTTACATTTCCCATGCATTTGATAATACTCCCCCATATACTCGTACTAAGAAAATAAAATGTCTCTTTCATTAGCATAACAGTGAGCGGTAGCAAATTACTCCAAACCTTGTAAGTCTGCTTCACGCGAACACGTTTCATCGACTTACTTTTCACGCGGAAAAAAGCACTGTCATCGTACTTGATTCGCGGTCTCGGCTCGGTCGTGGTTCCCCCCCCCCCCATCCTCCTCCCCCTGACCGGTTCCCTATGAGCCTCCGCACATGAATGATGAACCCACTCGACGCTTTCCCGCATGATAAAGAGGGGAATAAGTTAAACATATTGTTTACTACTACCCCCAACCTCTCCCTGCCACCCTTGCGGTCTTCAGAGGCCCTCGGGGATAGGGGTGGGGTCTCCCGGGAGGGGAGGGATGATCCTGCGTCCGACTAATTTGGCTGTTTCGCTACATTCTGGAATCATACGTATTAAGGCGAAACACGGAATCTTGAGAAATGCCCAACGTTCTCGCAAGCAGCGCGGCAACTTTTTCGCATTTGCTAGCATCATTCTCCACTCTAACTAGACGAGCTCCCCGGCCCTTTTTTTACGAGCAACTTGAGTGGTTGCCTAAGTTGGGGGCGTTACATTAAAAGTTTCTGCGAAATTTCGGGGTTTCTCCAGCCAACGACGGTCCTCCTCCTCCTTATCCTCCTCCCCTACCCCGCCCGCCCTCTTCGACTCCCTCGCACCCGCCCACGTCCGACCCTTGTGGGAACCCTCCATCATCCCCTCTCGCGGACCCCAGGCGAACTAGGTCCCCCGACGTCGCAGCTGGTTCCGCCCTCGCTCCGCTTCGATCGATCGCGGCGCCCTAGTCTAGCGGGCGGCCCGCCCGAGCGCAGATCTTTCGCGGGACGCGCGGCAAAAAGCGAGCGAGCGACACGAGCGGAGCGGAGCGACGGCAGGGACGGAAGCGGCGACGGGGGCGGACGCGAACCGAAGTGAGGGAAGCGGCTCCGGGAAAGGAGGAAGGGTCGAGCGTCGTCACGTGAGGGGGACGACATCCTCGTGGGGAGAAGGGACCGCGGGTCGGGTCTCCTTTTCCACTTTCCGTAATACTTTCGTGGAATGGGGTGCAACGTGGCCGAAGAGTCATGCTGCCGCGGTAGTGACACTTGTGCGCTGACTGCGTGAAAGGGGTCCAGTAGGGGGATCGGGGCGGCGGGAGTGGGGGAAGGAGTACTATTGTGAGTGGTGCGCGATCGGGAGAGAGTTTTACGCACTTGGCATTTGCTTTATCAGAGTTGCCGCTTTTCGATGCCGTAAGGAGAGGGTAAGGGTGCCACCCCTCGTTGATGCCTCGTTAAGACTGGATTACGCCGCCCACTTGCCCGTCGACGCCGAGAGAGGCTTCCGAAATGGCCGGAGCAAGGCGTCTCTTCCTCCGATGCCTCCTCCTGTTGGTCACGACCATCTCCGCCCACCCGGCGGTCGACGGAGTGTCGGCCGAAGCCAGCGAAGCGCCACCAAACGAACAATTCGAAGCCGCCTTCCAAGGTAAGCCCTTACAGTGACTGTTTTCCGCGACGTCCGGAAGCAAACTTTCTTCGTTTGAAAGACTTGGTGTCATCAGGATACTTTACATGAATTTAATTTTTTACGATCTTCGTGTTTGTGACTGTGCATTCGCTGATTTTTGATCTAAGGGCTTCAGTGACTTAAATAACTGAAACTATAGGAAACCTAAATCCCTGCTTACCAAAAACGATTAATCAGTTGTGGTTTCCATGAAATATGAAATAACTCCGGAAAGTACCCGCTAATTTGTCGTGAGGTACTATGCATTATTTCAATAGTACATTAACAGGGAGGTATCCCGTGATTGGGTTCGTTTATATTCCATCTTCTCTGAGATGTAGAGAGGATTTACCGAGATATGTGATCACCGAGACCTTCTACAGGTGAACATTGACTTCAGCCTTAGGTCGCATTTACCCAAAGTACTCCTTTATTTGAGAGTAAGAGAGATTTTTACTGTCATAGTTGTGGCTGTTAGCCGTTTTTATTCGTGTATTTTTAATTGCGAGAAAAACTTCGCCTAGTGTATAGAGTAGTAACTAGTTTTTCCAAACGCCATCGAAGCAAGTGTTGAGAACATGGGTGCTAGGGTTTAAAATATCTATAGACTTTTACGGTGACCTTGTGGGTCGATAACACATTACGCAGGTAACCAGTGTTTCTTGGTCTCCTATTAACCACGCTGAAGCCTCACTCGCATTGTTTCTGACGTTCGCAACTGGAGAGCGTTCCCGTAAAGGGCCTTTAACTTATTCATGGAGAGCTCTTAGCTCCCTAATTAAGGGCCCTTGTGAATGTTCAAGCAAATGGATTTACTCTGCTTTCAGCCAATCTGTTTCCTAGGTGGAAGACGAAATTTATTGTGCTACAGTTTTAGCACGAATACGGATAAATCCCTGATACTACCAACTCATGAAATCGAAGCATGGACTTCTCCAACAGTCAGTGGAGGCCAATAATAACCACTAAGTTATTCGGCATTCTTGCAATTTAACCTTATGGTCTTCTGACTTGCTTGCGTTCATTCTCCTATGGCACGATACTGCAATTCCAGGTATATTTGTTGAATTGAATAAAAGATGATAAGTTAAATTAAGTTTAGCAGCCCATGTAAAAATAGGTTTTTTTCATTTTTAAAGCATTTACAATCAGAAAGAAGTATTTTTGCTTTTTTATTTTCATGCACGGTCACCCAAAATTAACCGAGCTCGAAGGATTTTCATTACATTCCAACACGGGAATACATGTAGTTCCTCTGCTCCAGGTGAAGAATTTGGAGCGTTTCCTGCCATTGGCTAGAAAGATCATACAATTATAATTAAAAATCGAAAGGTATAGAAAGGCAGGTAATTTTTTATTTGCATCGATCAAGATATCGATAAAAAGTTTCATAAGAAACTAATTGGTACGGCTTGTCGATTTGTTTGCTTGATTTTACAAAGTTTTCACGAGGTTACACAGTTTCCTTGTGTCAAGAAAAATAAAAAATTCTCATGGGTATTAATTCATTAGATTCACGACTAAATCCTCGTGATGAAATGCTTCCTAGAGGATATCTCATCACATTAATTGGTTAGAAATTTTTTCGACGCGTTCCCATTTAAAAATCTTCTCACGAAAAAAGAAAACGAACCAAGTCGTCGGTAACGTTTTTTTTTTCAATCCCTCGGTATAGTCATTAGTTATGCAATGGCCTGGATGTTCAACAGTGTCCCTGTGCTGAATAGCAGACCGAAATTCGATGAAATGGCTCGTTTCGGAGTCGAACGCGGTGCAGGGATAGGTTTGATGGGATTAGGAGAGATTGGACGTGATATAGATGGGCTGTGATCTGTCGGCTGTGATGAAATGATTTCACCTCGGGGGATGGGCGGGGCGGGGGTGGAGTGGGGGCAGGGGGCATGGGGGAGGAGGGTGACGGGTTGGGCGCCTGTGGAGGCGGTTGCAAGGCGAATGGCTAACCGAGAGAGACAGCGGGGCGTGTGCTGCGTGCGAGGTGGGTGGAAATCGGTCGTGGGCCCCTGGCGAGATCATCTAATGGAAGTGAGATTTTTTCCCGGAGAGGGGGATCATCTTATGAAAAATGAACCCGAACGTGATATGGATCTGGTGGTTCGAAAGGAGAAGGTAGTTGCCCTGGGAGGACGCTGTTATCTCGTGGGCCGAGCCATGTTTTGCTGAGTTAAAATGATGTCGTTTACCTATGATTCGATTAAAATAAACAAACAGACTTTATACTTCTTCTTCGTTTAGTTTTTCAGGCTAAAGTTAGAAATTCTTTATTATGACGTTTACATCTGGATTTCCATACTATCCTTGGCTTTCTTACTCATTTTTTCCGCTTGGAACATTTAAACTGTTGACAATTAACGTACAAACAATAAGGAAACCACTCAAAATAATCTCTGAGTAGTAACCTCTGTAGAACAACATATCACTTGATTCTATTAATTATTTAATTTTGGGATTTGAAATCTGGTATTATTAATTTTGAGAAATGGTAGAGAGAGAATGGTTTACATGTAGAGGTTCCTTAGCATAATCGCCTCTTAATAATCCAAGTATTGGTTTACCGATTATCTCTAACCCGTCTGCACTAAGTCTGCCTCGTCACTACTTGGCGACTTCATGCATCTCTCATTATCTGCTTGGCGTAGTCCACTTCTGGAGTTTAACTCCCCTTTCTTCCCATCCTTTGTTCCTCTCTTCTGGGCGCTGTCATACCTTTGGAGTGTGCCCACTGAGGATGACTCTCTTTTCTTCTTTTCAGTGTTTTCGAGGGGTTTTCTCCTTCCCCCAAACACTCGGCTGGACTTCTCCCCTGGTAATTCCTCCCCGTCCATGGAATACTATATTCATCACTCCCCCGCTGTGCTACACTCAATTGCTTCCAATTTCCTCCTCGTCGCTGCTTCTGTCTGGGTTATATAAAACACACTTTTCAAAGGACAATAATGTTGTCTACTACAAAAAATATCCAGACGTAAAATTCGTAGCAATTTGGAATTAAGGCCTTCCTAAGGCTGAGGTCATTTCGTACCGAGGGCGCCGGAAAGTTGTGTGACGTGCAACATAACACGAGGTCTGGAGCCCGAGGACTCATATCCACATCCTTTGAGTTAACTGGTGGACAGTTTACGTGTCAACCATGTAATTATGTACTTTGGATAAAATAACTATTTATACATAATGTCAATTCATTGATCCTGAGATAAGGTCTGACCATACACTAAGGTGTATGGTATGGATATAACTCATGACCTTTGCTCATACTTACCTCCGAATCTTACATTCTGCTTCTCATACGTTCTTTTTATAATTATTTAGCGATTTTTATACATAATTGTGTTTCGCACCGAAGTTTTGCTTTGTTTAAAAACTAAAAGAAATATTTGTTGTTTTTGACTGCCTATTGGCGTCTAAATCATTTATTCCTGATGAAAACAATATTTTACTTGTAGCATATCTTTACGCAGATAAAATGTTTTTACGGATAAAATCGTCCGATTAAGAATTTTGGCAAATTAAGATTACAAAAGAATTTTAGAATTGACTTCAACGAAGAGGTTTCTGTAGTTGATTCATAATTGGTATGGCATTAAATGATATTCTATTCAATATGTGAATCTGACAACAAAATTATTTTCATTGAAAGACACGCAGAAAGTCCTTCCATTAGTTAATTTAGGTTAAAATCTTTTACCGTTCATTCCAAATACACAGAATACTGAACTGGTATCTTAGTGAGATGACTGCTGGTTGATTTCTAATGTAGGGTGAGCACTCAGCTATTGGAATACCTCTAGCAAATTACAGCCACTCAATGCTTGGAGAATTCGGCATTTGCCTTTGGTTTTTGGAACATGGAGTCTTTATCAAGGGATGCTTTCATTAGCCGTGTAATATTCGAGAATCAAGAAGGGCTTCATGACATTTCCTAATTTTAACTTGACAAGTGGCGAGGAAACATTTTTCTGTCCTTTTATTTTATCTTTACAGCAATCCTAGATCTCAAACATTGTCTCTTCGCTTGGAAACCTGGGACCAAATGCGCGAATTCTCGCGCTGTAACTCGGAAGCTCAAGCGCTGCGTTCACTTCAATTACAGGGACAGTGTCTTCTTCGTCGTTCAGATATGCGAGAAGAGATCTGGAGAAAATTTCACCAGACAACGTTGCTTGCTTTAAAGATTTCCCTATCCGTCTTGAGATCTGATAAAGGTGGCACCCGTGATATGGAACCTTTGCATTGCATACGCCCCGTTTAATTTTCTCATTTAGTTCGGAGATCGGCAAAGAAAAAAGGATGCCAATCGTGTGATGATTCTTGATGGGAATTAATGAAAAAGAAGTATTATAAAGGCTGCATATCCTTGAGATTAGGATTGAACTCGATGTGACTTCCAAAACCGTGTATTTTATCGCCAAATTAACTTTAATTACACCGTTCAGGTGCTCTTTGTTTTTTGCTCTCCTCTGCACGGATAATTCGGGAGCGCTTCACAGATCTCGACAATTGCCACCGACGGGTGCCGCTGCTCGGGTGCAACCGCCGTGGGGGGTGAAGGGAAGGGGGGGCGGCGGCGAAGGAAGAAGAGAGGAAAAGCACAGAGCGCGTTTTATGGGAGACCTCACTCGGTCGCAAAACTTGACTCACCAAACGGGCTCCGCACCTGCTCCGTGCACGCATTTTTTATGCCCGCGTTGAAGTCAATGCTTGGCGCTATGCTTCCTCCGGCGCTTACGTCCGACACATTCACCCTGAATCGTCTCCTGTACATCTTCTCGTGGAGAACCCCATTTCATTTCTTTATTTTTGAATTTCAAATATTCATGAAGTGCGACCGAGCAGTGTCTCTCACGAATTTTAATATAATATACTTAATGATGAGTGTACATATTGACTCCTAACGGCTCTTTTACGAAGAAAATCGAGACTTGATCATATCCTATCTCTCGCTTAAGAAAAATAGGCCGATTAGATGTGGGGGGTAGCGAAGTCTGCCACACATATAAATGTCCACACGACCAAGTACTCCCACATGGATTATTATCTGATAGTGGAAGATAATTGCTGATAGAAACTACCGTTATTGATATGGCCTGCTGATAGAGTGGAGGGGAGACGATGAGGCTGAGCGTATTTTTCGAACCGCCGAAACCACCCTCCCTTCCGACCTTCCGGTCGGCCTCGCTTTCGGGCCGAGCGGGCGTCCAGTGCGACCCGCCGTCCCCTTCCGGAGAATGCAACCCGACTAACATATTCATCGAGCTCCGAAAGCTGTCATCCGTGCCTCGAATTCCATTCACCCGCGGCGGACAACACCGGGCCGGGCGATCGATTTTCTTTGGAGGCCCTCTTGAACTCGTTCCATGGCGTCTTTTGCTTCGCGCGGCCCTCTCGTATTATGCCTTTGAGCAGACACGAATTATTTTTTTCCCTCTCCCTCCGAAGTCCCTCCCACCACATCCCCCCTCTCTCCCCCCCGCCTCTCTCTTTCCGTCTCCGTCGGTCCGTCCGCGTTACGTGTGCGTGCCACAGCCCTGTTGCCATAGTGAAGCGTCCCCATTGATTTGGCCTTTATTGCACCGGGGGTGAGCGGTTCCGCTGTGGGCATGCGCCTCAGAGGCCGTGGGACCCACTCCCCACACTCCCTCCCGCAAATCCCTCCTCCCCCACCGTACACACTAACACACGCGCGCCATTCGTTTCCTCCCTCTTCCTTCCGTTCCCCCTTGTTCTCCCGTTCCCCCTCCCTCCCGACAGCCAAACACACCACTCACCTAATGCACCTCGTCTTCCCCGGCCGCCTTCCCGCCCCTTCCCCGAGAACATACGCGCGTACAGAGCCGCCTCCCCTCGCACTCGCTCGCCTGTATTTGTCCCGGCTTCGAATTCCCCTTTTCTCACGAAACCCCCCTCCACTCCCCACCCGCCGGGTTGCTTGGGTGTTGTGTGTGGGTGGGGTGAGATGAAGAGAGAGAGAATTGGGGGAGAAGCAGATTGGTCGCCCAGCACCTTCCAGCGGATTTACTCCTCTCCGGCTCAAAATTAAAGCGACTTCAAAGGACTCCAAGCACGGGTTATTACCCTCATTATCCTTTTAAGTCGCTATCCGTTACCGTGTGCTTTCCTAAGAATGGGGGAAGAGAGGGAGAGAGGGGAGGTAGGGGAGGCTTATGTTTTGCGAGGAGAATTCTCCACCACCCCTCGCCCTCCCTTTTCATCCGTTCTCACTTGCGTCTCCCTTCCGCCGAGTCGTTAAAATTTATGAAACCGGGGGAGTGGAATGGGAAGAGAGTGTTTTTTTTATTTTGTCGCGGAATGCGTTCTTCAGTCCTGAGGAGGCGGTTTTTGAGCGCACCGTGCTCTTGAGGATCGTGTCTGCGTCGCGCGAGGGCAGGCGAAATCCAAGAGTCCTGAAAAGCTCGCAGGGAATTTGAAACGAACACTGTAGGCTTCAGCGTTCGTTTACCTTTGTTCGTTAGTAATCCGGCGGATGAGATTCTCGAGAAATAGTAAAACTAATCGGCCTCAGGGATTACGTTGCCAATTAAGGCTTCCACTTGAAGTGAATTAAAAATTACAAGATCAAAAATTTGAACATGGTGATGGTTTTTCAGGCTTTTTCACGCGTGTACAGTTTTTATGAAGTCATTCACACCAAGGTGAATTCTTCAAAGAAGCTAGTGAGCAACCAAAATACATACGAGCTATACATTGAACGCGTACGTAAAGCAACCGGAGGGCATATTGGCTTACGAGGTTAGTGTTATTTTTTTCGTCAAATAAAGTCTGGGGTTTCCGCCAGTTGTGGACTTTACGACCAAAATGAAAGATGAGTTTTGGAATATTTCCAGTTTCGGCGATGCGTTGTTCATGCAATGCGATGAGAATGCATGTGCCCTTCACCCAGCTTACCCTCATCGCGGCTCCACTCTGGGTCATTCTCGTTCGAAAATCAGCCACCTGGCTCCCTTGATACGTATTCACTTTGCATTATTCTGCGTACGGGAATCAGTGAGAAACTAAAGGAAAATCTTTCATCTTTAAGATAAACCCTTTGTGGAGTCTCTTTACCAGTATGCTCAGTAATACTGATGAAACGAATTGAAGATTTAAAGAAGATTATTCATAATCATTCGAAGCAAGGGTCTTCTACCGCATGCCTTCCATAATCGGTTCTCAAGGATTAATCGGGAAGGCAATATGGAGAGGACCGGACAAGTTAGCTTTTAAGGTATCATTCACGTCTAATATACAAGTTAAACACGTAACTTTGGGAAAGAAATAACCGCATCTAACCTCCTAAATTTTCTCTATTCTCTTTCATTGTCAGGGCTACTGTCTACTTGAGAAGAACAACAGAGAGTTTTTGGGTTGCATTAAAAAAAAAATGGGATCGAGTTGGTGCGGGGGCTAACGTACTGGCTTCCCACCCTGAGGGCACGGGTTCAAATCCCGGCGGTGTTGAATATTTTTCAGAGGTATCTCGATCCCTACTTGAGGTGCTTTGTGGAGGGCACTTTGAGTGAGTACACCGTCCGTCGGATGGGACGTTAAACTGCGGACCCCTTGGCGCCTTTCGTAAAGAGTAGGCTAATGCCGACGCCGGGTTTCTCTCTACCCTTCATCCTTTCCTGTCCATCCCCTATGGCGCAAATTACCTCAGCAGTCGGTCGCCTCCCCTCAAAACTACTACTACTACTTAAAAAAAAATTAATGTGAATGTTACTATCTTTTCACTCTCTAATCTTTCAGTATCAGACGTTCTCTGCCTTGTGTTGAAAAATGGGTTGGAATGACATGAGCGATGCTACTGCTCAAAAACCGCTGTAATAAGTACTTTCCGCATTTATTTAGGAGAACATATCCGAGTATCATTTTCTATGACGATTTGGGTATTCTTACTGCTTATAACTTTTCTTTTGAGAAATACCTTAGGAAGGAGCTTCAGCTCGGCAGTTAATCTCATTTTCTCGTTAATATAGTTGCGTGAGATGTAAAACATACTCTTGTTTCCCTGTCGAGATCTCGGAGGATCTACGTCAAATATACTCGTAGAGAGTTTTGGACAAAATATTCTGTTACCCCACTTTTTTTAATCCTTGACGTTTCTTTTTCTCCCAGATGGAGTAAAGATTTTATCTAACGCAAGACGTTATTCCAAAAGTAAATACGGGAAATTTTCAATGAAATAATTAATAAATTAAATGCGATTTTCAATATTTTACACTTCAAATTAGTGGTCACGTAATTTTATTGATTACCCTCTGGCAGTTATCACCTCCGTTAGCACGTGAATATAAATTTAAGCTAGATTGGAAAATTCTGTCAATGGTTTCCCTATCCGTTGATTTTAGTAGGCAATACAAATTGACCAAATAGTCACAATTACGTGATGTTTTGAGATTCTGCGAATGGAAAGCACAATCCCGAGTTCTGTTAATTTTACTTGAAGTGTCTGCAGAATAATTTTTCAACTTCATCAACCGTTTGAGAACTTCAGTAGAGGGAAAGTCATTAAATCCCGAATTCAGTGTTCACAGCATCCAAAAATATATCACGAAGTTCGACGCAAAGAAACTGAAATGAACAAATTCATGACAAACATTCCACTTGTTATTCTCGTCCTCCACTCAACTTTGCATCATTAGTAAACGAAGTAGCTCATTAGCCTCTTTACTTACTTTATATCCAGCAATAAAAATCATAATTTCAAGTCCTCGTTATAAAAAGGCCAGAGAGACATGTTCTTCAGTTATAAATCCCTTTTCTTTCCGTGGTCATTCCATGGAGCAGACGATGTCCAAAAGGAGCCTAGCGCCAGACAAGTTGATTCACTAGGCTAGTGGCTAAATTGTGTTGCTTTTCCGCCTCCTCAAAATTAAATCGAATTTTAAACTCTACGTCTTGTCTGAATTATTTGTTAGCGGTTATAGTGTACCCTTAGTCGAATTTTAACCTCCAGTCTAAGGTTTATTTCATTAAAATAAAAAAAGTTCCATGCCTATCTCACAGCTTTCCAATAAGATCAAGGTTACTCTTATTTTGTTTGCCTGCATTTCTGTAAAGAGTTCCTAAAAATTAGTAATTGCTCTTTCACAAAAAGCAGGAAATTCAACAGTAGGTATTTTGTGTTTAATAAACTAGAAGTAAACAATTTTCTCAGAGTTATTAAGTAATATCTACAAATAGTAGTAATGACAATATTGTAAAAAAATACTTGTTTACCCCGAGCACTGTAAATTATTAGACTGAATAATATTATATGCATTTTATGCTGTAGAATTTACCAGGGAAAATCTATGTCTTGGCAGCTTGGATTACTGCAAAACTGGGTTGAACTCATGAAAAAAAGACTCGAAAGAAACTTTGCTCGAAGTAATTGCCTGGAACTATTTTTTGGAATCGTACTAATTTTCTGGAATGTGCGTTAGCATGTGATAAGTGACATTCAAAATTAAAGCGGAATGGTATCCGCCCAATTTTCCAAAAATACGCTGTTGTTTGTTTCCTGATGGTTTTACATAAATAAAGAAAGATACCACTTCTAATTTTCCGCGAAAATATGGGTTGTTTTAGCCTAGCCTCTGAGCACTAATCCAGGCAATCTACACACATAATCCACGTCGTAAGCTCTCACAAGGACTGAGCCACCGCTACGAATTCTCTTTTCAATTTAACATAGCTAGTTACTCCTTTTATAATGTAAACGATAGTAGTTGTTATTGTGATACTATAGTTAATGGATAATAACATTTACAAGTACTGGATTGCATCAAAGTTATTATAGATACATTTGCGATATGATATTGAAAAGCCTTTAACAGTTGTGAAATGAGGAGATAAAACCAAAACCTAAATAGAAGGGTGTCAGAAGTAGGTACTTGAAATATCGTCCGATTGCACGCTATAAATCCTCAGAATCACCGGTTGCAAACCGGAGGCCCAAATCGATTCAAAACTGGCTCGAGGTAATTTGTATAACTCCTTGGATTTATAGTAAAACTCTTTTCAAAGGTGGACAGCCAATGACAGTAGCCCACCATAACTTTATAAATTGACTGTCCGTGACAAAAAAGATACTAGCCCTTACTTGGGTTCCTTGATGAAAGCACTCATTGAATTTGATTAATAGTTGCGGTAGAATGATTCAAGCTAATTTAATTTTAACTTTATTCATGGAGAATCGTAGTCCAATGGCTCAAAGAGCTCAGCGTAGGGCCCTAGTTAGATTCTGGATGCCATATCTGAGTAACGTAGCGGTGTAATATTTCAATTGCGACATCTTTCTGGGAAAGCGCTGGCCACGCGGGGCAGGAAATAGCCCTCTTTCTTACTTCGATGTGTTAATTTCACATGCCTTTGAGGTTACTAAGAATTACTCAAAGTTAAGCTCTACCCTCCCCTATTAGATCAACTTGAGAATTTATTGCTGTGGTTAATTAAAACTTATAAGTGCAGGGAATAGATAAAACAATTATTAGAGTCATTATTAACGTATCTATTGGCCATTACACTGAATTCTGTGTTCCTTTGACGGAATACCTTCGTAGTACAATGTTTGTTAATTTTTAAGTTAGCAATTCAATTGTCAGGTTTTGTAGAGGATGTAGCGACAGTTGGTGATATTATCCTGCTGAATAAGTAATGTAAAGGTTAACTGAAAATTTTTGTACTTTAGTGGTCCAAAGATAATATTCTAATCACCATTTATTGTAAGATTTAAATTTCAGCTAAAAAATAATAGGACGACCTTGGAAGTAAGTAATGTGAAATTATATGCGAGTCGATATAAATGATACAATCTTTACTTTTAGACAGTTAGATATTTTTATTACAGATATATTATCATAGTTAAAATAATCTATCATTTGTAAACTATTAGTCTAGCATTCAAAATTCATCTAGTTGATCTTTTGCTAATTTATTACATTTTTCGACAAAGGTTGGCTGGTATAAAACTAAGCTATTTTAAATAATTTATTTCCAACTTTTGTAATTATCTTAAAAAAAAGTTGCAGTCGATTTAAAAACTTGGATGCTTCTTTTGATCTTATTAACATCCAATGCATAATGATTACCAAAACGCGCCGTATTGCAGAAAATAACTTATGCTAATGAGAACTCTACTCATCAATAAAAAATGTTTTTGCTTAATTAGTCTTCTACGGACTTTGAATGTAATGCGATGGATGATGAGAGAAATGTATTTTCGTAAATAAACTACAGCTTCCTTCCGTCTTCGTAAATTAAAAACACTTTTGAGTGAAATGAAGATGGAAATAAATCACTTTATTGGCAATAATGGAGAGAGAATGCATCGTATGGGATCGTGTATCGCCTCATCATTTTATTCATTCCGAATCAATTTGAGCTCCGATTCATATTCCGGCTCGGTGATTAAAACATTAGGCCCCAACATCTGGAGTGACGTCCACGAAGTAGTTTCCCCCCGAGGATAACGACGTTCTGGAACAGCCAAAAATGAAAATCGACTCGGCCGCTTTCTTTCGATATTTGTTCTCCTTGGGGATGGTCGGATAAATCATTTAGTGTGCCTTGTCATTACCACGACTTCATTTCTTATCTAAAGACGGAAATCGTCTCAACGGCACTTTAATGCTCTTCTCTAAAATGCCAAAGCCATTTCCAGCGAGGATATCTGTATTTGTCTTTCCGTTAATCTTTTTTTCTGCCGTCCTTTATTTTGAATGTCGTTCACAAGAGGCAGCGAGGAGCATTATACGAAGCGATCAATTTCAAATAACGTGGGAGGGAAAATTTTTTAATCGTGTTCTTTAGAAATGTAAATGTCTTAAAATGACATTTTATTAAAATTGGAAATATGTCTTTATTGATTCCCAGTCCGGTCTATTCATGCTGTCTCAATAGAAGTGTTGGTTAGGTTTTCGTAGCGCGTGAACTTGAAGGAACTAATTGCACGACTCAATAGTCAATATCACTATTATCAGCTTAGGAAAAAGGGATTTTTCCTCCTAGTTTTCCGTGGAGTTGGCCTCTCAAGAAGCTCTATGCTCGCCCATAAAAACCTATTACTGTTGAGGGCTCTGAAAGAATTCCGAGGGAATTGAATGGCCCGGAAAAACAGGATAATGAGTTGCCGTGTTTTTAATCTGAAGATACTCATATATTATGCGCATTAATCTGCGTTGAAAATGCCCAAAGACATGGAAAAGATGGGCTGAGAGTTTTTGGACTATGGCGAATTTAAGTATCTTTGAAGGTTTACATTCACACCCGATGTAATTTTTATATCTTAAGTAATGCGCCCTTGATTGTGAGTAACAACAAATGTGACCTCAATTGGAAATAAACCAGTTACATTTTGGGTGGTTGAAGGGTAATTTCAAGATATGTAACTTGCCTGACAGTTTATGAGTTTCCGTTGACATGGACTTGAGCAACATGAATAATAAAATATCCTCAATACTTTCCCCGACTGTTAAATTTATTCAATTTTAATGCTTTGGTACTTTCGGCATTATTGCATTGGAGATAATTTATTAATAACTCATCAATATTATGCGATCATATTAATAAACCCATTTGCTTGACTTCTTCGCTATAGTTTTGCAATTATAATGCACAACATATACTATATCATGGGGAAAACCGGGGAACTTTGTTAATATAAATTCATACACGACTCGGGAGGTATACCAGGAGAGTGTAGCCGGTTAGCGCTATTTCAGAAAACGGTGGAATATGTAGATTCAGTTTTTATCACCGTGTAATCTGCTTTGCATTTTTGAATCGCCAACTAATGCTGATGGTTCTTATTGGTGAAAATACTCCAGAGGTCATTTTTCAAAATTAATTTAATCATATAATTTTCACCAGAAAAAAATTACATAAAGATGAGAATATGCATCAATATGGATAACCTAATTACTTCTGAGATTTGAAAGCTAAAATTAACGAGGAAACGCAAAGGGTGATGAACAATGGCGAGACATTTATTCTGTAAAATAATGTAGTTCAAGTTTTTTGCTCATAATATTTTAATCACGGATCCCAAGAATTAAAGAAATTTTGAAATTGTCGATGAAAATAATTTTGGCTTATTTTTGTTCATTTTTTCAATAACGTGTTCACAGAATGTTTAAGTGAAATAAATACCTCCAAAGTGCTACACATAATAATGAATAGATGTATATAAACTGTACCATTGCCATCATGTCAATAGCTATCATATCTGCGTTCCCTATACTTCAACTATAATTTTCCTAAATCGTAAAAGTTAACGTACACCATTCACATGAACCCCCCCCCCCCACCCTAGGATCAATAAGTTCAAATTGTTTTACCTGACATATTTGCCGCATTAACCTTTTTTTACCCACTTTGTGTTATGATAGTTGTATGATAAGTGATTAGGGTGAATTAAGTTGCTACCTATTTTTTAGCCCTTAAATTTTTTTACTTTACTGCCAGAGTGCTGTTACTAAAAAAACTTTTCTGCAAGCCAAGTGAATGACCACACGTCATAGAAACTGCATTAGCTCGGATCTCAGCATCGGCGAAAGTTAGTTCGCTGAGATTCAAAATTACGCTAGACTTTGAAATAAAGAAGCTTGAGTTTGGTCGCAAATGCCAAGAATCAGGCGATCGAGGTCCAACCGAGTGAGTGCTTGCACAAATCTAACCGATCGAGTTTGTTTCCCGGACGCCGGCTTGGGCGTCGAGGCTGGCATCCATTCGGCGGCGCTATGTGGAGGCGACCCCCGAACGGAACCCGCGCCGACCGCGCATCCTGAGAGACGGGGCCGTGCGACCCACAAACAACGGGTGGGTTTATCGATTGCGACCGCTAAGCTTTTTAAGCTTCGGAGAAAATCATTTCCCAGTTTTGGCGCCGAGTATGATGTATCGCGGCGGTAGGAAATGGATGTAATGTTGACCGGCGCCGCCAAGGGATTGCCTGGCGGATTCCCCGTCCGCAGAATCGAGTTGAATGGGTTTTGAATGCTCGCGTCCCTTTCGGGCAGTCTAACGCGAGATAAAATATAATTGGAAATGCGTTTCATATCGGTGTCGGTTGAGATTTAAAATATTTAAATTACCAGTGAACTCCACTCTGTAATCTGGATGTGTGACGTAGCAACGGATGGGAAGCTTTATCCAAATCGGTTACGTCCGCAATGACGAGGCCGTAAAATTTCTTTCGGAGATAATTTTTATGCTTATAATAAGATTTTTATGGCCTTTTGTTACTTGTATTTTTCATGTTGCTCTGTTATTCAAAATTGATCTTGATGATCAGAGTAACGGGGAATCTTTTGGCATGTGCAATGTGCGTTAGGTAATTCTGCTACGGTGAGAAAAATAGTAGAACCAATTTCCGTTTTGTGGTGAAAATATCTTCCAGAGGTCAACTTAGGTATAAGCATTTTAATCCTTCGGCGATAGAAGACCATGACGTATATTAAGTTAGGCGTTGGCCTCGCCGTCTTTGCGCCCAGTGAATTTATAATCATAGTACTTCATTTTACAGGGCATTCATAAGTAGTTTTCTCTGAATGGCCTGTAGCATTTGCAAAAACATAAAAATCCTATAACCTGAAATTTGTTGCTTTTTGATTAGTTATTACAAACCTAAAGGTGTGTAATAGAACTACGTTTGCTCATTACACTTAAAAAATGCGACACAGGTAAACTTGTACAATAGAGTCTACTGTTCACAGGAAGATCATGATTTATAGGAAAAAAAGTTACTTAATTGAATGTAACATGCCATTATTCACTAAAGCTTAAAGTTACGCTTAACTCACTCATGAATATACTCAACCAAAGATAAAAAGATCGAATGCCCGTAATGGCAAATTCGCGGCTAATTTTGACAGTATTCTCATATTCATAACCCCAGGTGATAGAGCATATAAATTGGAATTTAGTTTTGATAACTATTTTGGTAAATGTTATTTTACTATTTGCTAAATTACATATGGAATCTACATCTGCGAGATATTTCCTTTTCTTATCCGTGTGGTCCCTCACCATGAACTACAACCTTGAAGTGGCGAAGACCTTATGCATGACCCATAGAACAGTGTTCTCAGGAGCTGTGATTATACTGGTAGGGTCACCCACACCAGATAGGTCGAAGGGCAGGAGCCAGACGAAAGGCCGCCCGAGAAGCGTCTTTTGTCCTGTGAGTCAGATGCGAAGGCGTCTTACCCCAGGTGGGCAGCCATTTGAGTGATGGTGTCACGTTAAAAACACTATTGAAGAAGGCAACGGGAAACCCCCACGAATTATTTATCCCAAGATATAATGATGAGCATACGTATAGAAATGAATTCTAGCAACTTCGGGACTCGACCCACTTGGTCGCGTGTCGTTCCCGGTAGCGGGAGAGGCAAGACTTCCGCGTTCATTTCAAGAAATCCTTGCAAAGCTTAAACAACAGAGAGAGCGGAGAAGAAGAGGCATAAGTGGACTGGAACAGAATTGGATCGGCATGTTAGGAAGATACCGAGGACAGGGATATCATTGAAATAGTAAGCGGGAAATGTAGATATTTTAGGACTGCTTGGGGTGATATGGAAGGATAGCGGAAATTCTTGGATTGATAACAGTGGTGTAATATACGGCGGACGTGCCAAGAGCCAGGGAGGGATGAGGGTAGTGTTCAATAAAATGGTAGAAAAAAGCGTAGTAAACATAAAAGTGTTGAGTGATAGAATATCATTAATCGAAGTTAGTGCTGAATAAAGAAACGTGGCTATTATTCTGGTCTGTGTGACAAACAACGGTAGAGAGGAATGAATAGACAGGGTACGCGATCAATTAGAGTATGTAATCGCGGTTTCCCTGGAAGGAACATTTGCCGGTGATGGGGAATTGGAATGTGACGGAGGGCGAAGGGAGCATTGATACTGAGGTAGGGGAGGGAGGGTTAGGAGTAAGGAATGACCGTGGGGAGAAATCAGTAGAGTTCTGCTGGAGACAGGGTTTGATCATGACGAACACTTGACCTAGGCTACATAATAGACTCTATGCGCGGAAAATTTCCGGGGATGCGGTTATCAGCTAGACTACAAGTGCAATGGTTTTTTGCAGACTTGGGAACAGCGTGATGAATTTGCGCATATTCTCAGGAGCTAATGCGAATTTAGATAATAATTTAGTATAAAAGAAGTGTAAAATTAGATTTAAGAGAATAAAACCGGGGTCTATAGGATGGAAAAGTTGTGGTGAAAAATTCAGTGAGAGGATATTGAGAATTTGCAAAGGGAGAAATGGGTGCAATTTACAGGAAGGTAAAAGAGCCACCAAGAAGTAGGAAGAGAAAAAGAAACCGTTCACATTAGTAGAGGTACAGAATAAATTATTAATCGACCCAAGAAAGATTCATGAAATAGAAAAAGAAATATCATAGAAATGATAAAATGATGGTCTATCTGATAAGAATATAAGGCCTGCTTATGCAATATAGTCACTAATGCAGGAAAGAGGGTACTAATAGATAGGAACATAGAATGCAATCAGGATGTATTTGTTTGTTTCGTAGATTTAAAGAGGGCTTTGTCACAGTAAGTTGAGTAAATTCAATGAATATAAATGTTACCTGCTTATTTTAGGTTTGCAAGTTTAGACATAGAAGGGAAACATCACGTAGATGAGATATCTTAAGTTCAGGCATAATTCAATGGGAGATAGAAAGAACATTAAGACAATTGAAATTAAATAGGGCCGTGGGGATGGTTGACATCCTTGCAAAACTACTGAAGGGTTTAGCAAAAAGCGGGCTGAAGAGTATGGACTATTTCGTAGCATTTATGAGGAAGGAATTTAACAGAAAGATTTCCTTAGATCAGTGTTAGTTCTCATCTAAAAAATGGGAAAGGTCGCCATGCGTGAGAACTATAGAAAAATAAGTTGGACCTCGCTCGCAGCTGAGGTGTTACTTAGGATAATCCGAAAGACGATACAGTAGAAGGCAAACGACTGCTTTGGGGTCGATCAGTTTGAGTTCAGAAAGGCGAGAGAGAAGCGAAATGGCATACCAATAATGTATCACTAATGGAGAGGAGCATCTAATGCAATCAGAAGGAATTTGATTGCTTCATACACTTCAAAAAGGCGTTATAAAGAGTTAATTGGGAATATTTAATGTATGCATTGCAGGAAATAGGAATAGATTGGAGAGATAGGCATTTATTTGATAACTGTTCATGTCTCAAAGAACTCGTGTTACAGACGGAAAATCGAGATGTGCAGTGTAAGGAAGAAGAGGAAGACAGCAATGGCCGATATTACCCATGATATTCAATAGGTATGTGAAGACATGAAAGTCAGTTGGGAATTCTTAAAGTCAGTTGGGTTTGCGGATGTTCAAATTTCAGTTACCCATTTACGCCGAGTAGCTGCACGTATAATAATAGCTGAGCGCATTTGAAAATTAGTTTGATATGGGTTAAATGCCAATGAAATAATACAAGGGTCATCCGGAAAGTAGTACCCGTTCGTGAAATAAAGACACAAAAGTAAATATTAACAAACATAAAAAATTTTATTTGAAAGAGGATACTTTAAACTACTTCTCAACATAATCTCCAAGCAAATTAAGGCATTTGTCATAACGTGTGACAAGTTTCTGTATTCCTGCTGCATAGTCCTTCGCCGCCAGCTCATTGAGATACGCGAGGGACCCATCTTGCACAAATTTTTGCATAATGCAGATGGTGTTTAACAATTTCATGAACAATTGTTCGAGAAACATTGGGAAAATGCTCACAGATGTCATCAATTGTGACGCGCCGATCGTTCCTCACGAATTCGTCAACTGAGCTCACCAGTTGGTCTGTAATGACAGACGGTCTCTCCGAACGCTCATCGTCGTGTGTGTTCCCCCTCCCCATGTTGAAGTTGCGACACCACCGCCGAACAGACGACTCGTCCATTACATTGTCTCCATACACCTCCTTTAATTGGCGATGAATATCACATGGGCGAACGTTTCTTGCATTGAGGAATTTAATCACTGCCCTCACTTCACAACTGGCGGCGTTCTCAATTTTTTTAAACATTGTAAACAATCACAGAAACAACACAGGCAATGCTAGCGTCACGCAACTTGGCTCAGAGAAGGCAGACAAGCCACTGAAGCTATCTGACCTCGTCCAGCGGCTACTCGCGTCGTCAGCACTTCATGCGGCACGAACGGGTACTACTTTCCGGATGACCCTCGTACAAGGGTATGAGGTTTTCATGAAGGAAGATCGCTTAAGTTACTTTAAAATAAATGAGAAAAACTATAACATGTTATACAGTTTACCTATTATTTTGGAAGTGTTTTAGATCAAGATTGTCGAAGTAGCGGGGCAACAGAAAAATTGCTTGGGGCAAAGAAGCTTTCACAAAGAAGATAGAGTTGAGGACAGAGTCGTTGAATAAGGATGTTGAGAAACGATTAGCGACTGCTATGATATAGACAGTGTTTTTTTGGAGGGCGCGGAAACATTGTCGTTGAAGCAAGCTTGACTTGCATTATCAGATTTTGAAATGTGGGTGTGGAGAAGGATGGAGAAGGTGAAATGGACTGAAAGAAAAACAAGCAAGGAAGTACTGGGTATGTTGGGTAAGGAGAGGGTATTGTTGGTGGAAATCATAAGGAGGCAGGAAAAATGGATGAATTGATTGGCAGTGGGATGTTAAATAATGTGACAGAAGAGAGAATGTTAGGCAAGCGAGGTAGGTGATTTCGAGTGATTTACCCGAGGCCGTACGAGCTGTCCAGACGAGCGTCGAATTGGTCGACCAAATGAGGTGACGATTCCAGAAACGGTGAGGAAAATCTACCAAGTGATACTGAATAATCATCGGCTGAAAGTGCACGAGCTAGCAGACATAGTAGTAGGCATTTCAAAAAGTGCGGTAAATCGCATATTAACTGAAAATTTGGACATGAGAAAGATGGGTGCCGCGTTTGCTCACACTCGAGCAAAACCGGTGTCATGAAGATGTTTCAATTGAGTGTTTAGCAAAGTGTCACCGCAAAAAGCAGAATTTTTGCGCCGTTTCATAACCATGGATGAAACATGGGTCCATTACTTCACACCCAAGACAAAAGAACAATCAAAACAATTGTTTCAAAAGGGAGAACCGCCTCCAAAGAAGGCGTAGAACGCAGCTCATCTACAGACAAGGTCATGGCGTCGGTTTTTCGGGATGCGCGTAACATTATTTCCATTGAATACCTTGAAAAAGGAAAAAATATCAACGGCAAGTATTATGCGAGTATTATTATTAACTTATTGCAACGTTTAAACGAAGAAATCAAGCAAAAGTGGCCTCATTTGGCTGAGAAGAAAGTATTGATTCATCAAGACAATGCACCAGCTTACAAATCCGTTATTGCAATGGCTAAAATTCATAAATTAAAGTTGGAATGGCACCCTATTTGCTGGATTTAGCCCCTTCGGAATATTTTATGTTCGCTAACTTGAAAAAATAGCTCGGTGGTCAAAGATATTTCAACCGTGAAAAAGTGATGTCGGCAGTTAATGGCTATTTTGAGGAGCAAGACAGTTCTTATTATAAAAAGGGTATCGAACTTATTGAATATCGCTGGGAAAAGTGTATGGAGCTGAAAGGAGATTATGTTGAAAAATAAATAAATTTTTTTCCAAAATTTTGTTTTTTCTTTGTTGGGTTGGGTTTTCTGGGATTACCCTCGTACTTCATATCTGTGTAATTTTCATGCTGGAGTAAAGGTCATAATTGAGTGAAAGCAAAGGTTTTCCTGTGGATGAGGGGAGGGCCAACATGTATCCGACCAATTCTTAAGATGAGTCCGTGCCCGACCGTATAGCATCGAGATATCGAGTAATCACGTCGAGCTCCAGGGAAGTGAGTGCTGGACTTGCGGAGAGAGGACTCGAGGTGGCTCGGCGGCCATCGGACCTCTCCTTCCCCCTTCATCCCTAATCCGAGTTTGGGGGGGGGGGGACAGCCAACCCCATCCCGAGGAAGTCCTTCCCATCTCCCCTAAACTAACAAATGCAGCTCCTTTTCCCCTACGGGAGAGAACCCGCTGTCATGTGCTGTTGCCGTTCCGAACAAAATCAGAGTAAAAACCTGAAGGCCGAGAGAAACTACACGGGAATGGATTCAGAATTTATCGAACGGTGGGGAAAGGGGTAGACAGTAGGGAATTGGCGTTGGGCCATTACAAGTGAAAAACGTCCGCTTATACGTGGAGGAGCGAGTGGTTATATTTCACGAAGTATCTCTAAATCATGTTGTAAGGCCTTTGCTAATGGAGAAAGAAATTTTATAGAGGGCCCTTGAGTTATTATCTCAAAGTGCGAGTCTCTTCGTGGGTAAGAAGACAGGGGAGCGTGCGGGGGATGTGTTTTCAAGAGGCACCCTGTCGGTCTCCGGGTGAGGGTCTTTCTTTGAATGTAGGACAGGCATTATTCATCCGAGTGAAATAAGAGGTCTGTCTGTCTGGATCAAATGGAAGAGCGGCTGATTGATTTCAGCGAATATCCAGGCAGCTGAGATCAAGGACACTGTTTTTAAGAAATAGGTGTTATACGAGCATAAAAACTATATACTATACTCGCATATATATATATATATAAGTATATGTATGGGTATATATATAAATATATATATATATACATATACATATATATATATATATATATATATATATATATATATATATATATATATATATATTGCTCTCATGCAAAATATTTATTTTGAGGTACCTCAGCAAAATGGCGCGTTGTAAGGCGTAAATATTTTATATATGCCATTAGAATAAGTGAAATGGTCTCAGCATTTCGAGATGACCTTTAGTCTCTAGTAAAAATTATTATGCATTTCGAAAATATAATGAATACTATTTTAAAAGTACACGGTTTTTTAAAATCGTTGAAACTATCGCTTTAAGAGTTCTCTAAGATGTGAAACCCAAGTGAAAAGTAGCTTTGTAAATTGCTCGGCAGAAGCCCGAAGGATTAGATTCTTGTAGGTTAATTGAAACTTTAATAAGCATCCCTTGTGTTTTACATTAATCATGATTACAGCAAACGTTATCTTAAATAGCGTAGAGTTCATCAATATGACTAAAACTTTAATAAAAAATTTCAAGCGAATAAGGAACTAATATTAAGCCATCAATACGAAATAAACACAACACATCACACATTCCTCACTAGTTTTTATTGAGAAAGTCCGAGCGATTTTAGCGTCCTTTCCTATTCAAGGGCAAACTAGGAAGACTGGCGGAGTCTAAACAAGCCTATGTGCTAGGGAGAAGAACGGAGAATGAGATCGTGGTGGTGGGCTCAACAGCGGAGCGGGGTCCAACTTTCAAAGTAAGCTAAATTCAAATAATGAATGCATTCTTCCAAAAGTAGGCGAAAACTATGGAGTCAAAGAAAAGTTAAGTTTAGGAATGCAAAAAAAGACGGAAATGATCCTAGGGTATTATCATTTATTTGGTCATTGATATGAAAGCTATTGATAATTTCTTTAATGAGCGGATGAATGACTTTGTTAAACATTTATCTTTTGGGATGTATTTCAAGTATTGCCCATATATGTATTATACATTGACATTAAAATGCGTTCAAGTTTATCTTTGGCAGCTTATCTGCATGTTCATTACAAAGTTCATTAAACATTGTTAAAGGTAGTATCAAAGTTCGCCTGGCAAAATAAATCCAGGAAATTAGCAAAAAACCAATTTCACAGAAAATTTTCGAATACACGTACGTCCTTTATATTAGCCACTTAATGCAATGCATGCGAAAGGAAGCATTCATTTCTATTATTTGTTAAGACTTGGAGCTATTAATTATTCTAGAACTTTACTCCCAGATGAAAATAGAGAATTTTAACATGCGGTCAGCGATGTGCAACACACTAATTATTGTGTCAAGCGGGATTGCGTGACTCTCAATTCGCGATAGCCAAGTTCTCACGCTATTTCTTAGGAAAAGAGGCATACCTTCGCTCCTTAAGGGAAATTCGGGTTTAACATTTGCCGCTAAATAATAGTCTTGTAGATATCCCTGGAATAAATGTACAAAGAACAGTGGGGCACTGTATTTTCTATAACAAGAGTTTTGAACCTTATCGCCAGTTTTATTCCATAATAGGGGCGTACTTTAAGTCGCTTCATACGCGTACTTTAAGGTTTATATGGTGTCGAATGTTATCGGAGTGGATGGATTTGGTTTATTGGGAGGAAATTGAATCACACATACAATTTTTATTTCGCCTTTGCCTCGGATAGTGCCGCATAGGTCCTGAAATCTTTATGAGCTCCGATTCATGACAGAGCCTGCTTCCATTTGCCGATGGATTTATTCCTTGAAATAAAGTAGTCGAAACAAGCCGGGCAAAATTACTCCGACATTCAAAGAACTTAGAATCGGAAAAGGGCAATGTACTGCATTGAGATGACTTTTATAGCATATGTTGTGCATTTTTGCGTGCGCAGCACTCTTACGGACGAGAGGAGATTGCGCCTTGAACTCAACCTGTGAAGGAGTCCCGAGGTCTCGAATGGTAGACTCCTCTCACCCACTGTTTGAAGGCACCTCACCTTTGAAGGCAGTACAAAATGTTACGTGAGAGCAGGAAAGAGCAAATAGCCTACCCTTTGGTGATGTTATTGCAGCTGCTTGAGGTGGTTGAGGCAGTCTTTATTGCAGATTGTGTCCAAAAATTGAGACAGGTTTGGATAGCTCACGTCAACTTATGCATGAGTGGAGACTCTGAGAGATATACCAACCAAATGAAGTAACGCTTGAAAACAGATAGGCAAAAGTTTGGTTTTAAAATGGACTTCTGCATTAAGAAAGTAATGCAGAAATTATTTTCTAGCCACTAGTACTTCATTTACTCGCACTCCACTTATTGGACGTCTTGCAAAGCATTCTTTTTACCCAGCTAGAATTGGAAATACTCACAGGAAATAGTGAAGTGGTCGTGGTTGAGCTACTAATCTAACAAATTGTAGTGGAAAATCTACTGGGAAGTTTGCTGTATTATTTTGATGTTAATTTGAGGTTCACATTTCGTTGGCCATAAAATGTGAAACATTTGATTGCTCCTGCATACATTCATCAACTTCTCTCAGATAAACATTTTTTGTCTCCTATTAAGTTTTATTTCTGAATTAAAATGTGATTGAAATATTTCTAACTGCTACGCCGTTATTTAATTCCATATGTTTTGTATCCAAACTCTATAACGAAAAGAATGCGTGGCAGAAATTGACGCCTTGCAATTAGGTATTGTAACACTTTCATTATAGCTGACCTGACATGTAGTATGATTTAGTTCATTGAGGTTCTTCTGCTAAAAGTAATGCTTATCTGAATATGTGAGTCCTCAGCGTATGCCTAAAGGGGAATAAAATGAAATGGTAGTGTATTCAATGGTCATGTTCTGGAAAATTAAGCGTCAAAAAGTAATGTTAACTCACGGGGTTCAGTCGTCTCTTGCAGATCCGTGAGCAATGCAGGGCGAGATATGATTTTTTACTTGTTTTTGGGCAGAACAAGTGTACGGGTTGTAACTGGGTTAGTGATGCAGAACGAAAAAAGAGTGGGGTAGAGGGATATGTGTGCGTGTAAGAAACAAAAGACATTTAAGGGTAAGCATTGAAGAATAGGTAAAAGGAGAGAGGGAAAAAGAAGTCGCAACACCATTTCGATGGCGATGATGTCTTTGTTTAGGAGAAGTAAGATTACGAAATGGCCACACAACCGATCTTAGGGAGGCAAAGTGGAAGGTAGGAGAGGGGTCGGATGAAGGGGGGTTTCAAGTAGGTTAAATGGGTTCTGAGTATAATTGGAAGAGGGGAAAGACAATCAGGGCCACAGGTCTCAATTTTAACTATGGACAATTTGCGGATAAAGGTGCTTTGATAGGGTTCAAGGAGACGGCCGGGGTTCTATTTTAAGTTTTAAGTCTGCGAGAGATAAGGAGTGGTTGGTGTCAATTAGATGTTTGGCGATCCTGGATTATTTTGGTCTATTTTATCTCAAGTGGGTTAGTAGTTCATTGAATTCAGTAAGGAGTTAACGTTTGGTTAGCCCGAAATTGTTTTATTTCAAAGTTTGTGTAATTATATATACGAGTATATATATATATATTATATATATATATATATATATATATATATATATATATATATATATATATATATATATATGTATTCCATAATTTAAACGGAGAAGCGAGATAGCGTTAGCGAACAAAAACACAGACAGTCATACAAATGGAACTCACACGTATTCCGAATTTTCGGTGGCCAAACCACCACCTTCTGAGCGGAGCTGAGCTTAGTTCCTTTTTTCTCCAGAGGTAGGTGGTTTTTTCTTCAAACTTTCCTTCAAGATGTATATATATATATATATATATATATATATATATACACACATATATATATATACACATATATATATATATATATATATATATATATATATATATATATATAAATATAACATAAACACCGTAATCAACCCTAGGGTCAGTTTGGTTGGTGATGGTTCACCCAGTATTAAGCCTGACAGCGTGTGAAATTCACACATCCTTTACCTGTTTTATTTAAATTCAAAAACCCTCCCCGGGTAAAACCCGTTACCCCTACCTTTCAAAGAGGCATGTGCGGGTACATATATATATACTATATATATATGTAAACAGGATAGGGGGGCCAATTCCTTTCCCTGTGCCGGTTACGGTTTCCCAGGAACCATACCCACACATGCCGGATCTTTGAAAGGTAGGGGTAATGGGTTTTACCGGGGAAGGTTTTTAAATCTAAAACATCTGAAGGAGATGTATCTATTATGGTATTTGAAAATTGAGGGAAAAGAGGGTCAAAGACATTAAATTGGAGTTAAATTTAATTTTTATTTTATTTTGAACTAGAAGAATGGATTGAACTGGAAGATGGTGATGGACTGAATTAGTTTTTTGCTGCGGTAGTCTAGGGTAATGATTATGTTTTCTATGCCGTTAAGATATTTGGAAATATCACCTTTATCCAGTGGGATCGTGAGTAGTCGGTATATGCGAGAATGTAAAGCTAATTTTTGTTTTTTAGTGGTGGAAGGTGATGTCAAGGTCTTCATGTGATCGTTTCTCATACATATTTCAAAAGACAAGGTATTATTGGGATTATATTAAATTGACCAGCGAGTGAAAAACGATAATAATGGAGTTAGAAATGTCTTAATGGCTGTGATAAATATAGCACACTCTTTCTTTAATATTTATCATCCCTGTAAAGACCGTTTTAAAAAATTAATGTCAATCCTTCACGTGCGAATATTTCAACAAGGACTGCTCAACCAAGGATCTGCACGCGTGGGAAAATTTTATTTTTGCAGCATTTGAGGGAACATCTCTTCGAAACTCCCCCTAAGAAGATTTTTAATATTTTTCTTATTCGATAACTCATCAGCCTTGAAGACTCATAGTACCCGCTTCGATTTGTGTATAAATTAAGACCAAGTAAATTATGTTATTCCATGCCCTATATCCCTTTCTGTGTAAAGAAAGTGAAGTGGAATATGTTTTGATTGAAATGCATGTTGCCATGCCTTCATCTTGATTTAAAAATTTTTATTTTGTCTCAACGTGCACCCCTTATAATGAATGCATTCACGCTCCTTGTGACTTGCCTCCCTTCTTTTTCCAATAAGTTACTGTTCGAATTGGGGCAGGAATTACCATGATTTTACATCTACTTGATGACTCCTTGCATAGATCTGAAATTCATGTATCCATGTGATAGGAAAATAATCAAAGGAGCAGCTAGATGATATACGGGTATCTGCAAACAGTTACTTCTAGTCCAGCTATATCGTCACAAAAATATTATGCATCTTGAAAGTTTTTCAATATACATACGAGGGTAATCCGGAAAGTAGTACCCGTTCGTGAAATAAAGACACAAAAGTAAATATTAACAAACATAAAAAATTTTATTTGAAAGAGGATACTTTAAACTACTTCTCAACATAATCTCCAAGCAAATTAAGGCATTTGTCATAACGTGTGACAAGTTTCTGTATTCCTGCTGCATAGTCCTTCGCCGCCAGCTCATTGAGATACGCGAGGGACCCATCTTGCACAAATTTTTGCATAATGCAGATGGTGTTTAACAATTTCATGAACAATTGTTCGAGAAACATTGGGAAAATGCTCACAGATGTCATCAATTGTGACGCGCCGATCGTTCCTCACGAATTCGTCAACTGAGCTCACCAGTTGGTCTGTAATGACAGACGGTCTCTCCGAACGCTCATCGTCGTGTGTGTTCCCCCTCCCCATGTTGAAGTTGCGACACCACCGCCGAACAGACGACTCGTCCATTACATTGTCTCCATACACCTCCTTTAATTGGCGATGAATATCACATGGGCGAACGTTTCTTGCATTGAGGAATTTAATCACTGCCCTCACTTCACAACTGGCGGCGTTCTCAATTTTTTTAAACATTGTAAACAATCACAGAAACAACACAGGCAATGCTAGCGTCACGCAACTTGGCTCAGAGAAGGCAGACAAGCCACTGAAGCTATCTGACCTCGTCCAGCGGCTACTCGCGTCGTCAGCACTTCATGCGGCACGAACGGGTACTACTTTCCGGATGACCCTCGTAAAAAAAAACCTCGTCCTAACAATATTTTACTGTAAGAAAGAGTACACATAGAAGCAAAGTCAGTTGTACATTTCGTATAAAATAAGTAAGAGGAAGTATATGAATAAAAGATGAGGAATAATGCGTATATATTTGATTATTTTGGAGCGATATGGCTGTTGAGGAGGAGTGCTGGAGGACAAGATTGCAAAAGGAAATCGGGAATGAGTGTTTGGTAAGTCGTAGAATTACAAAGGGTGTTTCCCATCCAAGTACCCATCCGGACATGGTAATCAATGAATCATGGCGTGAACAAGTTGTCTTGAATGGATTTCTCACTGCACATTTCTCAAATTACAACCTAAGTGTTGATGCTGATACTTAACTTCAGGTATTCGAGTGCAATGCGTCTAATGTTGAATGCAATGAATTAAAGAAAATACGTAAACAAAGGAAATCCATCAAGTGCTAGCTTCTCTCTTTCATGTGACGGAGTCATGCGAAGTGAAACCTGAAAAGATCCAATTAGTAATATTATGAAAGCCCTTTCTGGGAATAGTGACAGCTCAGCACACCTTCATGTGAGACTCTTTTCCTAAGAGAGAAAGAGAGAGTTTATACCGAGCGGCGTCTTTCGTTTTTGAATTTAAAAATTTAAATTATTGCTTTGGCGTGAGTATAACGTTTTCTTTTTGAAAGAATCAAGACATGAACTTTCGATCATTCATTGGGGTTCATGTTGAGTATTAATTGTGCTTATCATATTTCTGAGACCATTTAGTTTAACATTTTTGTCTCTATTTGAAGAGTCTGAAAAATTGAAAGTCTTTCTTTAGCATTCTTTTTTAATTTATCATATTTCTATTTACAAAGTTTGGATTTCAGTTGTGTACCCTGGGCCAAAAAATCACGCCTTTGTGCTCGATACTCTATCAAGCTGAGCCTTTTTTAGATACATAATAAAGAAAATTTAAGAAACATATTTTTTAAAGTATACCCAAATGATTATACACAAAATGCATGCTTTAATGCATGCCTCTGTCGCGCTAATTACTGTTATAAAAATGCCATGCTGCTTCAGATCTTCGTGTGAGGCAGTTTGACCAGAAAAGACTGGAATATAACTTATTTGTAGTTCAGACAATGAGTAATTTAGGTAGTTTTACGCTCCAATTGATCTCTATGTGGTTTACCAGTTTCCACTTAAGCTCTTGTCCAATAAGTGTAGATTACACCGCCAGTTCATTGTTTCATTCAAATAGGAAGACATTTCATAATTTATTTTAGCTATCTGGGTTCAATCTTATTAAAAGAAAAGCTCCCTTCGTAATCGATGAAAGCTTGTATAAATGAAATCGTTTACCTAATGGTATCGTCTTGCTAATTAGCTGAGTCTCTCTTCTCTCCCAGTGAAAAAAATTTCCATTAAGTTTTTTTTAATGGTCCGATTTTAGAAAAGGATGAATTTTATTTAGTGCCCTTTTTGACTCCAAGAGGCAATTAAAAACAATATTTGAATTCATTATGTAGTAAATCATCTAATTATCTTGCGAGGCACTGCGAAACCATTCATATATGATCATAAAAAAAAAAATTGACGAAAAATTTTACTTAATTTCTAAATCGTCGTTCTTACAATTAATCCCTGCCTAACAGCCGCGGCAATTCAAATTCGTCGGTCTCCGCTTGAGTTTGGCTGTATTGTATCGCAAAATGAAATCTCGATTGGCTGTCGAGATTCTGAACCGTAATATTCTTTGTTTCAAGCGGGGAACAGATTGTGTAGTACCTCCGCATTTTAATGCTCGAGGCATGCGACCGACTTATCTAGACTCGCTCTAAAAAAAAAGACTTGCCGACGACTTGAATGGAGGGCGACGTTGTCGTGGAGCCTCATGCTCCGCGTTAATTTGGGAAAATTTCGAAGCGACGTGAAGCGTTTCATTGTACTCGTGGTACACCGTGCATATTTGCGGCCTTGCCCGGCGAACTGTGTGCTTGTTGAATTTCGTTCGCCGAACCCAAACAAAGAAGTCATTACTCTCATCAGCCGTCATTATGGCTAGCTCTAATTTTCTTGGTGGAGCACGGAAACTGCGGTGCATGGAGACGTAGCTGCTCCACGCTGGCGTCACAATTTATTTGGATGGAGAGATGTGGGCCAATTCAGAGGCAACAAGTTACGAGCGTTCTTACTGTCGCAGAGTTAAGAAATAGGAGGAGAGTTTCCCATTCTTGTCCCACCCCCCTCATCATATGATTAAGCGCAGAGAGCCATCTACGCGGATTAATGTGGGTAAATACAATGTAACCTTTTTACTTCTTACTGAAAATGCTGAACGTACAAATAGAATAAGGTATTAATACTACTTCGATTTGGTATGCATGTGAAACCAGATAGTAATCTTTTATCATAATAATTTGGTAAATTTTCTGAAGGGAGTGATAAGCATAATTAACCGGTGGTATTCTATACATTTTCCGGCAATTCTTTAGTTTAAAAAAGTAATAATATTACCGTTTTTACTCCACGGTCAGTTTTTAATTTTGGTTTGTCACAATAGGAGAATAATACATAGAATCTAATCTATCTAAAGTTTGTATCAAAGGTTTAGCAATTTATGATTCGTAAATTTACATAATATTAAATAAATGAATGCTTTTGTCCGGGTGACTGAACAGCGATACCAAATCATCAAAAGAGATATACCGACGTAAAGCTATCTGAAGGCTGCTATTAAGGTTAGGCGTGCATAATCTGGATTTCTTGCCGATAACCCTCTCAGAAACGGTAATTTTTCAAAACCGGGACCGATCCGTAGTTTTTTCGTGTATGGATCTCAAACCACTTTTGTCGGCTTAAAAACGAGAAAACACAATTATTTTCAGAGGTCACTTGCTATAGTCAAGTAAGTTGATTCCCAAATGAGGTTCAAATGGATTCAGAAAGTATATCCAGCCCATCTTAAATGTTCATCTTAATCAATGAATGTAAAGTCGGTCATTCATATGATTTCAATGAAAAATCAATTCATGTTGTTGTTGAGACGGACAAAATGTTTTAAGAATTCCTTTTTAAACGATATATGTGGTTCTTTAAATATTTATTAATAAATCTGCAGCTTTTTACTTTTTATTTAAGTTTTTTGTTCAAGATCAATGAAATTTAAATTAAGAATTTTAATTTAGAGACTTAATTTTTGAGGACATCCTAAAATGGAATCCACCTGACCCTGACCATGTGTTAAGGGAGTGTGGCAATTGCCGGAGTGCACGTGAATGGACGAACATTAGGGGAGACCTGGGATACATAAAAGAGATGACCCCAGGGTTTGAAGCCCCGTGTTGATGCTTTTAAAAGAAACTGGCCCTTAGATATAAGAACATTATCTGTTAGGCTGTTTTTATTATCTATTTATTTAATGATTTATTACATTTAATTAATACATTCATTACATATTCATTAAAAAAAACGTTCAATCTAAAATTTCATTGATTGTACTTATAAGTATTATTTTCTTCAATGAATTGACAGTGGTGCAAAATGACCTTAGCTGTCGACTCACCATTAAAACCAACGGAATGGAGCGCCGTGACATGCAAAATCATTCTGGGTACATTCGAAGCTGTTTAAATCAAAATAGTGGTTTCAAATTCGTTCACATCTAGTACAAGGTCTAAATATACTTGACAAATATATTTAAGTCATTATAATACAATTGTTCTTGCCGTTTACCCTGCCGTCATGTAAGTGGCACGCTAATACACGCATTTTATTCAAGCTTATCGACAGCGACGTGTCATACCTACGATTGTCCTGTGTAAAACATAGTGAAATGAGCGGGGAGTTTAGTACATGGTGTTCTTTTTTGTCATTGTCAGTAAAGCGAGATAATTCCGTCAAAATTTATCAAAACACGAGTCTAAAAAAATTGAAGCATTTTCGTTCAGGCTATCTTTTTGTATAAAGAATTCGACTAGGTGTGGGGTTTGAGTAAAAAATTGATTAAAAACAGCTTTGAATTATATTTTATTTTCTGGTAAGGGATAGCGGAATCATTATTTTTTTTACAATACTGCTGCTTTTCGACCCTCCAGAAATAGCTCTCGCGTGTGTGCCCTTGGACTATCGTCTTATCCCGTTGGCGGGAGCTCTTTTTGTTACTTTCTCGAAAAATCGGTCTTAAAGTTGAGCGATACTAAAAATTGAGTCGTGCCCACTCCACCATTAGCACAGGGTACGAGGTAACACACTAAGCTGGACGCTCATCGAGTCTTACGTTTCCTTGGAATGGAAGGAGAATATTCCTTAGAGTATATTCTCCTTCCATTGACTTATATTTTCATCCCATTCAAAATGGAATTGGTGTTCAATGTTGAGCAAACATTTTAAGAACAGTGCATGACGTAATACTTAACAGGAATATCCTACCCCAATTGGGCCCATATTTCGACGCATTGAGGCGTCCAATACTTAAAATGGATGGGACATAGTTAATGCTGGACTTGACACAAACTGCGCTTAAGTTAAACATAGCCTTACCATGTCTCTTCGCTTCTGCTATTTCCCTTCTAATACTCATATTATTACAATCATAGGGACCACACACCGTTTACGAGTATGTCATGCTAAAGGAATGGGCATGCTTAGCAACAAAACGAAAAAGGGAATAAAAACATAAACTTGCACGTAGAAGTAGGAATGGTACTAAAATGTACATGCTTCCTATTTTACATATTGAACAACATTTCGTGCTTCACTTCTAACCTATCGTAAAATGTTACCGTATGGTTTCTAGCAGGATACTCAATTTCCTTGATGGGGTTAATTGATAAGGCCGAAATTCTGTGGATATCCTCTTTCATGGACACTATTGTAATCTGAAGATAAAATTAATTAATTCCTCGATTTACACTGAATGTTGAGCGAAGCGGATTGTTATGCAAAAGATAAACGCGTAATCAAGCTGCATCCGGGCCATAAGAGATAAGGTAACGGGAGACAAGCAGTAATGCTATCTCTGAGTTAACTGGAAGTATGGCATAGATACATTTGCACTTTGAGTGCTCAATTCTTATTCTTTGGACTGATCTCAGAGTAGGGAGATTAATATTTTTAACTCTGCATTATTATAGGCTAAAGATAAGATAATAATATTACCTTTACTCTGTGGAATTATTTTCGCGATTGATTTTGATAAAACTCACGAGAGTGTAGATGAGGAGTATCCGAATCTTGCTATCCGAACCTTGCTA
The DNA here is from genome assembly GCF_022747635.1 of Hetaerina americana. Lineage (NCBI taxonomy): Eukaryota > Metazoa > Arthropoda > Insecta > Odonata > Calopterygidae > Hetaerina > Hetaerina americana. Next base: position 1,475,619 of record NW_027286514.1, on the reverse strand, counting down.
TCACTAGATGGCTGACCATGGTCTTAAAAATGATCATTCAAAATGAATAACTCATTTCGGCGTAGTAATGTGGTCTACTTTAGTGTCTGTGGTTTCTTATCTGGACTTCATACATGTACATCTTGCTGTCCCCATTGTAGTTCGAGAATGCTTGCAACTTTGGAGAGAAAAAAATACGCTCTTTTTTAAATTGTATGGAATTTTATCTTGAGCCAACGTTTTCCCGAAATAGCAATATTACTGTCATCTCAGTGAATGACACATTCAAAACGATTCGCCACAATATCATTTGGTGAGTACTGAGATCTGTACATGATTACCTGATCATAACTCCTAATTATTGCAACTGCCTTACGCTTGTATTTTGGGAATTTGGGATCCTAAATGTCGTAATTATGTACTACAAATCGAAAACATTTGTAAATTCAAATCTCAGTTATCTCTTTTCATTGACTTTATCACTTTTAGAACTTGAGCAGTTGAACTCAAGGAATTGCCATTGCATTTCCTGCGACAATATGTAAAAATATTTCCGTTGGGATGATAATACGGACGATAATAATATCATCTGTCCGTTTTTACCAAATTAAGAATTTGGAACTGCGACATTGGAATGTGAAAGCCGTCTTTCCTCTTTGTATACACATATAAATAACAGAAGTACAGTCTTGATTTATTTCTTCTTAATTTATATTTGGTTGTTTTATCGTTCCATAATAAATGTTCTTAATTAAAATTTAAGGAAGATATTCAATAATATATGAGAAGTAGAGGATCAGTGACAAGGTTATAATACATTTATGTACAGTTTCGTACATCCGGATTTAATTTTCGCCGTTGTGTATGAATCAAACGTCGAAATATGTTTAAAAAACGCTCCTAACCGGCACTGGTAAATGTGGCGTCTACATCTTCTTTCTATTTGACATATTTCCTCATGTTTCATACATCATGCGGTATCAATTTCTGACAGTTGAAGCGAAAAACAAAGTTGAGTTTGAAAATATTATAAAGTATATCAACCATATCACATACTGGCATCTTGACGTCGCAAGGGAAGTGATTGATGCCTCTCGAATCTGGTGTGGAAATTGGACGCTGATTGGCTTGGAAAAAACCCTTTTAATCGCTAAGCTGTAGGATTTGAATTTCCGGCACGCACATGGATACACCTCACACATTGTCTCTCTCTCTTTTATGTGGCATATGGCTTAGATGATGCTCGTAGTGCCTGTGATTTCAGTGAATTATCGGAGGATCAGGACCTGATCTCCACTTCACTTTTCTTCACCCGCTCTCGTTGTCGTTCGAGGCGAAGCTCATTCGTCACGTTTTTTTTCCGGAGGGCGGTCGAGGAAAACTCGGATTTGTACATTTTTGTTTCCCGTGAGCCCTCGCAAACAATCTCTTTCTTAGAGGAAATTGGTAGGAAGCTTTCATTAAGTATTCCCTTTAGTTCTGCACCCTAGATGATTTCATATGCCATCAGGGTTTCGTGCACCAGAGTGGTGCTCGTCTATGAGAGTGGATGTAGACATCCTTTCTCAGGGAATAGTATCAAGGTTCTTTCTTTCAGGGTTGAAAGATTCATGCTTATGGTGAGATTGGTTATTACCAAAACAAATTACGAGGGTCATCCGGAAAGTAGTACCCGTTCGTGAAATAAAGACACAAAAGTAAATATTAACAAACATAAAAAATTTTATTTGAAAGAGGATACTTTAAACTACTTCTCAACATAATCTCCAAGCAAATTAAGGCATTTGTCATAACGTGTGACAAGTTTCTGTATTCCTGCTGCATAGTCCTTCGCCGCCAGCTCATTGAGATACGCGAGGGACCCATCTTGCACAAATTTTTGCATAATGCAGATGGTGTTTAACAATTTCATGAACAATTGTTCGAGAAACATTGGGAAAATGCTCACAGATGTCATCAATTGTGACGCGCCGATCGTTCCTCACGAATTCGTCAACTGAGCTCACCAGTTGGTCTGTAATGACAGACGGTCTCTCCGAACGCTCATCGTCGTGTGTGTTCCCCCTCCCCATGTTGAAGTTGCGACACCACCGCCGAACAGACGACTCGTCCATTACATTGTCTCCATACACCTCCTTTAATTGGCGATGAATATCACATGGGCGAACGTTTCTTGCATTGAGGAATTTAATCACTGCCCTCACTTCACAACTGGCGGCGTTCTCAATTTTTTTAAACATTGTAAACAATCACAGAAACAACACAGGCAATGCTAGCGTCACGCAACTTGGCTCAGAGAAGGCAGACAAGCCACTGAAGCTATCTGACCTCGTCCAGCGGCTACTCGCGTCGTCAGCACTTCATGCGGCACGAACGGGTACTACGGTCCGGATGACCCTCGTAATAAGCAGAGTACCGAGCTTTGAATTTTCAACATACTTTCTGACGAAATCAGGACAGGTCATTTCAGAACAGATTTTTTTATTACTCTTCTGAACACCTTAATTTTTCCATCAGCCTAATTATTCATCCCCAATGATTTACGAATAAAACTGCATAGTAACGAGAAATTGGCATCCCTAATCATGATCATTCCACTATTTATTTATTCATCTTCTTAACCTCCATACTAATGCAATGCATGGCATTAATGGGAAGTCTTTAAATGTTTTATGCCTTAATTAATGTAGATGACCGAGTGCCCTTTTTAGGGAGAATTGACTAAAAATTTGACGCAACTTGTTTTGTTGCTCGTCACTTCGCAGTCGCAGATAAGTGAAGAGTTAAAAATTTGAAATAATGTCAATCTACGTACCAATAATATGCTGTTGAAAAAATTAGATTAATTTCATTTTCGCAATTCACTCATCAAATGCACCGAAAAATAGTGAGCACATTAGCATTCACCTCACGTGATTTGAAAGTAGTGCAGTAATATTTTGAAGGATTATTACTGGGTTAGAGACATTTTGATAATTATTTTCTTTATCCAACGTAACCAAATGACAGCGTACATGTTAGCATTATGGGCATATGTTATTCCTATGTCAATATTATGAAGACAATTTGTCAACATAAATATTTAAAAATATCATTATATAATAATTAATAAATACCCGCATAACAGCTTCATGTTTAACTTTGTGAAATTCCTTCACTAAGAGGGTAAAAAGAAACTTGACATTTCCACCAAAAAGATTTAATATTTTACGACCATGGTTTCGGTGCTACACATCATCATCAGGTGACGATCATGCAGCATTGAAACCATGGTCGTGAAAAATTAAATCTTTTTGGTGGAAATGTCAAGTTTCTTTTTATCCTCATAAATACCCGCATATCTATAATGGGTTCCTAAAAACTATTACTCTTAGTCTTGAGTTTTGAAATCACTCTTGGACAATAAGGATGAATTATACCACATATATACGAGTATTCATAATTGAACTTTTTATATTGAACAACACCTTATTTGCCACCTAAAAGAACTTTTATTTTCCTCTCTCTTTCCCCTACTGCCAGAAATTTTCCCTTATATCACAGTTTAAGATATAAAACGCCAAAGTATTTCCTTCATTCGCTTGCCCTGCCTTATTCGAATATCATACAAAACAGCATCTTTTCTCAGACCACATCCACCACATTTTTGTCCATTATCCTCCAAATTCAGCTTATTTTTTCATATTAATTGAAACCCACTTCTCTCATGAGGCAAAGTTGTGGAATTTAAGATTACTTTGACGAGAGAAGCACTCAAAATATCAATGACTAACTGCATGAATTATGTCGAACGTCTACTCTTGAAGATATCCCTTGGAAGATTTCTCCTGTCTCGTAATTTAACAGCGCCTATTTACGAAGGTAATTTGAAACGTTCTCAAAATGGAATGAAAATAAACGACTTCCCTCACTGGCTATTTTTTTAATTCTTCAATGTAGCCTGTACACTTATGCACTTGGTTCAGCAATGCTTTAATGTCTTGATCCCATCTCCAAAATTAGATTCCTTCAGACCTGCAAAATACCTGTCTACCTTGGTAGTTAGCTCATTGTTTGAAGAGAATCTCCGTCTATAGAGGACAATTTTGAACTTTGGGAAGAGATGAAAATCAGATGGATCCTAATCAGGTGAATAAGGCGGGTCTAGAAATAATTTGTATCTTATTTTACGTATATGTGCCATGGCAACGACACTTGGGTGTGGGCGCGCATTGACTTGATGAAAGATGCCTTTCTTCTTTGCCATACCTGGTCTTTTTTCGTGCACCTTTCACTGTAGTTTGTCCAGAATATTAGTGTGGCATTAACCAGTAATTGCTTGACCAATGGGAAAATAATCTAGCAGCAGCATCTCTTTCGTACCCCATTAAACTGAAGCCATCACATTTCCCACCGACCGTATTGCCTTTGCTTTCTTTGGTGGTAGTGAATCAATAGGTTTTCAATGCATTGAATGCTATTTTGTCGCTAGGGTAAAGCAATGGACCCCAGTTTCATCTGTGGTCACCAGCGCGTATAAATCTCGTTAGTCGCTCTTAAAATAGGTCAAACATAGTTCCGAAATTTCCATTTTGATGCGTTTGTGATTCTGCGTCAAGAGCCACGGCACTCATCTAGTGAATAATTCTTTCATATCCAATTCCACTGTTAAAATGTTTCTCGCACTTTCAGTCGACAATCCTCCGTGACCATTTTATGCAGTTTTGCAATAATTCCTGAGGTAGCGTCAAATTTTGGCCGACCACTACTCGTATCCTTCATCTAAGCCGTCTTGACCGAACTTAAAAACTCGTTTATTCACTTGGCAACAGTTAAATATGGAGCAGAGTCCCTCAGATTGTTCTGAAGGTTGAAACGAATTTCCTTTGCTTTCATACCTTTCTTTACGAAGCATTTAATCACTACTCGAGTCTCAATTTTTTTCTATCTTCACAAATCACTACACGGGAAGAACAACAGAGAGGAGTCTGCACCACAGATCTCTTCCAAGAGCACTGACACTTTACGTGTTTACTCAGAAAGGATTACCTATTATTACGTGGGGAACTCTTTGCACTAGCGCTGACATCTAATAATGATTCTGAGAAATTTTTAAACTTTCCTTTTACATCAATTTTTAAACTTTACAGAGAAAAAGAATCCCATTTTTGATATTATCTATCTATCTTAGTAGACTCAGTTCTACGAATATTCTTTAACTACATTATAGACCTGGGTACGGAACAGTTTAAAGTTATACTTCCTCTTAATTCCGTATTCCAAAGATTTTCTGCATCCCTTACCTCTATAACTGATCCTGCAATGGCTTTAAATAAAGACTTTATACCTTAATTGTGTGACAAACTCATTATAAGTTCTAGTAATTCTTTATGATAAGTTTTTAAATACAAAAGTTTAACAATAAGTACCTCAAAATTTTTATTTCTACCTCCAATCTCTCCCATTCTTTCGTAACCTATGCAAAACATTATTCTTTTACATAATTAAAAAAAATATTTCGACCTTTTAACTTCTTCTATATTCTAATATGTAATCATCCTTTATATTGAGGCCGAAGGAGCAGATTTTATGAGAGCTGAAAGCTTCAATACCCTTTAAAAAAATTTAGTTTTTAATTTCCTTTTTACATGTACCATAAATTTGAAAAACTCGCAAACTTTTCAAAGAACGTAAAAAATAACTTAAGGGAGGTCGGAAATTTAGAGCAATAAAATTGGATCAAAAACCCTTTCAAATTTTATCCCACGTGGTACCCCAGGGAGAAACCCTTCCCCTTGGAGTGGCGGTCAAAGTTTTTGGAAAAACCAAACTTTAACCTTCATTAAATACTTATATAGAATGATAAACAGCCAATACATCTTATCTCGAGAATGATGGAAAACCTATGCGTCTTATTGTATCTTAATTATGATTTTTCAATGAAGGAATCAAACTTCAGATAAAACACATGTGTATGTGTATATATAGTGTATATATATATATATATATATATATATATATATATATATATATATAATATATATATATATGCATGTATATGTATATATGTGTGTATATATATATATACACAATATTCGGTCAATTAGGTCTCTATTGGTTTGATGGTCGACAATGAACAACAATCAACACCTAGGAATCACATATTTTAGACTTGTTTCAATTTAGAAAGACACACTTGAAGTCAATTAGGGATGAGTGGGGGGAATTGGCACTTTTCATTATATATATATATATATATATATGCATGTATATGTATATATGTGTGTGTATATATATACATCCATATACATACTTGTATACATATTGATAGACATGGGTGTGTATGTACATAGGAAGAGTTATTTCGTGGTATGTTTAAATTTCCAATAATGCTTAATCCATTTGTAGAAGAGCAGGAAGAAATTTGGCACACTGTTAGCTTTTATTATTATTATTATTATTATTAAAAATACTCATGTGCTAATAGACATTGTCAGGTGGCACACAAGTCCCAAGTAATTGCAAAAGATAGTACATCGAAACATCCGGCCTTTACGAAACATCCGGCAGAGAAGAATGGATATCCCTCGTGATGACTCCAATACTCCATGGGATGAGGAAAAATGTGAGAAATTCCATAAGTATTAATGGGAGATACTTCAAAAAACCTCTAAATGTCATTCTCCCACCACTGATTGTATTCTAAAATGCCTAAGCATTGACTTATGATGATGGAAAATTCCACACATAATATTCTTTAACCTTATCTTGAATAAAGGGGGGAACTTTGAGTGTTATAACTGAAAATGTTGTTTTCCTTTCAATAAACCGTATGCTCGAGAATTCGACCTTAAGTGTAAAATATCTTGGTGTTTCGGGGGAAAACCTAGCAAAATCATTTTGTTGATGCCCATTCAAAATCTGCACATTAAATGATTTCAAGAGAACAATAATTGACATTGATTTTATGAAGAGATATTAGTTAATTCAAATAATAATTATTCAAAATAAATTGAAAAATTAATAGATGCATAGGTAAAATATTTACCCACATCTTTGTACACCACCATTAATAAAATGGTTGTTTGTATTTGCAATCGTAATTTAGCTCTATTTGGGAGTCAGACTCAGTAGAACGTGTTGATTCCTTCATCACTAAGGCACGTTTCAATTTTTTATGCTCAATTTGCGACACACTTCACATTATTTGAACTAGATATTGGACCCCAACAACAACTTCCATTCATTTTTTGCTCCGCGAAAGTGTGGTTCTTGTCAAGAGAGATGACTCTAGAGATTTCTCAGTTTCGTCTCTTAATGACTGGGGAGTAATGCAAGCAATTTCTCGGAATAATCCCTCCGAATAACGGGTGTCCATACGATATGCATAGCACATGCTTGTACAAATGTATTATGTGCATGCGTGCGTGCAGTTGTTCAAACACATGCGATAGATTCTTTAGACCAAATTGAGAGTGATCGGGCGGCCCTTTCATCAGCGCGAGTGCCCCGGCATTTCTTTCCGTCCGAGTCGTCACTGATACCTTCCGCGGGTAAGAATGTAAGATGCTAAATGGATTATGTGCCTCTAAAGGTCGACCTTTATTCTCCCCTGCCGCCTCCGCGCCCTCCCTGCTCGGACCACGCCTCCTCCTCCCCCCACCCCCCCTTGCCATTACCGCACCTTGCTCCCACAATTTAGTAATGGCCGAAGGTCCCTCTCCCGAGATACCGCTCGCGCGCGTGTGTGTGCGTGCGTCTCCATCTTGGGACTCCCTTAACTCCCTCCCCACACCCCGCCCACCCACCTACCCCCGCTCGCCCTCTCTCTTGCCTAACAACCCGCAACTCCCCATCTGCCTCCTGCCCCCTCCTGCCGCCGCCTGTCGCATGCCTCCTCCTCCTCCTCTCCGTTGGAACTACTTTTTGGAGACGGCGGGTGAGAGGGGGGACATCGTGGTGGGGGAGAGAGGGAGGGAGAGAGCAGTGGAAGAGGGAGGGAGTATGCCGAGAGGGAGGGAGGTCGGGGGGGTGTGTGAGAGAGGCCAGGAGGTAGGAGGGAGAAGCTATTTGGCTCAATCGATCTGCGGTCCCAGCAAAGGCTTCTTCCTTCCCGAACAGGTGAGCATTCTCCTTCACTCCACCCATCTGGTGCCCACGCACCCTCACTCAGGCACGCACACGCGCCGTCCAACGCACGGACCACGCCATCTCACCGGGGCACGAACCGAGCCCCCGAGGGCGAGAGTGCGTCTACCGCAAACTAACCCCTCCACCCCCACCCCCTCGCTCTCCCCTCCTCCCCTCCCCTCCTCCTCTCCTGCTCTCACCCTCTCCAGTCACGCCCGCTGGAAATTTCCTTATTCTCTTTCATTTTCCGGACTCGACGAGCTCTGCAGTGTGACACCCTCTTGAATTTTAACTAGCTAACGCATTTTCAAAAGAGTGGACAGTGTTTATTTTTCCGTCCCCACCCACCATGGCGTTCTGAATGTCGTCGCCCCCACCCCACCCAAAGAGCCATCAAGACAGCCGTCTAGATTACTTCTTTCATTGCTCATTACAGTTTGATTTTATTAATTTTGTGACCATACTTTTTCATCATTCGATATTTGAACGCACTTTTTGGGCAAACGTCTTGCGTCCCCGGATTAGGAATTTTTAAAATTTTTCTTTGGAGTAATTCCTGGAAATGTGAAAAATATGAAAGGACGGACCCACTACGCAGAGGGAAAGGTTTATCAATTTGTAGAGTTTACGTCGGATGAAGTAATCAGAAAATCAGTGTCGATTACGAACATCTCAATCGTGCAGTTCTCTGACGATACGTTGCACTGTTGGAAATGATTGGAGTTTTTTTCAAAATGATTTGAATTACACTTGGTGCGCCACCAGCAAATTCCTTTGGTGAAGTAAGAGTTATGAACAATGTGCATGATTAAATCCATTAGAAGTTTTATAGTAGTTGACGGGTGGCGTTTTAATACCGTATATTCCTCTCATTAAAAACAAGTCGTGCATCTACATAAAATTAAACTGTTCTTACAAGGCGTGCATAATTTTTGAGAAAATGTCAAATACTATCACAAAAATATTGAAATTTATGCTTATAGTTATGATACTATGTAACCTTGGGCGTAGTTGGATCAATTTTACGGAATACACCCACTTTAACGACTATCTACACTTCTTGGTTTAAAATATAAATAATGGAAACATGGTACAAATCCAAAAAAAAAAAACGAAAGAAATGTAATAGGGCCCAAAATACGTGCAATGAATACGAGTCAAATGAATATTTATTTACATATAATATGTAAAATTTTGATTGTTCTTTCTAAATGTAGGTTGGAAATCAATGACGGAGAGAAAGTTAAGTTACAGAGTAAATCTCTAGCGTTGATTGGAAGAACGTCATTTTAGCAGTGAAGATGAAAATGTATAATTACCACCATCGTACTTGCGTAGGAGAGATCATGTCATTAAAATTAGAGAAATTAAGTGTTGAACAGATATATTTGAGATGCCATTTTTTCCACAAACTATTAGGGATCAGATTTTTTATTTATTTTAGTACCTTGCATGCCAACGCAAGGGCTTGTGGCAGAGGGTGAAAACACACCAGACTAATTTTGACCCGAATACATATGACCCTACCGCTTTTAGATAATTTTATTCTATATCTTTTCTACACTTAATCTCTCTAATTTAATTAAAATGATCTCTAACGTTGTCCGACCGCAGTGGGGTCATATTCGGTTCAAAATTAGTCTGGTGTGTGTTCGCCATCTGCCACAATCCCTGGCGGTAGCTTGCATAAATAAATAAAATGAAATCCTGAAGCAAGTGTGTTTTTTTGTCTTTTTATTTTTTCCACTTTCTTTTTCTTATTTTTCCGCTAAAACACTCTATATATGCGGGTGTATTTTACTATTATATATATATGTATATATATATATATATATATATATATATATATATATATATGTATATATATATATATATATATAGAGCATACATTGATATCCCACGCAGCTAAGGTTGTTCTCAGGATCATAAACAAAAGGATAGAGAGTAGGGCAAATGATAACTTAGGGGATGATGATCAGTTTGGGTTTAGGAAGGGGAGAGGTACGCGTGATGCCATTACAGTAATGAGATTATTAATCGAGAGGAATATAGAACACAACCAGGAGGTATTTGCCTGTTTCGTAGATTTCGAAAAAGCGTTTGATAGAGTGAATTGGGAAAAACTAATGAGTATTCTACAGAAAGTAGGAATAGATTGGAGGGAAAGGAGGCTAATCCGCAACCTGTACATGTCTCAGACTGCTCAGGTACGAGTGGGGAAAGGGGAGTCCGGTTTGGCAGTGTTAGGAAGGAGTGTAAGGCAGGGTTGCCCATTATCACCGTTGCTGTTCAACCTGTATGCAGAGGAAATGATTAAAGAGGCATGGGAAGAACTGGAGGTAGGAATGAAAGTGGGCGGGGAATTCGTAAAATCAGTTAGGTTTGCTGATGAACAAGCTTTAGTTTGTCAGTCAGCCAAGGGGCTGCAAATATTGCTTAGTGAATTGGAAATTCAGTGCGACAGGTATGGGATGAGAATCAATATTAATAAAACAAAAGTTATGCGATTTTCTAGAAAGAAAAAGGCTAAGCTAAACATAAATAGGAGGGCAAAAACTAGAGTAGGTAGAACAGTTTACGTATCTAGGTAGTGTTTTGGACCAACACGGTCAAAGTAGTAAGGACGTAAGGAGAAGAATTGCGCTAGGCAAAGAGGCTTTCACAAGGAGGAGGGGGTTAATGACGGGGACGTTGAGTAAGGATGTTAAGAAAAGACTCGTAAAAACTTTGATATGGAGCGTAGCTATAGATACGCTACGGTGCGGAAACGTGGTCATTGAAGCAGGAGGATAGACGTAGACTGGAGGCTTTTGAAATGTGGGTGTGGAGAAGAATGGAGAAGGTGAAATGGACAGAGAAGAAAACAAGCGAGGAAGTACTTGGTATGGTGGGCGAAGAGAGGGGTTTGCTGGGAGCAATCATATGGAGGCAGGAAAAGTGGATGAAGGGGGTGTTGACCGGCAGTAGGATGTTGAAGACTGTGATAGAGGGGAGAATGTTGGGCAAAAGAGGAAAGGGAAGGAACAGGATAGGGATGTTGGACGGGATGAAGGGAGGAAGAAAGTACTCAGAGCTGAAGAGGGACCTGATGTAGAGTAGGATGTTGTGTTTTGCTAGGGGCCACAAATTATTTAATTAGTAATTACGTCCATCCAAAAACCTACCTTAACCGGTAGATTACCTAATAATAGCATACATATAAATGTATGTATATATATGCATATATATATATATAATATATATATATATATATATATATATATATATATATATATATATATATATATATATATATATATATATATATATATTTTTTTTTTCCACGGATATATACAAACACTAACGCATGAAATTATATAATTAAAGCTTAAAATTAAACAATTTGAATGAATCATCATAACATTTAGAATATTATTTCATTTGTCTTGCTCACTGAGTGCGAAAAATCATTTTACGCAGTGAACTACTCTATTTCGAATGGCCACAGGTCATTGTTGAAAAAGTGGGGTCGTTGGCTGATCGAAACTGCTCGGGGTAGGGATTGCAAACTTTGACCGACAGCTTCCTGTCACAGCTTTTCCTCATGCTCTCGCCACCAAAAACGGATGAAATTTCCAGCAGCAGTCTTGAAACCGACGACTTTGGCAGATTTTATCATTGTTCAGCCAACCCCAAGGATTCGAGACTGCTACGCCGGCAGGAGTCTCGCCGTAATGGCCCAGTGACCGTGATACCCACCTCGCAAGCACTTCCCGTCTCCCCTTCTCTCTCCTTCTCCATCACGAGCGCCGCTACCTGTAGTATAACGGAAGGATGACGGCCGTTCGATACACGTTGTCGCATGGGTTCCCCTATCGAAAGGATCCCCTCTGTCCTCAGGTGTTCGAGAATACGAGTTCCCAGATGTAGCGATACAATTCCTCACTCTTTGTCCGCCTGACCAGCTTCGTCTCCTCCTCACTCATGGGAGAGAAGGAGACGAAAAGGAAGGCGACGGGTTGGCGGGTTGTGGGCGGGCGGTCGCGTAACGACACCTCACCTCCCCGCCCGGAATTTCCGGCCTACGCGACTCCCACACGTTAACCTTTTGTCGTCCCACCCTCGCCGGGAGGAAAGGCGCCCCTTCCCCTCGCGGTGAGGAGGACCCTGGCTGTCGTGGATGGCCCCTTAGGGGAGAGGGGAGGCAGGCCGGTAGGCAACTCTCTTCCCACACACCCACGCCCCTCCGCAGCCAGCCGCCTCTCTCTCTCTCATCTTCCCACACACGACGAAAGGCCGCTATCGCGCGTGGGGCTAGGTTCGTCGAACCATTGAGGGAGTGGGGGTCAGAAGGTCGAGGGGAGAGAGAGAGAGAGGGAAAGAGGAAAACGTGGACTTTCGCATTCCCTTAACGATGACCGGAAGAACCCCACCGCCCACCCGCTCTTCACTCTCGCATTCGTGCTTCTCATTTTTACCTTCCGGAAAATCCTCGTCTGCGCGCCCTTTCCACCCCCCGGCCTGCTCCCTCCTCCAACTCCGGGGAAATCAGGGAAAGGGGCGAGGGGTCGCCGGAGAGCGTGCCGTGAGTGACTTGGGTTTTGTGGGCCTGCAAGGGTCGAAAAGGGAAGGAGGTGTGGCCTGCGGATTTAATTAGGAGCCTAGATTATGGAGGGGCGAATGGCGATGGGAGGGTAGGCGTGCATCGCGCGGTGGTGTCTCCAGGCGCCGCACTGGCGTAGGCGGGAAAAATGACATCCCCCCTCACCCCATTCCCCAAATCTCACCCCACCCTCCCTCCTCCACTCATTACCGCAACACTCATATGTGCCCGTGGAATGAAAGTTTGTTTCTATTCTAGTTTGAATACTCCTCGTTCCTGTCACCAGGCGGAACAATATTGGGGAGCTTTCGGTGTTCGCGTGGAGATATTGATACTGAATCTTTTGAGGGTCTGCGCATGCGAGGGTGGGCGGTAGCCGTCTGATGATGCATTAAGTTCGCTAACGCACTGAAAGCTTTTATTTACATGGAACCTTGAAAGACACCGCTTGGACTTGTGGCAGGGGGTGATACACACCTGACTAGTTTTGACCCCTACTATTTCCCCCCTCCCCAGCACATTCGGGCGGCGTTATTCTGAACCCTTTTCGTAGGAAATATGACATATTAAATCTGTCTGCAATGCACTTAAATCTTTACTTAATTTTGTTCATATAATCTCTCATTCCGTGGTTTGCGGGCTCTCCAGAAGGTAACTTGCGTTTACGTGTAGCGAGTTTAGTAGTGTGAGGAGCAGAATGTTTGCTGTACTTACACACGCACCTGGGTAGTACGCCTCGATGCGCAGTCTTTGAAAGGCCGCGCAAATTGTCGTTTGTTCAGTAATATGAGTAGTCGAATATTAGTATCCAGCAAGCCATGGCTAGGGTGTGTGGTAGGGGGTGAGTACATATCAGAATAATTTGATCTGAGTATGACCCTACCGAGATCGGAATATTTTAAACTGATCCCTTATCGTTTGTGAAAAAAACCAATTCTGAAATCTATCTGTTCTACACTTAATCTGTCTAATTTTATCGATATATTCTCTCCTACCGTAGTACGATATGGGTAATAATACATTTTCAACATCACTGCCAAAGAGACAAGTGATTCTTCTGTAATTTTAACTTCGCTCCAACTTAGTTCCTTGATTAATTTTTATACGCTAATCAGTGTATCCCAACACAGTTTTACAAATTTAGCTCACCTGTGCTGCACGCGATCTGCAATAATTCGGAAATTAATTTTTTAATTGATATTTGATGGGGAAATTAGAATCTAAAACCATCATGTGTGCGGTCCTAAATTTTTGAACGTTCATTCCATTTGTTGATCAGTATATCAGGTGATTTGCAATGATGAAACAAAGAGGAAGGGTTTTCTGAAAAAGATTCTTTTTTGTAGTTTTTCCAGGATTCAATGAGCCACATATTTTTGGATGCCGAGTGAGTAATTTTCAAGCCGAAAACCTCAATAGTACTAGTGGCTATAGTTTGGATATTTTTAGATAGATATTTAAGTGAACTGCAAGATACCGCTAGGGTGTGTGGCAATGGGTGAATACGCAGCAGATAAATTTTGACCCGAATATGACCCTACCGCTGTCGGACTATGTTATTCTGATCCTTTATTGTCCGGGGTAAAAATGACATCTTAAACCTATCTGGTCTACTTTTGCTCTCTCTAATTTTATTGACGTGATCTCGCCTGCCGTTGTACGATGGGGGTAATAATTCATTTTCACCATCCCTGCTAAAGAGACGCCCTTTCAATGTATACAAGAGAGTTAATCGGCAATTAGAATTAAACTTAAAAAGGTGCGTAGTCATAAATATTTGGAAAAAAGAGTAATTATCTCCCGAGCGCCTACTGCATTGGGAACACCGCTGCAAGCTAACAAAAAATTAGGATTTATGAGAAGAGTACTTGGTAAATGTGATTAAAAGGTCAAAGAGAAATGTTATCTGTCTCTGGTTAGTCCTCATTTAGAATATGCTGCAAGTATATGGGATCCTCACGGTATCGAATTAATTGCCGAATTGGATCGCATGCAGCGTAGAGGAGCTAGGTTTGTGCGACGTTGTAATGACAAACTTAGTAGGGTATCCAAAATATTAGAGCAGCTAGGCAAGGGATCACTTACGGAGTGAAGGTAAATGACAGATTTAAGCTCTTGCATACTCGTGAATTGGAAGGACGTCTCTTTAGCAGGGATGTTGAAAATGTATTATTACCCCCATCGTATTACGGTAGGAGAGATCATGCAAATAAATTTAGAGAGATTAAGTGTAGAACAGATATATTCGGGATGTCATTTTTTCTACGAACGATAAGGGATCAGAATAACGTTGTCCGACAGTGATAGGTTCATGTTCGGGTAAAAATTAGTCTGGTGTGTATTTACTCCCAGCTACACACCATAAACTATGCTATGCAGGGTACATTAATGAAAAATTAAATAAATCTGTAATTTAACCTTTGCTCCTAGAGTAATTCCCAGCTTAGCTTCTCTAATATTTTGGACCCGCTACTCAGTTTATCATAACAACTTTTTACAACTCTAGCTTTCCTAAACTACACGCGATCACATTCGGCAATCAATCTAACTTTGTGGGTATCCCATATACTTGCAGCATATTCTAAATAAAGCCCAACGAGCGAGAGATAACATTTCTCTTTCACCTTTTCATCACATAATTAGACGGTTTAGTTACCATTTCCGAGAAAAATCTATGGTGCAACATAGGGAACTCTTTACAGGTGATTTTTTTTATTTTTTTTTCAAACCCCCAAATAGGGGGGATGCACTGGGTATGTTTTTTTACGGAAAATTTATGTGAACATCGTGTTGCACATATGCGATCGATATAAGAAATAAAACTACGGTTTTGCGATATACGAGCATTTCGCATAGAGTTGAATTATGTTAATTTGGATTTTTTATGAATTTGATTGTGACTATGCTGACACCTTCCTCTTGCCTCCCTAATCATATCATGTATTTTGATTTTAGAAAAAAAAGTAGCTCTCGGCAGTTGAAGCGTTCCTATTGGGTGGCAAAAAGATTTCTTTGGGTCCAGTGGTTCAGTTTCATCTGAAAAAGATGCTTGAAAAATTG
This sequence comes from Hetaerina americana, assembly GCF_022747635.1. Classification (NCBI taxonomy): domain Eukaryota; kingdom Metazoa; phylum Arthropoda; class Insecta; order Odonata; family Calopterygidae; genus Hetaerina; species Hetaerina americana. Next base: position 1,459,889 of record NW_027286514.1, on the reverse strand, counting down.
TCAATTTTTTCAAATAATCCCAATTTACATGATTTTATAAGTTCTATTTTTGGAATCCCACTGACTGTTGAATATATATATACCATGCGGTAAAAAATTAGTAGCTTAAAATATATATTTTTGCCTGTGAGGCGGAATTGAATACAGAACGTGGAATTCCTTGTTTTTATTTACGTTCTCTCAACATTGAGGATCCAAATTTGTCCGAGCGTGCTTCCTTTTTAGCGTTCGGATTTAATTCGAACAGGATGAAAAAGAAAGCATCTGCAGAGATGCGCACATGGAATATAAATATAAACACCTTTCTCCTGAATAAAACTTGTCGAAAAATTAATTTTTCTCCTCAATCCATCAGTAGGAATCAAGTAGCTGTGTGTTCAAGTATTTTACCTTCCTGGGGGTTTATATCTCTGCCATGTCTCCGCTGTTGACTTTCCGTATTGCAATAGAATATCCGTCTAGGAGAGCAAAAAAAATAGGCTCTTACCATTCATTCTTTTGGGCATGCTGAAGGGGTAATTGCACCGCGAAACCGATTGAATTATTCATTCCCCTTATTCCCCTTATATAATTACATTTAGATATCTTTCGCCGAATAAGAAATTGTTTTCCGAGGCGGATGAAACCCGCGAGTTGAGCTCGTGGAAAAACAGTTCATTGTCTCTCGGCGATAATACGGTTTCCCGTGTTTTTTTTCTGTACTCGCCTGAGGTCGCACTTGTCGAGAGAGGGAATGTTGCCGAGGGATTACTGATAAAAATCTCGTCAAACCATTATTATTGTTATTTTTTTAAATGTTTTCGACGTGGCGCTGGGGACGCTCTCGTGTCCTGGTTCCTTTCGTGGTGAAAATCTGCTCCTCGAAATGAAACATGTGACACTTCTAGGAGAACAATTTCCGCGGTATGTGTGTGCTTTACACTTCCTTTAATGCAATCACAATTACATTCACAAAAAAGGAAAAAAAACGACTGCTGCGAAAACGAGTAAAGGATGTTGCTCAATCCCTCCGGGAGGACATGCCAGCTGTTAAATTATCGTGCTCGAAGAGCATCGAATTATTTTCATGGGAGACCTAGTTTGAGAGGAGAGGATGTAGCCCGATTTGCGGCGGGAATGGGGGACTGAGGGGGAGAGCCGTGGGGGAGGGGACGTCGCTCGACATCCCTCGTTCGCTGATCGGAAGAGTGGAGTGAAATCATTCGTTTTTTTAGGCCTCATTTTTTTAACTTTCATAAAAATGGATTACATTAAAAATGCAAAAAAATATCGACCAGATCTCGCCTTACGCTGTAAAAACTTTTTAAGGCCGCAGTGCTGACGTGGTCTTCTCGATTTATTTCTCTATCGAGAGCCGTTTAGCACATTTCTTATCATCGTTCGAATGATTTCGAAAAATAAACTACGTTCTGCAACCCTTTCCCGGGTTTTTCTTGGTGAATACTCGTGCTCTAAAAATGTAGAAATGTATTTTGGTACCAAACGTAAATTTTTATCCGATATACTCTCCCGTCACTTCAAAGGCTGGCTGAATTGCTTCGCTAAATTTCGTTAAAGCAAAGGAATGATGTCAGAGTCTCCTCGCGATAAAACAACGAGCTTAAAAATAAGGTCCATGTGATTCAGCCTCACTGAAGCTTGTCGTATTATTTGAAGATCCTTCGGAAAGATTTAATGAAAATTTTCCATGAGATAACAGCAGCGGTTAAGTACGCTCAGGGAAAAGGTTTTTCTCGTGTCTGAAATGGCCTAATGCATATTAAACGAAGATCAATGTTGAGTTTTACAGATTTGTCCAAAACATTAGTCTATTTTTATTCACCCCCGAAGTAAAACAAGCGCCCACGGAAATTAGCAAAATGAGAAAATACGACCGCCGTCGTAAGATCCTTAATCCTTTGTTGTTCTGTCTACTCGTCGAGTGGAATTAGTGCCCCTCCGTCCGAGGTGGGCCCGAATTCATCGCGATCCGTTTCTCGAGGGCTGCTCCGTGCCATCACGTTGTGAGGCCAGAGAAGCAATGCTACCGCACTCTAAACCCGGTAAATACGTTCAACCACATCGAATATAAGCAAATGCGGGTACATTCGTGCGTTCCGTTTGTTGTGAATAGCTGTAGGTGTCACGAAAACCATAAGAATTAAGAGATTGCCCCACTGCAGAGAGTTAAGTGCTCAATATTATAATTTTCGATAACTATGGGTAGTCTTCAAAACTATGGGACCGAATTTAATGAGGTGGGGGGAAGAGGATGTTAATGCATCAACAGACTGAGCAGAGGAATGGAAGTCTGTGGTGAGTCACAGGAACAGATTTCACCGTGATTACGAATGTTAACTCGCAGCCATGAAATCAGTTCAAGGTGGTCCAGCACAGTAACTCCTCACCGTTTTCAGTTTCCGAGTCTTTTGTCTACTTCGGTGCATTCATTCCAAAATTCAATCCGGTCCAAATGCATCTGTACCTCGTCTTTCACTTGGGGGAATTACCATTTACAGCCGGGTTCAAATATGATTGATCCCAGCAATGCATGCATAGGAGTACATTCGCCACTCCTTTGAGGGGTGTGGCTTTAATTAACAAATTTTTAAACGAATGAAAAAGGCATTAAATGACCAATCGCCTGTCTTTCCCTTGGATAAACACACCAGACTATCATACTAAGTGACCAGAGAACACGCATCTAGTTTTTGCCTCTCTCCACCATGCACGCACCAATAAGGCTTAATCCCTTTACCTTGGGGTGAATCATTTAGCGAATAAGCTCACAGGCAACATTTTGCCACCCGCGTCGCCATTCCAGCCGCGGTCATTAATCGTGTTGATTAATCCGCGCGCAAACTGCATTGTGGATACGCCGAAGACGAGCGTCGGGTGCACGGCAGCAGGGACGGTCGCCGGGAGTGTCGCCCCGGGCGAGCCTTCCCGACAGTAGCGAAGCCTTATGACGACGGCGGCCGGGCGGCGCACGTCCGGGGCATATCAGCCTGAACCAAGACTCCGCCGGGGTGACACGTGCCCCCCCCCCCCAATCCTCCCCTCTCCTCAACCCCCCGCGAGTGGAAGTATTCTCTTTCTGTTTTCCCGTCGGTCTATGTTACACCCCTGCGTCCTCCCCCCCCCCATCCCCCCGCCGCCGCCACCTCTCCCTCATCACAACCAGGCTTCCCCCCCCCCTTTTCTCTCCACCCCCATCTGCGTCGGCGTAATTTCGTTGCCATAATACACTTTAATTACGCTTGGATTGCCGTTCCGTGGGATGCTTTTGGAGCCAGTTTAAGATAAACAAGAAAAACACGTCCCGCCTCTGTAAGACGGTTAGGTTTTGAATGAAGGGCATCCGAAATCACAAGCAGACGACAACACGGAGTATCTCTCGAATGCTCGTGAGATGAGGATTCCGCCCTTCTTGTTCCCTGTTCTATCTTATCGCTGTATCCTTCGTCCGAAACGTTGCTTTGGTGCCACAGTCGAAATTTCTGTGAAAACATTGACAAGAAGAAAAGAAAAGTAGATGGGACACGGTGGGTGCAACGAATTAGTTTTGAGATATTTGAGGATTGAAACTGTTGTAAGGATCGTTCGCTAGGTGGAAGAAGTTTTGTGGCACGATTTTGGTTTTGAAAGATTCCTGCCGAATGAATCTTTTACTATCTGCCAAGTAAGGAAACATACCCGACGCCGATGCGATGATGTTCGGGTTGCTGTTGACCGAAAGATGACCAATAAACTTTCAAAAGCATGATGCAGCCAATGAGGTACATTTATTCGAAAGATACACCATGACTAGATGCCGTTAGTCTAGTCTCAAAATACAAGTAAAATTTTCCCATAATTTCGACCAATTGTACATATGTAGTTATTGGTAGATCCTAGATCTAACTTATTTTTTACAAAAAGCAAATAAACTTGAAAAAGAAAGAGGGAGTTGAAAGGGTATCATAGTTGCTCTTCGCTATTGATGGAGGGTATTAATGGAACTGTTTGGCTAAATACACTTGGTTAATGCTTAAGTTCTAATTGAAGCTTAATAATAACTCTTTTATACCCGTATTCAAAAACTAATACTATATTTACTGACTGTGAAAAAGGAAGAGTAGGGATAAGTTTGAATTTAGGAAGGGGCACAGTAAGCATGCTACCATGGCCCTGCTGTGATCATTAGTATATAGAAATGTAGGTTTAATTAGATTGTATTTGTATGATTTGCGATTTTTGGGGAGGCGTTTGAGAGTGTAAACTGGGGACAATCAATGAGTATTTAGTATAATGTATGAGAAGGCTGGAGGGATAGACAATTTGTCCAAAACCTATATGTGTCTCGGACTGCGCCAGTGTAGATAGCGGATTTGAGTCGGAATGGATAGCGCTTAATAGGGAATGTAAAACATGGCTGTCCATAACCATTCTTGCCTTTGAATGTGGAGGAAATGTCAAGAGAGGCGTGGGAATGGCTGGAGGCAGGAGTGAAAGTTAGTGGGGAAGTCATAAAATCAGATTTGGGATGAGCAGGTGTTCGTTCTCAATCCAGCGATAGGGCTATAATCAATACTAAGCACATAGGAGAACCAGTGTGAAAGGTGTGGGATGAGAATCAATCATGAGAAAAAGAAGTTAATCAGGTTCTGAGCAGTCAGGAAGGGCGTTTGATACGGTAGGAAAAGTATAAAAGTAAATTTTGGGCATACATGTATGCAACGGAACAGCTGACTTTTTATTGGAAGTGTTTTAGAAGATAAGAGGAAAAGTAGAAAGGGTATAAATGAAGAAATGCGTAATGGAAATGAGCTTTTAAAAAGAGGAGAGAGTTTATATCAGTAGCCTCCAGTAAAGATGCAAAGAAAGAATTATGAACATATTTATATGCTGTGGAGTTTTTTACGGCTCAGAAAATTGGTCGTAGCGAGGCAAAATTAGGTATGATCAACTTTTGGTAATCAACGGAATGATTAGTTTGGAAGCTGAGGGGTGTGAACCTCATATCTAAATAAGCCTTAAAGCGTGTGAAATTAACTATTTAGGATAGGAAACGGAAATTTATTGGCCGAATTGAATATGTACCATGATGCTTCCTAGAAGAGTACCAGAAATCCGGCGATGGAGATAAATATGAACTGATTCTCTTGAGTTCTTTTTCATTACCGTTTTCCATTCGGCATGTCATAACTGTCTTGTGATGTTCAAATTATGTGAATGCATTTTAAGGATTACTGGATTTAGAAAGCTAGTTTCTACAAGAGAGCATTTTCTCCTATCAATTATGCAAAGTATTTGCGATTGGGCAGAATATTTACATGGGCTACAATCACTCAAAGTCAATATTATCCTCTACACCACATTATTTGTTTTTCCGAGAAGTTCTAGTTGAAAGAGAAACGCAACACTTGGACTAATTCAGGAGGGATCACTCAAGGGATTCATGCGCAATGCCTTCGGGTAGGTAGCCAAACGCCTTAAGCACTCGGCTACCACGACGCCTAAAAACGAGTCAGAGTCAATGATAAAGAGGAAAATTTCAGCTACAAGAATTTATTTAAATATTCACTAATTTGCAAGTGAAATCGTCTGATATTATTAGAAATAGGCGTATTAAAAAAAGAAGGCCTCGGTACACTGACATTTTCTCGTTGCCCTTTAAATTTTTTGTCCAAGCTAATGAAATTTATTGTGAATATGTCATTAATATTCAATTTTGCATAATCAGTTATCTAAAGGTTTGATGAAGGAGAGCCAATCGTGTTCACTTAATCCCATATATATATTATGTATCTCGCATGAAGATAGAAGTCTATTTTTTATTTAGTTGTAGTCAGAAACTTTTCAAAACATGTGTACCTTTCAAGCCTTTTCTTTATAATTCAAATGACCGATTGAAAAAAATATGAAGTTGACCTTCTCTTTTAGAAACTGGCTTTCAACATTTAGTTATTCTCAAAACATATTTTCGCATTGTATGTTATCACATGGTAAGAAAATTACGAGACTCAGCCAAGTCTTCACGAAAGCAAAAAATGCAGCAAAAATAACTCGAGGAAACGAACTCACATTTATTTTATTCACTGGATTTCTTGTATTTTCGCGGACAATATTATAGTTACAAACAGTCAGTAACTGTTCGTCTCTTTAAAAACAAGACAGGAGAAATTGGAAACCATTCGTTCGCTGGACATGCCGAGAGAAAATTGCGAGCGCTTCTTTAACACAACATTTAACCGCACTAAAATTCGCAGGTTACTCAGGAAATGAGGAGAAATGATGCTTATGATAAAGCTTCTCCGTAAATAACCTTGTAAAACTGATATTTTGGATAAATAAAAGTCCTTTTACTTGAAACTATTTTCTTCAAAAAAAATCTAGGCACGTTAAGTCGGTACATTTTCACGGTCGCTACTCAAGCAGTTATTTCACAAATTCTACATATAGGCATGAAACGATGTGGGTTCGATCTTTTGGCTGCTTGCTTGCCTAGAGGACGCTGAAATGTATTTGGAAGCAAATAAGTAAGAGCATAATGCCGTAATTTCTCCATTTTAACTAATATCTTGCGGAAACTACGAAGACTCAGTCTATGCACTTAGGTATACTAATAGATACTGATTTAATTTTTAGAAAATACCGCTCTAGAGTGAGCATTAGCTCCTTGGAAATATGTTTAAGAAAATAGGTACTTAAAATGATTTATTAAAAATTGAAATTAACAAAGGACAAATGAAAATGCACTTGCGAGTGCTATTTTGTGTGTTTGTATCGGTTTTCTAAGGCCGTTACTGTTTAATGGTAATAAAATATATTTCATAAACAAGGAAGTGAATAACTGTTATAATTCTTATTCTGGTAATATGTCCATTGTCCTGTGCTACTCATGGGCCGGTACGAGCACTGGATATGCTATAGAGCGGGCGAAACTTCGACATTGAATCGATTTTCCGCTGGAAATTTTCCGAAGACGCAAGTCCGTGCTTGCTTGCCACTTATCCGGAGGATCTTGCTGAGTTTCACTGCTAATCTGATGAGAAAATCGTTATGGAAAATGCGGCTTCTTCAAAATTAAACAATTCTAAAGTTCATAAACCTTTCCTGTCGTTCAGGGGAGGGAAAGTGGGTTTTCCGCGAGTTTCCTCGTTCCGTTAGACGATCCCGTGAGCGGGAATGCTCCTGATCGCTCATCCATTCCTCACACCGCTTAATCCTCCCCCCCCTCAAAGCCACCACCCAACTTTCCCTGCCTTTTTCATTACCTTCTCTAACCGTCTCAATCCCTTCCTTTCGCCCCTCACCCACCCCGAAGACCAAACCCCCACCCTCCCCGCAACTTTTAAACTTTTCCCATTCCAAACCCCCGCATCCTCTCCGCCTCCCCCTCAATCTCCCCTCCCCCCCGCTACTCCCCCCTTCCTCCACCTCACCCTTCCTCTCTCTCATCCTCGGCTCCCTTATCCCACGTCCGTGGATCCATTCTTCCATCTCATTTCTTTGCTGCGTATTTTCCCCCCTTTCCCCTTTCACTATCCTTCCAATGGAATTTCCTTCGTTTCCTCTCCAACCCTCCTCCCGTCTCTATCTCGCCACATCCTTCCCCGATGGAGGATTTGCCGACAAGAAAGTGGAGTTTATTAAACGAATAGCTGGCCGGGGAAAGAATGGGGACGGGGGGAGGAATCAAGGGACGAGGCGACTGGTTTTTTGACATCGTCCCGCGCGCGTTGAATGCGCTCACTCTACAAAGTCTGTGGCATCCGTCTGATGGGAAAGGTCTGATTCCCGAGAAAGATAGAATTTGTTTTCGCTTTGATGAAAATTGTTATGGAGGGCTGAAAAGGGTGGCGCTTCCATCACCGGAGGATCATGGGGAGTAGGGAAAGGGGGGAGGGGCGAGGGAGCGGAGACGGTTGGCGGAGCGTAAGATGCTGGCTGGATTTAATCTCCCGGGAAGATTGTAGATCGTAAAGGGCCTCTTTTAGATGACGCAGTCCGAGCCAAAAGTAGTCTTGAAGGTTAGGTCACATGGGAGAGTCAAGAGCGGAAATGGACGGGGGAAAGTCGTCAAGTGTCCTCTCTGTCGAACTGTGGGGTAAGAAATCCGACTATTTTTTTGTGTACAGGAGAGTATCCCCATTTGGGAGAAATGAAGCCGCGTAATGTTGCTTGAAAGCTTTATTTTATTTATGAAAAATCCATTATGCCTCTCTAAATCTGAAATCAAGTTTTTGAAAGTGAAATTATTCTACCTATAGCTGATAGAGAATTTGCGAAGCGCAAAATCACTGGCAAATGTATACACATTGTTTCCATAAGTGATCCTTTTTAATTCATGTATTATTGTATGTAAAATATAAGGCGATGACTTAAACTTTAGAGGCACTTCAGCTGACAAGGAAAATTAGATGTAATTTTAAAATGCTTAAAGTGGATGGTACTAATTATATTCCCAAATAACACCAGCATTTTAAAGTTTTTTAAAAGCATGATTAGAAGTATTAACGCTAATAAATGAAAAAGAAACACTTTGTTCCATTCCACCACTTTATTACAGGTACGACTAGTTTCGACGCTACGGCGTCATCCTCAGGTACAAAGTTTAAAGTCACAATCATTGTATATATACCCTCTTCTGGAAAGGGTGGGGGAGTTGTGGGAAGAGGGGGTGGGGAGGGGAGTACGGGGGTAGGTACGAAAGAATGTGGGAGAGGGTAGGAAACACCAGGAAAAGCGTTAGTGAGTGGGGGGGATTGGAAGGTGGGTTAAGAAAGGGGAAAATTTCATTGGTCGGTATAATTTGAGTCAATGGCTAATGGGGATAAAGGTACGGGTAAGGAGTCAATGGGAGTTAGGGGGAAGGGGTTAGAGGTTCTGTTTTTCTGTTATTGCTTGGGAGGCTTCCAGGAGAGGTGATACGTTTTCAAACAGAATGTCATTGAGTAAAGGATGTTTCTTCATTGTTCTCCGGATCTCCAACTCTTCCTTCTTGTCCATCCTCCTCCCTTTTTCTTCACGATGTAGAATTATGGGGATGAAATCACTGGTGTGATTTTCCTCCCACAGGTGTTTGGCAAAGTGGGATTGGGCTAGGTTACACTTCTTGTAGCACCTCTTGTGTTCCTCCGCTCTTGTCCGCACCGCTCGACCACTCTGTCCGATGTACCTCGCACTGCAATCCCCGCAAACCATTTCATATATCCCACTATTTTCCAGTGGCTCAACTTTATCTTTAGTTTTATTTATGAACATTTTTAGATTTTTTTTGTTATAGAAAGCAATTCTGAATTTGTCTTTCGGGAACAATTTGCTAATTTTTTCGGACGGGACACCATAATAGGGCAATTTTACCCACTTAAGTTTTCCTTTAATAGTTATCCCTGAATTGTAAAGTAGCCGTTGGGCTCTTATGGAGCGTTTCTTGCCGAGCATTTTGTCCACCATTTTTTCACTGTAGCCATTTGTAGTTGCTATAGATTTGTTGAGGCTGAAACTATTGAACTAAGTATTAACGCTGTTGTTTTTGGTGAAAAAATTTCCAATCGTTACTAAATATAATTATTTTCTTTATCAAAAACTCTGTTCATTGACGTTCTTTATTTTAGCGGGTTGATTTAAAAGATTTATAAGGATATGGTGGGCCACATTGCTCCCTAAACAATATATTTGGGGTTAAAGGCTTCATTCTATTATATGATTTTTTTCTCTTTTTCCTCTTTCCAATTTTGGACTATGTGAAAATAATTTTCATACTTCACTCGGATTTCATATACCTTAAAAGTGCCGATGTCAATCAAAGGAGATCTCAACTATACTTTTTATGAAGCCTAAACCTTTCACACTCTAGAAATCTTTTAACAACATTCCCAAATGATAATTATTTTGAAACTCTAGTACGAGGTTGGATAAAGACTGCTGTGGATTTATATTCTTTTCATGAACATTTACGCAATAAAAATCTTGCTTAGATAGTAAACCTAATATTTTATCAACCGACGTAGATTTTGGCGATTACTGTAAATTATACAGTTACCGGAAAAAAATATACCTGCTAATATATTTAGAATCGAAAATGATTAGCAAGTTCCAAAAGGTGATTCTTAAAACCTTAAGTTTATTTATGTGATAGTTGCACTGACGCACGAAAAGTTTTGTCGCCATAATCCGGCTCTCAAAGTTCACGACCTTTGAGTCGGAGGCGGCTGTGTCTGAAGAGTGCAGGTACCTTTGGCATTCCCATGGGGGAGGGAGGAGGATATTGATTGCTCTCGGGAAACCCAACTCTTTTCTTGGATTTCAATCCAAAGCCGATGGCGGGAAGGTTCTCTGGCTCTAGCGCCGCGTCTCCCAACGCCCTCCTCGAAATTTTCCCATCCGCCCCATCGTCTCTTCACCTGAGCCCCCTCTTCGCCCCTCCCCTCCCCGCACACTTCTTGCTTTCAGTCTAATCCTTTCCGCCTATCTTTACCTCGCCATGCTATCGCCGCCCTCCTCCCATAAATATCCCCCAAGTCTTATTCCGCCCACATTCCCATTCCGTTCTCTCACCTTCCGTTCTCCCCTCGGTGATTCTATCGCCCCGCCGACTCCTCCCACTCATATTTTGGCCCATCACCTCCTTGGGAATCACGCCCTCGCGAAATGGCCCATTCTTCGTCCCGGGACATTTGCGAGCTCGCCATTCACGGGCCGGGTTTCCCGGGCCACGGAGTGAAACTAACAGTGACAATCCAAGTCCAGAGATTCGCCCGACGAGGGGTTAGGAGCTGTAGCCAAGCCAGAATCTTCTTTTGTTTTCAAATCTAATCCAGATCGAAAATTTTGGGATTCTACTTTAATGATAATACGTTTTAGTGTTGAAAATGTTAAATTGCGAGAAGAAAAAAAAAGATTTGTCCCTTTGTTTCAACCCGTCCGTGATTAGCTTCACGTATTTACCCTACCTTCTTCAAGTTCCAGGATGCTAGCTCCTGGTCTGACCAGTTGATAAGATGTGCTCGGGTTTTGTGCCCGCGAATGCAATTTACTGCGAGAGTTTAATTTCATTGCAGGATGTCAGAGGTGAAAGCACCTACTTTAGATTGATTATGTCGTAAGAACTCTAGCTTTTATGGATGTTATTTACAGATGCATATCTCGATTACGCCTCCCCTCCGGCATATGTGAATTGCAATTGAAACTATAAAAATACTATCGCATCTGAGACATTTGATTTTCCACATCCATTGTAATGTTTTTTAGCTTGGAAATCGATCATAAGCTCTCAAACAAGCAATCGTGATAATTTCTGAAATAGACAATAAAAAGCACAGGTGAAATAATAATTGCAAGTGTCTTTTAAGACGCTGGAACAAGTTTACTCGAATAATTAGCACTGATTAAATGAGGTCAGGGAATGCTGTGGGCATGTTCAATAATTAAGAGCCCTTGTCCTATTATGGAGCAAAGTGCAATCGCCAAAAAATTCCAATCAATTGCAAAAAAGGGCAATTGATTGGAATGCATTGTTGTTGGAACCTAATTCAGCTTGAGATGATCAAAGGAGAAATTGAACGTACGATAAAATAATCTCTCATAACGTCCTTTGGAAAGCGTATGAAAAATTGAAGGCAACACGTAATTTAGTTTTATCCTTGAAAAAATATTTTGCGAGGGTTTAATAGCTCTAAAAACACTTTCCTCGTTGATTTCGGTCATGAAACAAGTTTCTTTGTCATAGAATGGTTATCTATTAGACAATTTTCTGTGTTTCGAGGTGATGTTTGTAAAAAAATAATTAGTGGTAATCCAATATTAGTTAGCTCTCGGCATTCGATCAAATTATCTTAAACAATAATTATAAAATGTCGACACTTTTTACACACACTTTTATTATTTTTATAAATATTTATGAATACCTATGCATTAATTAATTTAATTAATTTTTTATTAGCAATTCTAATAAATAATTTTTTATTATCCCCCAAATATGAATATATTACGCGTCTAACGGACACATCAAGTTTTACGGATAATGTTTTTGGAAAATATGGGCTTCGACTGAAATAACAAAGTAGTATGTATGCATTTATTATAATTATTTATTTATTACCTGGATTAGCTAATTGTTATCATTTATTTTTATTATAATTAAAAAAAATATACTCCTGTTACATTTCCGCAGAGATGTTTGGGATGGGATAAATGTAAGACCGCAGAGTACATAAATGCAAGCCCGCTCCGTGCTCTTGCGTGTAACTTCTCTAAGCTAATCGATATCAGGAAAAATATATCGTCACAACGCTATACCTAACTTAAACTACAGCACATCTGTGACCTTATTTTTTCACCTTTGCGTTCATAATGAGGAGGTATTTATTTTTTCATACCCCACACCTTGAAGACTTCGGCTATAGGAATAGATCGATCAACATCGCTGGTAGGTTAGCAAGCATTATTTTGAGAATTGACCTAATTTCAGAGAAAATATGGTATTAGTAGGAAAAAAACATTCATTCAATGACACAGCTCGTCAAAATCTTAGAGATGGGAGCTCCTAAAAGGATCAAGCTTAATGTTCGATCAATCTTATTACAAATCAATCGGTGAGATTCCATGCATGTCATCGAGGAAATAAACCAAGCCATACACAAAATCATTTTTCCAGATAATAATGTTCACATTAGTCGAAGAGTAAACGCAAATATTCCCCTCGCACAAGAAACGATACACAACAGAAAAGGGTTGTTGCATTAACGAAAAAAAAATCTCTCATTTGGAGGCTTTTTATTCGCTATTCTTATGACCGGTCACCACCACATGACCTTTCGGTGCCCCGGGGTAGAGTGCGGTTGCGGATGAATGAGGAAACAATGGACGTTTCCACCGTAAACACTCGGCTGTCTCTCGAGCCAAGGGCCACACGAGGTGTGCGGAATATGACAACAATGGACGACGCCTCTTCACTCGAAGCATGTATCTCGAAAATTCGGTGTGGGGTGACCAGCGTTCCCTCCATTCTCTCCCTCCATCCCTATTTCCCTCCATTCACTCGGCACTCACCCATCCCAAATATAGGCGAATGACCTCGCCAGTCTTACTCCAATCATAATTGGTATGCACTTCTACTCTTGAATGAATGCAAAGGGTCGCGAAGTATAAGACGGTAAAGGTATGACTCTGAGCAGTGAGTAGCAAGAAATATTTTGATATAACCATATTCATGCCTACGTGTCATTCTATGCACGAGTCCCGCCACAGATTTCTTCCTCGGACGAGTGCACATCCCCACCCTCGTCGCTCCAGCTGTCTCTCGCCGTTCTCCACGCCCGCCCTCCGCCCCCGCCGGCCCCCGTTCATTTCGCCACATCCACTTCGATGGTGGATGGGTCTCTCTCTTCTTCCGTGCGTGGCCTGCCCGGGGACGTCTCCCGTCACTCCTACCCCCCCCCACCCTCCTACACTCCCCCTCGTGTAAGTTTCGCCGCCGGATGATGGTGCCTAGGGAGGAATGCGCCCCCGTCCTCGCTCCACCCCCCCGCATAGCTCTCCGCTTCGCCGCCGCCGCCGAACGCCCCATCCCCTTCAACCCCTAATGGGAAGCGCATTTGCGTGTCCCCGCCTTCAGTTCCGGAGCGCACGCACTCGAAGGGGTCCGAGACGTGGAGGACGGGAGCTTCGCACCCGGATCATAATGCTGTGCGGGGCGTACTCGTACGGGTAATGAGTAAATGCGCACAAGATCTATGTGGAATGGGTGTTGTTGTTTATGAGGGGGGTGGGTTGGGAGAAAGGAAGCGGACCCGGGTGTGTATGAACTTCCAACCACAGTCAGCCGCAATTTCCTCCTCCCGCCTCCCTTTTATTTCCCACCCCCGTCTCTCTCTTCCCCCCTCTCGCTTCGTGTGCCCCCGTTATTTTTTAATGACCGGCCATTGCTCGAAGTGCAGTAGCACGCGAGCCTAGAAAGTGGCGAGGGGCAAAGGGCCACGAGAGAAGCGCAGGAGTTGAGGCCCCAGAGGTGGGAGGCCTCTCCCACCTCCGGAAGGCGGAGCCCCGCCATGTTTGCTGACCGTGCTCCCAGTATGGTTATCTCGACTCAATTTCCCTCGTTGGGCCATGTCTCCGCGACCGCTTTGGTAAATACACCGCTGCGCGACCCTTATTTTCGGTGGTGATCATTTAGAAATGTTGTTTGCATCGTGGGTGAAGCGAATCCAAAATTATTTTTTCCTCGCCGGCTGCTCGCCTTCAAGGATTCCTCCGTTTTCGTTATTATTGAGAATAGCTCTGTACTCTGTACTTATTCATTTCCTCCTAGTACTAATGTATGCCTACGATGAAACTACTCGCAATAAATCTCGTCTTAAGTATTTATTTAGAGACCGTCAGAGCTATAAACATATTATTATTCAAGTCAAAACTTAAAACCCAAGTCATTAAATGCTGTTCCAGTTTCCAATTAACCCCTTTTTGTTTCAGAGGGTTATGAGGGTAGTCTGTAGAGAGCGGTGGAATCGATGGAGGCTACAAAGCTAGAGGCCCTCGCGAGTTCGATGTTTTCGTTCGGCAGGGTGCGGAATGGTGGGGAACTCTCCAATGTGGGGGAAAGACTCAGCTTAGGGTTCGTCCCAAGTTGGTGTGTTTGGGGATAAAATTGTCGCTCTTTATTATAAAGTGTATAAATCACCTCAAATAACGTTGAAAAACTTGCTCAATCAAACTACTAAAACTCATGGCATCTCTCGGTGAAGATACCTATTTCTAAATAGCCAAACGAACTTGGTACTATTTCATGCTCTTGGATAAACCTCCACAATATGGATGTATTCAGACCATTCTGATTATCTTCGTCCTGGAACAAATGATGTGAGGCCATCGTAACCGACAGGGGTTTATTAAAAGGTGTAGAAACAAGTTTGATTTATTTTTCATAAATATCTGCAGTCCGCAAAGTCTCCCACGCTCTCCATTATTTTCAATTGTTGAAATCTGTGTACCCTCGGAATCGAAGCGTGTCAGTGTTGCCGTAAAATTACATAGAAATTTTACTCTCTTATTACAAACTGCTTCGAAAGTTAAATCATGTTAATATACTATATATATATATATATATATATATATATATATACATATATATATATATATATATATATATATATATATATATATATATATATATATATATATATATATATTAAAAGTGAGGATGCTTCAAAATGACTTCGTTTTATTTTTTCTGAATTTAGTCTTACTGCCTAAACCTGAAGATATCCTGGCTGCATGGGAAGTGAATGGAGTAGGCGTTTAACAGCAGGATTCGTGATTCGTGCATGGTGTATTCAAGCCTTGAGATATAATTTATAACCATGAGTACTACAGAGGCAAATATTATACTGTTGCAAGAAAATGAAAATGTGATCAACTTTGCTCTGCCTGGGCTCTTATTTTGTCGAACTTTCAAGATTTAGTTCTAGGAGCAATCAGCTTAAACTATTCATAAAACTCTTCGTCAATATTTGCATAAAGAGAGAAGAAAGTTCAGATTGTGAGCATTTTTGAGAAATATTTCTACCAGGTGAATTTTTGTGAAAACTATCGTTGCCTGTCTGCCTTCACATAAATATTCAGGAGGATTATGATAGAAAATTGTGAATAATTTTATCCAGTACTATATTGCGTTCTCTCTAGGGATTACCGTAGATAGATGATAACCGTGATTTCAGTTCAAATTTAAAAATTATTTTTGAGAATTTACTCATTTGCCTCATCCATGTGGCGAAAATACTTTCTTAAATTGACTGGGGCATATTAGGGATAACTTTGAGAGGTTAGGTTGAGGACGCCAATCAAGGTTAGGCTGTATGCTAGTATGAAATAACCATTGAAAATAAAAAGTCATATTGGCCAATCGAATCCGGCATACAGCCTGTGTGACGGCTATAAAGTAGCGTGTGTATTATAACTTTTGAGTTGGTTTCAATAAAATGTTTAACGAAATTTATGAATACAGCTTTACTCGCCATATCCTTGTGGATGAATATACTTCCACGAGGATCGAGTCAATGAAGAGTCCCTTAGGACCCGGGTTCGTATCCTGGGAACTACAATCTTAATCAGTGTTATCCCGATCCCTACTTGAGGTGATTTATGGACAGCTCTTTGAATGAGTACACCGTCCGTCGGATGGGACGTTAAACAGCGGACCCCATGGCACCCTTCGTCAAGAGTAGGCTAAGCCGAAACCGGGTTTCTCTTGTTCTTTCCCGTCCTTCCCCAATGGCGCAAATAACCTCAGCTGTCGGTCGCCTTCCCTAAATCTACTACTGCCATCTACTTACACATAGTTATATTGGAATTATGCGGTATTTTTTGCAATGGTAAATGAATCTAGACATTGCCTCACTCTTTCTTCTTTTAACTTGTTTAAAGCAGCTAAAATGAGGTATATGTTACTGAAGAAAATGGAGGGTGGGCGGGGCACCAAATGATAGGAGTTTCTATGATCTGTGATGCAAAAATTATATCTTAATTTTGGCGTTGGTGCAAGTATAACATTTTAAATCAGTAATGCCTTTGACCGCGACAGAGAAACTAGAATTTAACGTTGACATTTCTGGCCAATTTCCCCAGTGAAGGGTTGGACCCTATCGTCAATCTTCACAAGGGGCGAATCTGCCATGTAAATGTGGTGAATTGGAATTTTGCCATATTGCTCTGGTTACAATGCTAACATTTCCCCTGCCGTCAGTTTTTTATATTGTGAATTTCACTTACCACTCGTTACGTTTGTGACTGCAAGGAAAAGTAAAATGCTTACCAAAATAGACTGCCTAGCGCAATGCATCTAAACTTCTTTGTGTCTTTGGTTTCACAAAATGTCTTCTTAAGTATGCGTCGGCTGTAGCTTATTTATTATAATCTTTTAAAAAAATTACTTTCTGTGAATTCCCCTGATATTTATAAATTTTTATTCAATGTCCATCCCTGATAAACCTCTGGGACAAGATTAGTGAAGGACAGGGCAGTATGAACGTTATTATATAGTGTTGTCTAACACAAAGAAAAAATTAATCCTGTCGACCATACCATACTTAGTACAAATAGGATTTAATGTAATCTTATTTGCAACCGGACGGATCCGGGTAACACCGCTAATACTATACGCAAACACAATCTTTAGTGTGAGCTTAAAGCCATCCAGGTGTTCTCTGATTACATATCAGCTTCTTTTTGCATAATACTATATATACGTGCTTTGTTCACGAATAAGAAATCGTATAGAGTAAGCGGCGGTTCTCGGAGGGCGCAAGGGTCTATCCATAGCGAGAGATGGGTTCATAAAGCGGAGTGTGATAAAGCCTTGACTTGACGAGTGACTGCCCTCAACTGATGATAAACTGAATGTAGGAGCAGTTGGCCTTTAGCTAGATGAGGAAGGAAATACAATAAACCTCCAGAAACACGTATTTCAGTTTATTCGCAGTAAAATGTACATTTCCTTCAGTGCTGTTAGGTTAACGGCCCCAGGAAATCCCCTAAAAGCAGAGGCTAAGGGCTATGGAGGTTAATTGGGGATAGATAACGACAGTGGTTATAATTCAGTACAAATGAAGAATCGACTTCACTTCAAGGAGTTGAGGAAAACGGCGGAGATCTAATTGCTGATAGATTCAAATCAAATCCAACACTCTCGTTCAAGCGGGCAATATGCAGCGAAATTCTATGAAATAAACAGGAATTACGTGCTCATTAATTTTTAGGGACATATAGAGTATTTACTGTGCCAAAAAGAAAACGTCATGTAATAACTATTTTACACAAATAACGTTACGATCTATGTATGTAATATTATTGCTAGAATAATAATGATAATCTACCAAAGAATCGGAAGGAGAAAGTGTATGCGCAATAAATAAATAAAAATATAATTAAGGAAAGAAACGCATCAAGCTTATTGCATGAAACTGAATTTGGGGAATTGTATCAAGTCATTAATGCTTGATATGATACGTATAGATAGGAAAGAATAGAGAGATTAGCTGACCTCTTTCATGAATATTAGTCTCTCGGCATTGTGAAAAGTAAGGTTCCATAATTTCCCTTGGGATATCAAGTATCTAAAGAAAATTGAATTAAAATACACCAACAGGTCATATTCTATAGATGGTGATGTAATCAGTGATTAAATACAATAAATGTAAAAATTTTAAAGCTAGGAGTCAGGAAGTGATATCCATTATAATCCTAGTTATTCCTGGACGAATAAAAAAAGATGGTAAAAGAAATAGAGGGAAACGTAAAAGTTGCTTTTAGAATATGCCGAGAAAAGGTATTTGCGGAACTTGACAAGCATGTTTAGAAGGAAGGTCTGATGGAGGGCGTTGAAGGGATGAGATGGAAATATTAGTCTCAAAATAAAAAAATATGAAACGATGATAATTTCTTCAGGGAAAGCGGGGAAGATGCACGACGGTAGGCTGAAAAGTACTGCACACGTGCTTGTAGAGTGCAAGCAAATACAAATAGCAATATCGGAAAAAAGTTAAAGTGCAATTATTGAGTTTCAAAATCATGAATTTATTTTTCAACATAGTCACCGTTTCGGCTAACACAGTTCTCGCAACGTGTTTTTCATTCCGTCTCTGAAAAACCCTTCCGACTTTTCTCGAATCCTGGACTTGACAGCTGCCCTGTCCTCATCGTCCGAGGTTTAATGATTACCCTTGATATGTCTCTTGAGTTAAGGAAAAAATCGAGGGAATGAGGAGGGTGTGGAATCAGTTCAAATTTCAGGTTTCAGAGAGCCTCTCCAGTTGGGCGCGAGGTGCGTGGACTAGCGTTCTCATGTTGCAAGATTATTGGCACTAGGATGCCTTGAACACGACAAACTTCTTCCTTGGGTATTTTGATATGGTTTGCGATACGCTTTTGAGTCATTCATTGGTAATTTTGAATGATAAGCATCTTCAGTGGCAGTATTGAGTGTCAGCTGCGTGTTTCATCAGCAATTATGGTTTTTCCAGGCTCGCAACCAAGAAAATTTACTTCCCATCGATTTAAAATAGACCTATCAACAGCATCGTCACCATAAAAAGCCTTTAAATGACGATGAATCTCAGTAGGAGTCACTTTTTTAGCAGTTAAAAATGTGTCGCCAACGGAACGCTGTTTAACTCGTGTTGACATAGCACTAGAACACGTCTCCATACTTCCGCTTCTCGAAATACACTGGATGAATGCAAAGACCTCCAACCTGTGCATGCATGCTGAGGTGGAATGTCACTTCCACATGCCTCCAAGAGTTCTTCTGAAGGTCATTTTGTTTGTGGTCTACAAGCACGTGTGCGTTAGTTTTCAGCCTACCCTCGTATTCGGAATGAAATTAGGAAAGGGCATAAAAATGAACGAGTTACATTTTGTCATTGACAATTGAATCAACAACAGTGGAGATTGCTACAGAGAGATAGTTAGCCAAATTATACTAAATGAGATGTTCATGTCCGAGAAAATGACTGATAGCCACGAATCGAATCTACTTGCGAATAAAGAAATCGTTCATAAAAACGTAAACTTGAAGTTCACTCTTCTTTGAGGCATGAATGATAGGAGCTGCAGTATGAGATAGGAATTTTGATATATATAATATTAAGAACTATAGAGAATTTGGTCTATAAATTGAGCATAAAATATATGAGGTCCTTCGTAAAGAAACTGTAAAGAGGTGTATGAAAGACACTGAGTATATCTTGAGCCACATTGTTTTCGTCGATATTTCTTAACTATACAATGATTTCCCTTAGTGCACGGATCAAATGAAGTGACACAAGCTTCTGGAGGATTGCCAATATATTTTTATGGAGAGGGTTGTAAGGGAATATTAAAGGGATACTTACAAAAGGCAAGGGCCAATCATGAGTGGATTCCGGATGGCATCAACGCATGGAGCCGTGAGGGAATGAAGAGTATATCCGGGCAGAGTTGGAGGGCAGGAAAGGTTTACGGCTTTATAGGCCTACCGCAAACCAATCCTCAGGATAACATTTATGATCATTGTATTTGAATTATTTAACGATAAAGGGAAAGTGGAATATATTTTATAGGCATTAAAACTGAAGAAAATCGGTGGAATTTTTAACAGGACACATAAAAACATATCGTGAGCTAAGTGGAAAAATGCCTCACACCCAGGCAGTTTCGCGAAAGTCGGCAAATATTAAAATACTAGGTCGTCTGCAGAACTCATCAACTCGAAACCTATTTAGGATGGACTGAATGTAACAAGAAGCACTATTATTGAGCGATTAATCTTCATTCATCGCCTCCTATTATCAAAAAACACTCCGACCGTTTCAGTGGCAATGTGACAAAAATATCTTGCTTCGCGTATATTTTGCAAATTTGTAAAATAGCCAAAGGAGGACTGCAGGGATACGATAGCGAACGGAGAAAATCAATGCACGGAGGTGGAATGTTAAGCATCCTTTCGTGGAATGATATGATGGAGAATTGGTGTGTTTAATTCAATGTGAGATCAAAACAAAGGATCACTTCCGGAAATATTGCACGTCCGGAGATGAAAACAGCAAGTTTTTAGGAGGGACGCTTTGACGCTGGTGCATCAACCGCGTGCTCTCCTCAAATGCAAAAGAACCCCGACGAACGCCCGATTCCGCCGCACCCCGACCAACATGAAGGCCACATCGCGGAGATCACCGCTCCCCACGTCTCGTCTTTGGCGGTTTGAAATTGATACGTAATGGAGTAGCGTAGATGGAGCTACCAGGAATATGTACGGAGAAGATATGGCGGGAGGAGGTTACCTATTTTATGTTTTATTCCGTTCTTGGAATATAAAATGATTGAGTATACGTTTTCCTCGCATTGGTCTTTTTTAACGTACATTACTTGCCCTTGTGGAAACATTTTCGTTCAGTTATGAGAATCGATTCCTTCACTCTCTGAAGGATACGCCTGCAGTTCTACGTGCTGTATGGTTTTAAAGAAAACACGTAAGTGGGTAAAGATAACATTTACAATGAAAAAAAAACGATTCTGTTGAACTGAGAACATAATCTGTTAATTTTCGAGTTAATGGTTGACGATACGGGTCCGTACGGGATGGCACTTTGCATCAAAGTGCATTCCCTTCTGCTGGTGATATCAAGCCCAGAAGTAATCCATCCGTCCTGCTCCAATTCCTTTGATATTCCCACCCCTCTGCAGCCATAGGAAAATATCGTACCCACATGGGTGCCTCCCCCCCCCGCATCCACTCCCCTCCCCTTCCCCTCATGCAGAGCCCTGATCCCTACTCCGCACCGAAGCCACGCAAAGCCCACCTCTGACGTTTGGGATTGAGCTTTCTGTTTGATTGAACCCCTCCCATCCTCACCCCCCCGTGACGGAAACAGCACCGTTTAGGGGAAGGGGACGGGGGGACATGGTGCCGCTGCGACGAAACTGCAAAACGGGCCGTCGTCCTGGAGAGTGCACCTTTGCCCCCCCCCTCCGTCCTCCCACAAACCCTCGTCTCCCCTTCCTCCCCTCGCATCGGACACACACCTCCCCATCTGTCACCCAGGCCGCACCGGGTATAAGGTTTGCTCTTCTAATCATTCCCCCGCCCCACCCATTCCCCCCCTTCGACGCCACCCCGCCCTCCCTCGGTGTCTCTCCCGTACGGCTTCTCGCCTCCCCCCCTCTGCCCTCCGTCGACCCCCTCGCCGTTCCGCCTCGCTCGCCCCCGCCTCCCTTCCCGCCTGCATGCAGACAGGCACTCTCGCCTCCGTGTTGTACCCCCCGACCCCCACCGCGTAATCCGCCCCTTCCTCCTCCTCTCCGGTTTCCCTCACCAACCGACCATCCCCCTCGCCCTTCTGGAACGGCGAGAACGCTTGGTGTAACGGCACGGTGCGAAATTATTTAGGTTCAGCTCACGGTAAAAGTACAGTTTGTTTTCTAGGTTCAGCTCGGGTCGAAAGTATAATGCCATCTCATAGTTTTTCGTTCCTTTTTCGTACCATTTACGTAGCGATCGAATGCTGCTTCCCCACATATTTCTTGAAATACATAAAGTCTCCAATTTTCATTTTAGCCCCTCCCTTTCTGCTTTGATATGTGAGAAAGGCCGCTGAGGCACTTCCGCCGGAATGTGGTTTTCGTTTCCCCGAGCCTTTCCAACCACTGCGACTCTCCTGGTTTAGGAATAGTTTAGAGAGAACCCTTAGGCGCTTCGGAAAACAGCACTCCTAGCATTTTATGTGTTTTGATCGGTTTGCATTACACACATTGAAATCAATCGATAACTAGAAATACGTATTACCTTCAATTACAAGAATATACCGTGGCGTAATTCTGTGGAAGAAAATTGCGATCTTTTTTTGATACGGATGCATTTGATGATTATAGTACAAGATAACGCTATGATACGTTTTGGCGTTGCGAAATACGAGGAAAAAATTGCGTCTCCACCCTACCTGCCCCTCCGTTGCTTTTCTCGTGCCACCGTTCAGTTCCTTAGCCCACCACTTACCACACGTTACCGCTCTATTTCCTCCCTCCTCTCCCAGGAAATCGCCGACCTCCGATACTCCTCGGCCCTATAACCCCAAACCCTGCCCCTCCCCCCTTGGTGGCCCACACCCCCCCTCGGCGGCCCTCGCCGTAAGTCTCCGCCCCATCCATGTCGCGTCCCACCCATCAGCCCCTCTCAATCTATTTCTCGCCATCTTCATCCCCCTCCCGCAGGGACGTCCGCCCGTCCCCCACCCCCAGTCCCCACGCCTCTTCCGTTCCGACGCAATCCCTTTCTCCCCGATCCCACCTCCATCTTACTCAGCCCATTTTGTCCCCCTTTTCAGCCCTATTTCCCCCCCCCCCACACCGCCCGCCCTACGCACGCAATCCCACCCGCCCCCAACCCACCCTGGACCCTCTCTCGCAGTGTAGCCACCACAAATTCATCTGCGACCTCCCGCATCCTCCCAACGATTTCCGTGGATGAAAATTTGTGATCTCGAGGTTTTGCCCCGGCTACAGAAAAGTAAAAAGGCTTTTTTTATCATGATAGAGTGTTTGAACTCAATAATCCGGCGGCGGAACGCGGTTAGATTTCACTCCCGTGAATAGAGCTGTTATTATGTCATATTGAATTCAGTGGTTTATTCTAAGGTTATCCTTAGCAGGATTGATGTTCGTGAACCTTTAAGAGATTGGTAGGGTCTTAAAAAAATGTTGAAATAATATTTTCTTTGCCGCGCTGAAAAAAAGAACTGATAATATTGCAGCAAAGGAATTGTGAAATATTATGTGACGTACTTAATCAGTCTTTTCGAATGAATAATTGGTTGCTCCAATTGATGGGTCTTTGCTCTAAATGATTGTGCCGTTAAACTTCACTCTTCTTTTCATCCAAAAATAGTATTGAACATAGTGCTTTCGATTATTTTCTAAACTCATATTGCCTCGTATTCGTGACATTTCTGTTCTCTTCTCTAAAGGACCACTTGCTACCATGTCATGCGTACAATTTAATTCCCAAATCTATCAGCGCAATATATTCTGTGGAAAAATACGCTATAAAAAGATGATTTCAATGATTTTCTGATCTGCTGTTTAAGTAAATTATTCAATTAAAAAAATATCGCGAGAAAATGTTTTAGATTCACTTAGAAATGACTCGCTAGATTCACCTCATAATCTTTGAAAACTATATTTAATGGTTTACTTACATGTTCCGTTGTTTTTTACGACTAATGAGCCGGCATCTGAGTATTATAACCTGATTGAATTCATTCCTCCGTAAAAGTATATCAATCGGCAACGGATATAGGGCATCTTCAAACGTGTGTATCATTATTTAATGATAATTTACCTATTTGAAATGTCAAACATTTGGTATTGGAGCGTGAAAACTAATGAGTACCAATTAAAAACACCATTCGCCGAAATATAAATGCCTCCTTTTTATGCGGCTATATTTGCTAATCCGCAGTGTTCACGTACGTATGAAAATTGAGATTTCAGAGATGCATTTAATACTTGGAATCCGGACATCGAAGAACAACCCGAAACTTTGATCAAAATTCAATGGTTGCATATTGATAAATGATCGGTGTTGTTATAATTATGTATTCTCAGTCATCAATAATACGATGGAACAGAAAACACAAAAATATCACGGTTTGAACAATTTGATGTCTAAAATATAGTAGTATTCTCGATACAAATAAATCTCAGCTGCAATATACATTTTAAAAAGAATTTATAATCACCCGAAGGCCACACGCGGAACATAAATAGGTGGTGATTTGCCTCCTGAATTAATTCATGTATTTCTCATGATCCTCTATCGCACAAACACGAGGAGTAACTCACCATTAAACCTTCTGTCGAGCTACTGTGCACTGAAGTGGAAGCTACCGAGATCAATCAGCTTACTGCATTGCGAGTTTCTGGCGCTGAGAGATAACGCCAATTAACTTCCAACTAGGGTGTATCAATGGAGAGAAACTTGGAGAGATGTACGGAAACCTAAACTTGGAGCAAAACTAGTTATCAGAAATGTGTTATAAAGGGGGGAGTTTGTAATGTGCACAGAGAATTTAACAACGAATTGTATTAATTTTTATTCCTTCTAAAAAATATCCATTAGGTATCAATTTCATGGTTGTAAGTCGTAAAAATTTTAAAAACAGATTAAGTTTGCAGATTTAAGCATACTAGTAATATCGTCTGCAAAAAGTTCCCAAAATCTCTCGATTAATAATTAAAAAAACAATATTTGATCTTAGAATGAATTTTTTATCATCTTAGTTATCCTAATCTCTAAATATATTGACACGGAGTTTCGGTTAACCGTATGCTCGCTACCTTCTCCCAACCGTAATTTCTGAACTGGTCGGGTTTAACTTATTAAAAGTGCACTAGCTAACTGATTCGAAGTTCGTGATTCCAAATTTTATCTGGAGGATTGAAGATGTTTAGCGTAAACGATTTACTTTACTACCAGATATAATTTTAGTTGATTAATTGTACGTAGTCCACGCCACAGGCTTCTAATTAGGGAGATTGAAATCACAATTCTCCATTCATCAACTATAATGTATTGGCTTAATTGATCTCTCTATGCTCGTGCATCAGTTACGCCCAAGGTGTTTGTTTTCTTTTTGCTTGTCTATTCACAAGGCAAGATATTTGCATTTGTTTAAGCGTAAGAGAAATTATTTGTGTTTTTGTTGTTTCCCAACTGGTAATTTATTCATCAAAAAGCACGAATGTTTACTGTCGCTGGCAAAACCAATGCTACACCAGTTGTTGACGTGACGGGTGGTACACGATTATAGGCTTTTGTTAAGCTCCGTCATCTTCGGAATTATCGCTTTTATAGCTCTCGCGACTTGCTGATCGCATCATTAGAAATTACCATTATCATCATCCATCATATTTTTCGGGTACAACGGTGATAGGGCAGAAGGTGCATCATCTCCCTGGAACCAATGATGATATGATGATAGTTATTGATGTCACGAGTACCATCGTTCTAAATTCAGTGATTTACGTTTGCAATCCATCCATTATCGGTGAAATTAAATGAAATTTTTCGTATGACGAACAGCCTCAGCATATTATCCGTATATTCAAATGCCGCTCATCACCCCTGTCCCCCCCTTATTGAATAACTCCCTCCCACTTTTTTTCTCAGCTTCAAGTATCACTTTGGTGGCCTCTTTATACGAAGAAGGAAATCTTCACAAACGCCCGCGTATCGGAAGCGTTGAGCTCCTTCAGGGAAAGATCCCTTGAGAAGGCTCCATGCTTCCGATTTTCACCGTCTTCGTTGAATTAGCCAACCCTCCGAAGGATGATTTTCGCCCCGTGGAAAAGTAAAAGCGAATCATTTTTCGCGCGAGTCTAAGGAGGGAGGGCAAAATTTCGCACAACTTTTCACCCCCAATACATCTCCGATTTCGGATTCTTGTGGTTTCTCGACGCCTTCCCGCTCTTCCCCCCCTAATCCCTGCCCCCGTGTGGCTGCGGTTAATTGCAAAAGGTGGCAACCCTGCCCTATTCATTTTTTTGGCTCCCCTTGGTTTCTCCTCCGCCACCCTCCCCACTCCAATCCCGCCCCCGGGACTTGCAACATCCCCCTCGCATCGGTCGCCTACCCTGATCTCGCCCCTCCATCTCACAACCCGCCGCTCCTCCCCCCCGTTCTCACCCCTCCCCACACCATTCCCTCCAAACCGAACCAATATGCTCCGGCTACCCTCCCCCCCCGCCCTCTCATCTACACCTCTGGCACGCCCGATATCGCCATAAGTTATCCCGCCCTCCCTCTCTATTGCCCTCTGACCCCCTGCCGGTTTTAAGCCCCAGCCCGACCTCCCCAGCCCCGCCTTAGAGCTCTCGTTGCCCCCATCTCGGGGTTTCTTGCCTCGCCAACTTACCACATTCATTGCCCCCGCCCTCCGTCCCTCCCCTGCCTTATCTCCCTCCTCCTGCGCCCCATTGCCTGCGTCTTTCTCTTTCCATCCCACTTCTTGGATTTTTACGGTGAGGGCTGCTTGGTTGGTTACTCTCTGAGGGGTTGCCCAAATGTGCCGAGAGCGAAATTTACGAACACCGTTCTCATTTTATTTTTATTAACGTGCCTATGGTCAGATCGTACAGTTTGTAATCACGTTTCATTAATTCATCTCGTTTCTCAAAAATGATTTTGGAGGTAAGTTCATTCCCTCCGAAGGGAAACACTAACGTGAACATTGTTTATTTAATGGCAGACCTTGACTCCAAGTTAATAAGAAAACTTAAAACTATCTTAAAAACAGATATAGGATTCTGTATGCAGGTATGTACTAATCAAAAGTGATGAGAACGAATATTTTTCACTCAGGGTTTCTTTTAACGTCTAGTAGCAATATTTTTTGTTAATTGTTAACCTACTGTATAAGGTTGGTTTTGCCATGGACTCAAACATGACACCCCTAAGGTTCTAAACCTCGTTCAACAGACAACCTAATCCCATAAATCATTTAATGCTACACGTAAGCCATTCTTCAATCCCGCATGCATTCTACCTCCCATCATCCGTCCAACCTCCTTATCTTTATCCTCCCTCTCCGTCGCCAGCGTAACCCCTCTAGCCTATCACAGTCTCCATGATTCCATCGCCTATAAAAATGCTCTTCATCCGCCTTTTCTCCTCCCTCTAATCACTTTCTCCAGACAAATACTCTCTGCTCCTTTACCTAGCTCAGTGTGTCTTCGTTTTGAAGGTTCTCAGTCAGTATCGAATGTACTGACTTGAGGCTGAAGAATGAATGCGAGCACCGCGAATGTGATCAGTTTCAACAGAGTCTTTTTTGCATTTTTCGCTCGATATTGACATGAAACAGCAATATATCATGATCTGTAAGTAGTGGGGACTACTCTAAAATGGTATTTTTCATCTGCACTGCGTTGCCTGAACTCAATTCACATTTGAATGAATTTAAAATCATCAGGTAACAGGACATCTATTTTATTTTTATGATATTTTTATTCATGGCCTCAATGTGCGTAACATATCCAGTGAATCAATTACCCATGAGAAAACGAATTAGTTCGTGGGATATAACATTTGCTGCGATATAGTATCATGTCTGCGTAATATAAGCGACAAATTTCTGATGATTAATGCCAAGATTACAACCTCGAAGACCATAATGGGATTATTACCTTCCATTCCTTCTTAGGCTAATGGACTTGTTTAAGGAACAGTACCCATCAACCTGTCCCTGTTGGTGCCACGCTTTGGATTTACGAATTTCCAATCTAACGAGCAAGGACTGACGTAATCACTTTACGGGCTCAATAATCGATCTTTAGAGAACTTTAGTTCATCGTCAGCAATGCCGCGGAACCTTACGTCCCTCCATAATGTTGCCGAGCTCTGGCTCCCCAATACAAATGAAGCGCTTGCTTTTAATGCCGAAGCTTGCAAATTTTCCTGCTCCGCCATCAAGGTTTCCCCATCGTTGTCGTCTGTGTTGACAATGCGGAGATGATAAATAAGCCTTTCCACCCACACTCTCCTGATTGCGCTACTTCATGGCAGTTATGCCAGACGGGAAAAACAACGCGATGCACTTCAGAAATACTTTGATCTTTTTTGATTCCGAATTCTCTAAGTTTTTAATCTTTTGATGGACAAATTTTGACCTGGTACGCGTCCTTTAGGTTTAATGTGTCTTGAATGGGGATTATCTTCTAGTTTACGAAGTATATTTTAGGAACTCACGACTCCAGTATTATCAGGTTTATTGTCCAAGTGCTCGTTATTCCGGGCATAACGCCAGCGGGCTGTAATGATGGGCCATGAAAGATACGGCGTCACACCGCTTGATGACAAGAGAGAAAGGAAAGGTCCTAGAGGACCCGGTTCTATCTTCAAATGGCTAATTGCCAGTTTCCGAAAGTAAAGGTTACGCTTTACCAGTGACAATCTCAAAATGCCTACCCATTTGGATGCAAGCAAAACTTTACAAGTTTCGCAACCTTTTTAAAAATTGAAACGACCAGTTTCGTCGAACAGTCATCATCAGACACAAAACACAGGAAATTTGATGAAAGGGGCTAGCGATTGGTTGAGTTGACTCCGCGGGGAAAGGGTGGGGGGCATTAAACGTTCGTGGCGGTCGTTCATCCATTTTCTCTCCCCCGCCTTCCTCCTTGGTTTAGTCTCTAACTTCCTCTTCTCCTAGATTCCCATACCCCTCTCACACCATGATAAGCACACCCACATACAACCCTCTCCTATTCCCAATCTTCTCCCACCACATCCATTTGGCGGGACATAATCACCAAATTGTCTGCATTTTATACCTGATGATTGTGTCCACTGTTTGACCAAACCGTTCGTGTAAATTAAAGAAATGTGAAGCTTGCTAAGTTAGTATGCTCACCTTCATCATGAAGTTCCTATCAAGATGAGCGTAATACTATCTAATGCCGGCCGAAAATTGCTTAATCTTTTAAAATGCCTGGGTGATGTTTCTTGGGGAATTTCTTACTCTGCCTCGTGCACAATACTCAGCGACTAGCAACATAGGGATTGGGTGTGACCCATCCTCAGTAGTCAATTCTACGTATTTCTTTGAATTCACGCCTTTATTTAACACTTGCAACCATTTTTTAAAATTTCTCTTTTATTTAATAATATGAGATTTGGAGGAAGTTGATTATTTTATTCCATGACGAGGCATAATTTCAGAAAAAAGAGCGGCCACGTAAATATTATATCGTTGGAGTAATGCAATTTTGCCGTTCCTTCGTCATCCTGCACGATCATTCATTAAAATTAGTATTGCATGAGACAAGCGGAAGTTTTTCTTTGACCCGGAAGTTAGAGTGACTTCCATGAATTTCTGTTTTTCTTTTGAGTATTTTTGCGCGATGGCCATTATTTTTTTGCCACGACGAATTTTAACTAAAGAGAGCTAAAGAATTAAAAAAATAAATGTTTCTCCGAGTCTTTAATTTGTCTCCCTTTCTTTTCTCAGCCTTTCCGTTTCGGTCATTGCCACCTTACCCCGAACACCCCCCCTTCAAGTCCTTTCGTATAACAAGTATTATTTTCTCCCTCACTTCTTCCATCCGACCCTTTTCCTTTATGCCTCCTCACGCTCAGCATGCCGGCGCCCCTTCCACTACCACAACCCCCTCGACTCTCCCTACCCCTGGTGATCCCGTCTCCTTCGCCTCTTTTTCATACGCTCCTTCACCCCTCCAGAACCCTACTCCAATCCTGATAAGGAAAAAGCCTTCCCGGCACTCGAAATTCCTCTTGAAAATGTAAGGGCTCTCTTTCTCCCCCCCCTCTCACCCTAAAATTCTAGCGGAACCTCGTTCGATTCTCCTGATGGATATGTTTTTTTTGAGATGGTTGATATATTATCGCCGTGCCTCGATTTTTCACCTCCAGGAACACGAGTCTATCATGCCATGCTCCCATAGCGTGAGCCCGAGTTTACGACGCATCGGAACTCTTAGAGCCTCCAAAATTCCTGAGTACTGCCGCGGGACCCCCAAAGAGAATAATTCATCACGTCGCCCTCACCACTGTAAAATATCGCCGTAATATTTAGCCGCCTACGTCTACCTGCTTTCTCTCTGGCCGCAGCAACTCATTCGCCGGCTATTTTAGGTTGGTCTTTTAAGTAAAATCTTCTCTCCCACCTGCCTAAATGTCTTTGTCGCAAGATTTCTCTTCATGATCTTTTTGGTGACTGTGCGAAACGATATAAAATCGTAAGGAAGTTAAAGAAATTCAAATATTACTCTCATCTTGATATCATCGGTATGCTTAAACAAACGATTCCAAACTCTCAAGATGGCAGAGGTTATGAGTGAAAATTCAAATCATGACTTTTGAGGAAGTTCCTCGCGTGCATGGGAGGGATTCTCTTTATATTCCTTAAATATCCACGGAGTGAAACAACGAGAATAATAAATGGAAATGAATGCGCCATCAACAGGAAACAGGATTTAAATTGCATTAAAGAACTTAGGGTAGACAACTGTCTTTTATCCGTTCGTTTAGCATTAAATTTATTTTCGTTCCTACGATCATTCAAACCATCCCTTCTCCGAAATTCATAGCAAAAAATTCAAGAACAATGTAGCTGTTATGATGTTAACTTACATGCACAAGCAACGGTCTTTTTAATTGAGCGTTTAATTTGCTAGAAATGCATACAAGGCATACGACAATGTATTCTGAACATGGTGAAAAAGGGGAATTCATCGAAGGTCTAATCACAGGAGATAAAGAAAGCATTGAGAAGTTTCGTGTTACAGTAATGGGGAGCTCAAATGTCAACATCGACATACGGCATGTAAATGCCCCGCGATCTACCAAAAAGGTGTGTGGCAGGGGGTGCATACACCAAGTGGGAAGGGTGAGTGGTTAGGGAGGATATGGGAGAGGAAATTTCACGTTTGATCACTCAATGACATCACGTTCTGTGCCCTGGTATAGTTCATTTCGTTTATATCAATCATTTATTACTCTAATAAATCGAAAATAAGGTTAGATTACAAATGGTCCTTTTTCGTATTAACCTATTTCTACGGCGTGCCTATCATAACAAAGAAACCTTGCAGTTCCTTCGGTCGTTGAAACGTTTACATATGGACGGTCGTTTTTCTTTTGATAAAAAAATGATATTTTATTACAAAATATCATATTTTAAACGATTATTTTGATCACTATTTTTGAGGTAGATCATTCGTTAGAATTTGACTTTATTAACAGAAGCTACTGGTAGCTATTTATATATTTTACAGTTACGAGACAGCAGGCGCATTCTATTGGCACCGAAAGCAAGTTTCTTTTAGTTTCCCTTAATAATATACTTTAAGTTAAAAAATATTGAGCCTAATGGGATAAATCTTCGGCCACACGATGTTGGCACGTTTTTGTAGTCAGAGCCCAGTCCGCAACTGAAAGTGTTATTTTCTTCTCAGTATCGTGCCCTCGAATGGAGATTCACTTTTTTATTTCCTCCTGTTTGTGTGGGAAAGTGTGCAAGACCACCAAAACCTCGTAAAAAGGAAAATTGTAGTGTGTAAAAAGGGAGAGTGAAAGTAAGGGAGAGACAGAGCTGCAAGCGCTTGGAATTTGCTCTGCTAAAATGGACCGACCGCAATGCTGCTTCGTTAATTACCGTGTCCTGGCGCCGTCTTTAGATTCGTGAGGAATTCAGTTGAAATCGGGAATTGTTTAATGGAAAGTTAGGTGCTGGCATCGCTGGAAACTCATTCCTCGTAATTTACCCGGGCGAGTCTTTGTTACTCACTGATCCTCGGGTAATGAATTGAGATAAGATGGAAGGAAAAACCACCAAAAATTACCGGATTGAAAATATAGAGAGTGAGGATTGGGCGATGTTAATTGTAAAGAATTGATATGTCATAAAGGAGGAGGAATAGAACGATCAGCTACACTAAGCCAAAACATCTGAATATTCCATGGTTATTAGAATAACAGGGATAAGAGGGAGTACGTCTTAATGATGAGGGCAATCCCGCGATTAAGACGAATTAAGTAAAACCCTGGAAAGTCACGGTAATCGGGTTTACTCTTTCATCGACCGAATATCCTGTGCGAGATATTGGGTCGATGAAATATATGACGCTGTAATGGTGTATGGTTTGAGATGTTTAGACGTCGTCCAAATAAAACAGAAAGGAAAAGGTGAGGAACGTATTAAAATTTTAATGTCTTCTCCTTTTTGTGTTGTGGTCACGAAGGGTCTGTTCGCCAGGCCCTCCCCAGTGCCTCATTGTCTCCCTGTTGCCTCACCCTCGGTTGTGTGTGATGGGCTTGAATTATTTACTGTACATCGCAAGTGTAATCGTCGCTGAGGCCACCCTCTACATTGGAGATCAGTTCGTGTGCTAAAATAGAAAATAGCTGATTCTAGGAATAATAAATTTTAAATACTCCCTCCCTCTTGCATTTCGTAATCACAGAAAAAGCACCACCACTCGTAGTCACTTTCTTCATTCAATTGCTGTTACAAACAGCTCACGGTGTTGAATTCCAATCCTTTTCAAAAATAAATTTTTCAAATTTATCTGCTCCATTCTGTCTGGGTCAGTAACGAAAATCCTGGGGTCATGGGCTCGATTCCAATTTCCGATATTGGAATCCGATCCTGGAATTCAACGGTGACTTCGCTGGAAACATCGCGGCAAGCGGAGACAAAAGTGAGCATAGATGTCTCTCAAGCAGTCGGGTGGACATACAAAACTTTCCACGGTTGCACATGTTCAGGCTTGTACCTTAATACCGTACCTCTTCGTCTTACACCACTGTAATCAGTCCTAAAATTAGATTTAGTTGTAGAATTTTAAAACAGTGGTTTAAAACAGTCCAAAGTTATCTAAATTAGGTGATGCTGGGCAGAGAATGATTTTTGGCGCAACAAATTTTGTAAATTATCTTATAAATGCCGACATGTCGTATGACTGCCGATATAACGCATCGGCATTTATGGGTGGCCCCACATTTATTTTAGATTAGTCCATTTGCATCACACCATAAGTGACTTTATGTTTATAAGAATAAATTTATTTAGTATATTTACCATGTAATGTTTCTGAATAATAGATATACCCACCATATTTACACTCGGCCATCTCCTCTCAATCAATCATTAATCGATAGTGTCCCAGCAGCCCTCTCCTTCCAAAGGCCCCCTTGTTCCGATGATTAAGATACGCACTTGTTAATCGATTAAACACATCTCAGCCGATATCTACCGACGCAATTAATTTTTTGCCTTTACTTTTGCTATGCACTGTGTAGAATTAAAGGCCTAATAAAGATGTATCTATTAGCATTATCCAATGTTTACCCATTATCCACAGTGCTTGGACGTAAACCTCACCCAGATTTTATCTTTTTGGTATCACAACGGTAGTCTTAGAAATAAATTGCCATAAATTCCTTCTCAAAATATTTACTGCAGGCATAACTGTACTACTAGTGGCACGCCAATCTGAAAAAAGTCTTAAGTGGCCTCGTTAAAAGGGTTCAGCAATTTAAACGTTTCGTCAGTACTTCCCAGGTCATTTGGTGAAGGAAACCCAATTATCGATTACGTTGGTTACACTATATTAGTCTGTTATATATATAAATGGAAAATATCCAAATGGTATAGCAAATAAAGAAAGTAACAGTCATCGATTTAATGTGAGCAAATTAAGACAGAATAATCGATATTGGTTTGCCAATCCTCTTTCATTTGCTGCAAATTTAAAGCGTGCATCTGCGATATATCGAACTCAAGCATCGAACAACTTCTTTTGCGAGTGTTTACTTATACTTAACACCTCGGAAATCGAGACGGGTGCGCGTAGCAGAGGGTTCTAGGGGATTTTCTTCAAAGAGAATGATATTAAAATCAAAGGTTGAGTGGAATTGAGAGAATCGGGATGATTCTGATTCAAAAAGGTATAGTGGATTCATATCCGCAAGGTCCTGCAATGTTTAGAACACAATTCAACACCTATTCGTTCTTTCAGTTGATTGACTCACTCCCTGGCGAAAGGGGACGATGGTTAATATCCTTCCGAGGACGAGAAGATATGTTGCCCTGTGATTGATGCTTTTGTGCCATTTGGCCTAAGACGCAGGAGAGCTTAAAAATCCATTTGATGAACCAGCAACGAGAACGGCTGCTGACAAATCGAGACATTGATATTTGTGATTTCTTTTCTCACATCCTCATGATGCGCTTCAGTTGTTCTTGTTTTTCTCTCCGACTGCGGACACGAGTAAACTCGTTACAGAACACGTTCATCAGTCAAAGATCAGTGTGATAGACATCTACATCAGCATAAGTACCCCGCGATCCACCAAAAACGTGTGTGAAATGGGGTGGAAACACCAGGTGGGATGAGTAAGGGATAGGAGAGAGGAAGTGCATTTAAAGTGTTAGGAAAAGGGAAATAAATTCATTAAAAAGTCTTGAAAAAAATATAAAAGTCCAGGTACAAACTAAGGGAAAACTTAGCTTCAAACAAGTATTAATTTTGCCCACTATAAAAGTTCTTGAGTGTGGTAAAAAGGAGGCAATAAAAATGAACCACAACTACTTATATGATAGACCTCCTCTAGACCAGTACAGGGCAGGCAGAATTGGAAAGCAGGGAGGGGAAAATTCTATTAATTCATGGCCGTGCAACTTATGGTCCCCACTCATAACGTCACAGGTAAAAAATGAGATACTCGGCTGCTGGCAGTGGACGGCGTGAGGCATCAACATATCATCAACATGAGGCATCAACAGCATAGGACAGGGTCGAGGGATGGAAGGAAGAGTGTAAAAATACAACATAAGACGGTTAAGGAGTATTGTAACATGAGCAACGATAAATGTAAGTCAGTGTCGCTCGGTTACGCGGGAAGCAATTTTACAACAAAGAACGCGAGATTAGTGAAAAATGTATGCGTCTAGATAAAATTTTTAAATTCCCTAGACGATGCGCGAGACAAGTGACATTCTTGTTAGCTCCAGCCCTATAGTTACCATCCCATATTGTCTTTGAGGATAAGGAGTCCTTTATTATGTTGGCTCTGGCTTCTATTTCTCGAATTTTATATTGAACATCCAAACGAACAATATATGTTTCATTACAAAAATTGCGAGATGTCTGCACTGAAAACTGACGAGTGACGAGTAGGCCTTAAATGAGTGCAAAATTAATCAAATAATGAAGATCCCTCGGCTTATGAAATCCACGTATTTGGGATAAGGGATCCAGTTTGTGTCCTCGCACCATCTTTGACCTCTCATGAAGATTGTTCGGCAACCTGGAAAAGAATGACTCGGGCTTATTGAGGCGTATCGAGAGCCATCGGAATTGAACCTGGCGCCTACCGATCAGCTGTCTAAAATTCTCCGCCAAATTGATTACCCCACGCCGACTAACTATTCCGACGTCGTTAATTTTTGCCTCCCGCTATGGAATATGAAGTCTTCTTTCCCTTAGTTAAGGACCGGAGAACTTTCGTTCCCCTCTAGCGGAGCGTGTTATCCGGATGTCAGAGTGTACCTGCGCCTCACACATTTCTTGCGCACCAACCTGTCTTCCTCCTCCGCTTCCATCCCTCATCCACGGAAATTCATCCCATTTACGTCATTCCCCTCACCTTTTCCTCTCAACCCTTCCTACCTCTACTGTCGTCCCCTCTCACTCCCCTTCCGTCCCCCCAACCCCCGTCTGCCCCTCCAACGCCACCCACGCCCCACCGGACGTCTTCCTTTGGCTTCCAATGTGTGTGTCTCGCTGACAAATTGGAAGAGCGATCCTATTGACAGCGCGGAGTCACGTCCTCAGCAAGTGAGGGGGGGGGTTGGAAGGCTCGCGGTATGGAAGGGACGGAGGGTTGGCTGAGAAAGGGGAGGGTGGGGGGACGTGGAGGTGGTGGAGGAGAGGGAGGCGAAGGGGGTTGGTTGGTGAGGCAAGAGGCAACCGGCGGCGACAGCGCCTCCTTTCCCACCTCTCCCGCCACCCCACCCCCTCCCCCCGGCCAGGTGCACCGCTCCCGGGTGTGCACGGGGTGAGTCTAAGGAGGTTCGAGCGTTTGCCGTAAGACGGCGCTGCTCGTCCAAGTGCTTTTATTCTCCTCCCCCCTCAATCCTCCGCCCCTACCCACATTCTCGGTGGGGAATTCCGCGAGCAGTTTTGTTCGTTTCTTTTTGCGAGGACACAAAAAGGAGCCTCTTTTTCATTGAAAGCCTGAAGGAGGGCGTGAGGTGGGAAAAATACTATTCCCTTCGCCTCCCGGCCTCCTCCTCACCCCGAAATGTTCTTACCGCTGAATATTTTTTCGACTTCATTTTAGCGCGGTTGGGAAGGGGGAAGAGGAGGAGTGAACGAAGGAGTGGGAGAGCGTAGTTATCGCGCAATGCGGAGATCACGAGGCTTTTGTTTTCATTTTCCATATCCTCTCTACCCTCCCCCCTTTCTCTTTTTCCACACACACACACACGCTGCCTCCGTACACCCACCACTTCTCTCGTCTTATTCTCGACGTTAGTGTTTGTTTGCACACTTGGCAGTTTCGTGACCAGGAGAGGGTATTTGTGGAGAGTTCAAACCGCTCAAAACGGTTCTGAGGCGAAGAGAGGGGTGGAAAAAGGAAGAGACGTTGGCCAAACAGAATGCACGCGTTCAAACAAGTCGGCAGAACTGCGGGGGGGGGGGGTTAGGGAGTGTTGGAGGAAGGGGATGGCGGTTTCGTTGCTTCCACCTCTTTGTTTGCTGTAATTAATTTCACCAAGGGTTTCAGATAAAACGACCCCGGGGCGGGGGAAGGGGTGATGAAGAGGGAGGGTGCGCAATTTTGATGCAAGGGATGGTGATCCGATTCGGCCCATTTTCAGTATAATGAGTGCGTTTTACTAAATGCAAACGATGAGTCTGCGCGCAAGGGGGATTTTTTATTGCTTTTCCAAGCGCGGTTAATGTGATCGTTCTATCCCCGTGTAATGGGGTCACTATAAACATAAATTCGCTTTAAAATTTTGTATGTTTGAACAAAACTTTCAATGCGACAAAATTATCGAATGGCATTTGATATTTGGTATTTATTCTTCCAATATCATTTAATGCAGTTCTTTGGAAAAGCGCGGCGTAACTTTGGGTCGATAAAAATTGTTACGTCGGTGCAAGGCACTGCGGGGCAGCATGCAATTAGTGGGAACAGAGTGTGGAGATAGAGTTTTAATTTTACTTTTCAGTTTATGTTTTCATTCATCTCGTAGTTGCATGGTTGGATTATATACTGTGAGGATAGCGTGGCGTTACATTCTTGAAGCATTAAAACGGATGATATATTTTATACTTTAAATCAAAACTTTAACGTAAGAATCTGAAATTGATGCTAAGTATTCCAAGCCCAAGGAAATTTAATCGTGTATATGGAACCGTTTATCAGGATTCACATTCATTTCGAACTTGTAAAGTTGGATTAGTGGGAGATATTTTCATGAAGATAGGAAGTTATTTTGATTTTCAGTTTAAAGATTTGAGGTTTCGCAACATAATGTTTCATATCCTTTATAAGGATGTCTTTATAATTTGAATCCATCATCTTTAAATTATATCCTAATCGAAGTCGTTTGTACCAATACCTTAAAGCTCCGTCGTCCATTGCATATGGGCTCCAAAAAAATTTGAAGGCCTTTAGTCGGACTTTATACTTACTTTTGATATTCAAATAACCATAGATACGCAGAGAATTATATCAATAAATATCACAGAGATTGCGGATTAAAATATTTTGCGGCCATTTAGTTAAATTAAAAGCCTTTAAATGTGTTTAATTTTGATTTACAATTAAAATGGAATCACCGAGGGATTATTGAGTGGGAAGGGTTTCAGGTACAAATACGATCTGAATATGGAATGAATGTCACAAATGAATCCATTATTTATTGCTAATTATCTCTAAATCAGTTTCAATTCTACATAAGTTAATCAAATCGTGGAATAATGATAGGACACTGCACAGCAATACATGCCTGGGGAAAGGACGCAAGGTAGAGCAAAATATTTACAAAGATGGGCCTTAGCAAGAATACTCAGCTTTAACACTGCCATAAATCTCCGAAGCGCAAACTATGAGTACTACGGTTCCGTTGATTTTGAACATACCATAAAATACATACAATAATAGATACATATAATACATACATATAATACATACATATAATAGATATATACATATAATAGAACATACATATAATAGATATTATTTCTGTAGAACTGATTGACTCCTGAAATAATTCATTACTTCAATTGGAGTAGATGCTCCCACCATATATTTATCGTTAGCAAAGCTGATCTATGAAACCTTACATTATCTCTCTTAAGTATGAGAGATAATCCCACGTATATCATAATAAAACTTCGCAATACATCTAAAACCAATTTTTTACCATCGAAGTTAAAATAACTAAACAATTTGTTACCAACACTTACTTTCTTGGGTTATTATTCCATGTTCTGGAACTTCAACCATTAATATTCTTATTTTCCTCTCCCCCTACTATTTCTTTGCCTTTCTTCTTTCTTTCTAACTGCCATTATTCATTATCCCCCGCTTCAATGGCAACTTCGTGCTACTTGGCAGATGCAGGTGAATTATAGCTGTGACATTCCTTATACCCTAAAAAACAGTTGAAATGGCAATATTTTCACGAAAAAAGATTTGATTAGGTAAAAAACATAATTAAAATTATAGAAACTATTAAATAAGGATAAACAGCAATTTTAAAAAAATGTAAGTTATTCCAGTTTAGAGTTTAAATTTTAACTTATTTGTAGTCTTTGGAATAACAATCTCCATTCAAAAGCTCGTGTTATGCTACCAATTTGTGAGCATTTGGAATTCCTTTGTCGAGCATTTAACCGTTGACTCCGTTATTTATATATTTATTTAATACGTATTACTTTGATGTATTACTTACTGAATTGCATATTTTAATTATTTTTTATCAGTACAGCAAGTTTATTATTTATTTTGAAATATTTTGGTTATATTGCATAATGTTTTCTTCCCTGTGGTCATCCATCGCTCTCAAATAAACTTATTTGTTGAATTTGGAATGCAAGATTTCGCTAAATAGTTGAGTCGGAATGGATTAGGATTAATAAATAAATCTTAAGAAATAAACCATCCTCATTTTATTTCAGCAGCTGGGCTTCTAGGTATACGTATGCCCATTTTCTACGTATAATGTTGAACTCATCCGAGAAATCCCATTTACCTGAGTTTGAAATTTAATGACCTCAACTATCAATCCATGTATGAAACTGCACAAGAGAAAACAGATTAAATCAAGGGAATGCGTTCAAAGGTGAAAAATTAAGAGTAAAATTTGATAAATAACTAGGGCAGATGTAGGTTTCCTGATTTTCGATGAATGTTTAATTTAAACGATATAATTAGGAGACCTAAAAATCTTGTTCTTATCAGAATTTAAACTTGAGAAATTTATTTGCGTTGCGTACGAACCCCTTGCGGTGTTTAGTGGAACAAAAACAAAGTTATTAAAAAAATTTTTAATAACAAAAATATTTTTATATCTGAATAACGCTTATTTCAAAAAGCATCAACACAAATAAAACACCATTTCTAATCACAAGATGTTAATCGTCATTTTACTAGAGTTTATCTTTTACACAGATATTTCTGCATGTATATTATATTATTGTTGATGTAAATGAGTTTTATAGTTCAATATTACTTAGCTTAATAAGCTGTTAGAAGATGCTGTTAAAAGAATGTTTTCACTTAGCTTTTGATATAGTTCCTTTCAAAATTAAACCGAAGTGTACGCAGCATGGAGATATCTTTATTTTTTGGTTTTATACCGTTTTAAGGTGGGCTTCTGAATGGGCACAGACTGTACACTGCTACGTTATTAACTTCACCTAACAAGACCGAATCTGATATCCCGCTCTACCTTTAAAAAATATTTTTTGTTTTAACTTTGAGTAAATTGTAATTAAATGATTTTGGACATTTTTGCAGTGACTAGTCTTGTTCATTGGATGAGTGATTTTAACATTTCCCAACCGATAGATAAGGCAAATATTGCGAATAATTGGCTGACAATATTTCTGTAGTAAATATGAAATACCCGTCATGTGGGTTTTTAAACCCAGGCAAGGTTGTATTTAAATACGAAGTTAAACATTTTGTTATGATACCAAGGAATTAAAGCTAGCCATTACTTAAGAAATTATAGTTTTATCGTGATATCGTTCCGAAGTGACGTCTTGAGTAGAACGGTCGAACATCGGGAGAGGTATGCCTCATAATCAAGCCGCGATTCGGGAAGCAGGTAATTGAAATGTTTTGACATCATTTGACCCTCGAGACTACATGTTAATTGCATTTAAGCTGACTGCGCAATCAAGATGAAAACGCCGGTGCACTTATAACTCTTAGGGTAAATATTTGGAGAATAGTTACTTAATCAATGGGCTGCGATTCGCGCAAATAAAGCTAGCAACGCGGGAAGAGGGCGTTTCTCCCCACACTTGGCTTACTCAATTGCCTCTATCTACCTTTGTTCTGCAGGAGCAATAAACAGTTGGCCGTATCACATACATATTAATGCACACACATTGAAATAACACTCGCGCCTGGGAAAAAGGCGCCCCCTCACGTTGTTTGTACCTTCCTTTTTTTCCTCGTCCTCTCCCACTGCCTTGGTTGGCGTCAACTTCTCTCACCCCAGCCGCCAACCCCCTCACCCTCTCCCTCCCACCCTCGCGACACTCTCCAGTGCCGGCGGTGGATCGGGATTGCCAGGTTGAAAAACCCGGAGGTGGAAGCAGTTAAAATTAAAAAACTTTGCCGTGCGGGCAGAATGGGAGGAGGGTGTGGGGGGAGGGTCTGGCGAGGGAGGCTTAGAGTGAGTGGTTTTGGAGAGAAAGGGGGTGTTAATGAGTGGAGAGGGGACCCCTGAAAAGGGTTTGGGTAAAGGGACAAGGAGATTAAATCACTCGTGCTTCATTGCGCCGAGGGATATGAGTCCTGGGTGACGCGCGAGTGGGTGGGCGAGCCACTGCCTGGGCGGGGGCGGGAGA
Source organism: Hetaerina americana (assembly GCF_022747635.1). Taxonomy (NCBI): domain Eukaryota; kingdom Metazoa; phylum Arthropoda; class Insecta; order Odonata; family Calopterygidae; genus Hetaerina; species Hetaerina americana. Next base: position 1,418,774 of record NW_027286514.1, on the reverse strand, counting down.
GGTTGCCACGATGGAGGATCCGGAGGCGAGGCGAGGAGGGCATGCAGGGAAGGGAGTTTCGAGTTTTAAGGGGGAGGGAGCGTTACGGGGAGTAAAAGGGGTTCTTGTGGAGGCGGGCAGGAGATGGCGGGGACGAAATAGGGAGGCGGCTCGGGGGTGAGGGAGTGGGGTGTGGAGTGAGATCTCGAGGGGGTTGGGGTAGGCTTTTTTTTGGGTTAAGGAAGGATGGGGGGCAGAGGTTAGGAGCAGGCCCGACCAGAGGAGGGTGAGGGGATGGAGAGGAGGTGTGAGAAGGGGTGTGGGCGTGTGGTGTTTCGGGAGGGAGGTGGGGTGCCGTTTAAAGCCACATTATGACTGTCTCCCCCTAAAGGTTCTCTCGGCCATGTGAGAAGACGGAGAGAATATGTATATACCTGTATATACATGTATACGTGTTTATATATACATACGCACATATACATACAAGTATATATTTATAAATACACACAAATATATATACGGACACACATACATGCAAACGGAGTGCGTACAAATGTGGTGGGGAGAAAGGGAAATTGAATTTTTAGTTATTTATGAGCCTTGTCCCTCCCTCGCCGATCCTAATGCCTCCCTTGCCCTCTCGCTCCTCAGAAGTCGAGTGCATTCGCTTCCATCCTGCCTTCCCCCATCTCTCTCCCTCGTCACCTCCCAACGCCCACCCACCCACGCGAACACACACGTCGGCACGACCCTCCTCCGCTCTTCCCCCTGCACCCTCGCTCCCTCCGCCTCCCACCTTCCGTCTGACCGACCCTCCCGCCCGACGCCCCCACACCCTCCTATATTCTTCTTAACTCCCCATCCCCTTCTATCCTTCCCCTCTGCACACCCTCCTCCCCGCTCCCTTCCCCTTTCATCCCCGTTCGCCTTCTGGCAGCCTCGGGCCAATTCCAACGGTACTTCCTATTCCTACTAATGCTTTCCTGAGATCGATACCTATTGCATTAAGGTTAACTGCACCGCTATATTCCTTGAAATCCTATTATTAATCATGGCTTCACATAAAAGGCCCTCTTGAGGTCCTAACATTTTGCACTTAGACCCAGGGATACACTGTGGCGTCGGCGACAGGAGGCTGGCATTAGAGCTTAGGCCATTTGTACCATCGATCATAAACGGATAGTTGGCGGTAGGAATGATTTTGGGAGTCGGAGTAAGAGTGGAGAGGGCCTGATTTATGTATCTGTTAATAAATGGAATCATTTGATCAAGAAGTTTGACGCCTCATCCAGCAGACGGAATAGTTCACGTGAAGTCCTCTCCCCACGCGGAATTCGAGGAGAGAAACTAAGACAGTTCTGGACAAATCTCAGAAAAACTTTAATGAGTTTTGTTTTGATTTCTGTTGTTATTACGAGCTTGGTAGTGATTTTATAAACGTGAATAGTTGCTCGTTCAAGAAGTTCTGTGTTGCTCTGGTGCTTCTTGCATTGTCCACCCGTTGGCGATGAAGTGACTGGACTCTCACTGGGCTGTTCTGTTACCCGATGACGCTCTCGTGTGCTTTGATTGATTCGACGGATCCCTTTCATTCCCCCTTTGTCCTCGAGGTCACGGCAGGCATCATAGTCGTCACTCGGAGGAAGGGAGGGGTGAATGGGGTGGGCGATGGGAAGGGAGGTGTGGACCGTTGGATCGTTGATGCTTGGATCGGTCCCGTCATTTTTTTGTCGTAGCATGTGCATTATCGGTTAAGAGGATAGTCATGTTTTTAGGGTTGTTAGCAAAAAAACTGGAGTTTACGTGAGAGTTTCAGGGCTTTCCTGAGTCAGGGAAGACGAAGGGAGGAGGGCGAGGGGGGGGGGAAGGAGAGAGAGGATGAATGGAAGAACGGGATTGGAGTGGGAATGAGCCGTGGCGTGAATTTACATTTGATGAACATTAAAAATGTCAGAGGTAATCTTCATAAATTTTATTATGAACATTTTATTCCGGGGATTTTTTCATGAGAGAGCATTTCCGTTTCGCTCCCCTCCTTCCGGCTTCACGATTGAATTTTAATTCGAAGTCAAAAGTTTAGAAATTGGATTTAATCAGAATTATTTACTTTATTTTAATGATTGTGGCCTGAACTCTCGAATCCGCTTGACAAATCGTATTAGCAATGCGAGTTCTGCGAAAATGCGATCAGCTGACCTAGCAAACGACATTTGCTCTGCTAACTAAGTTCTATTGTTGTTGAAAATTCAGCACGGCTCATTTCTTTGCTTTTGCACGGATATTCATCAAGTCGTTTTGTAGAGCATGTCTTTTATACGAATCATAGCACCATTGCGGAATTCGTTTATGATCGGCAGTAGTACAGGTCTTTTGTGTATCGAATTGTTTGAACTGAAAGGCCAGTTAGGATGTGGAAACATTGAAATAAGATTATCGACGCATCATCTTTTTTGTGAATTGAGTTTCGTCCACATCATGGAGTATTTTGACCTCGGATTTCACCATGTGTGAGTCGTCACGCTTCTCTCCCCTCTAGCTTCGTGCGCAATAGAATTGTTATATTATCCCTGTCCAGTGGAAAAATTTAGATATGTCGCTGTGAAATGGAAATCCCATTTTTGCTTACCCTTTGCAAACTTAACTTCCACAATGTGAGATTTTTTTTCCTTTTTCTTTCCGATAGTCATCATCAATTATCCGTGCTACTATCCTCCCACTTGGACCTCCCAAGTTCCCCCTTTTATGGGAGCTTTTCGGGTTATTTTGGGGAAGGTTGGGCGGGTGGAAGAAGGGGGTGGGGAGCTAGGGAAGGAATTTTCTCAGATGGCGAGATATTTTTTTTTCATTCCTTCTCCTCTCTTTGTGTTTATGCCACTTTTGTTCCTCTTTTGAGAACTTTATCCTTTGATCTGTGTGTTCTTTCCAGATGGTAGTTAGTAATTTACGAAATGTCTTTAAAGACGTCCGTTTAATTTCCCGCTTTTACATTTTTATTCACCCTAACTCTCGTTTAAGAGGGGGCGGGCGACCTCACAAGGTGCCTTACATTTTTCTGGAGGATGATCCCCGACACTTAAGTGCATTCGCGAGAGTGGAATTCATTGTTTCTCTTTTGTCTTCTCTCGCTATAATTGACCTAATTATGTCCTGAGTTCTTCTGAGTGGCCTTTTATCTTTGTGTAATATTAGCCCATCTCACTTGTTCCACACTCCTTTTATAGCCTCCATATCTTGCTGAATTTCCTAAAAAGTTACTATTCCGCAGCTATTTCTAAGTTATTAAATTGGAGAAGATTTCAGTTTAAGAGGACTGATAAATTTAAATCCTCATATATATCATTAATTGTCTACCAGTTCATAAGATTTTATGCCACTTAAATTTAATATAGACTCAAATATATGATTTATGATTCATTTAACATTGCTATATAATAATATATTCGACAATTATTACAAAACAATCTTGGATTGTGGTAGCTGTTTTGGGAACGTGGAACATATTTTCATCTGTAATCTCCCAACGCGTCTCAGATATCGTAAATGATATTTTATACCTCAACGCCATCTTAAGATGTAGCGGAAGCATTATTTTTGAATTCATTCATCTGTAAGTGGGTTTAATTTAATTTTAACTTAACTATCCACCTATTAATATGTTTTAATACATTAGGTTTATTTGTTTGTAGTAGCGATGATAGTACCTATTACTCCTCCAGTAAAATATTTGTGTGTATGGCTACTTTGGTGCTAGGTCATACCTTTTTAATATTATTTAACGAAACGCATATAATATTTGGAAAGGGCGAGGCATTTATTGTTTAACTATTAGGAAAATATGGTTAGTCGTTATAATAAATATATTTGAAATTTTTTTAAAATTCTGATATTGTATCTTTTATTCAACTTACAGACTTTCTCTAAGGTCTAAGTAACGCCCTTGCCAAATATCCCACAGTAAAAATAACTGCGCAAAACTTAACAAATATTTCTTCTTAAACTACGAATTTCGGAAAAATTTCAGTTTCATATGCGATTAAAGTGCTTTGATAACTTATTTAGTGATTCTCATTATACTTATGGTACATTTTAGTCATTGTTAATCGTCGTTCAATTATCCGTTATTGACAACTTTGGAAAATAATAAAAGGAAGACTATTAATACTTACATTACTTGTAATGAGGCATGTAAAAGGGTGTTTCTCTTCAGCTCTGACATTCTCAAAGTCGAAGGAGCGTTCTGTTGAAGTAGTTAACTTTATCCAGGTAATTCAGTCATTACTCTGACTGTTGATTTAATCCAGTTTGCTCACGAATCTTTTCCACCAGACGGTGAAAACTCGAGAGAGGCGAGCGAGCACTTGAACCTACACTCGTTTTCGTGGGTTTAAGTTTTGAGAGTGGAGAGAACTTGAGGTGAATAATTCAATCGCTAAGAACTTCATTTTAACAAAGTTTGAATGTAAAGGCACTTGACTTGTTCATAATTATCCAGTTTATCAATTTCCTCGGAAAATGTTCGTTAGCTGTTATTGATGTCAATTCTACCACACTTGGCGGCATATCTCAGTTTTCAGGAAGTAGTTTCGGAAATCTCAAGTTTAACTTATGCACAACTCAATATATGGTGTACAAATTACTCGTATAAGACCATCCAGTGTACTTAATTTTAACTCCGTGAGACTCTCTTTTGAAATAATTAGGATTACCAATCCTGATAGCTAATGATTTATAAATCATGTGTAAGAATTAATGATGCGTTAATAACTAATATTAATGTTGGAGAGTTTTATATCTTTAAAATTTTGAATCTGGGAATTTCGGCACTCTTGCGTGGAGTGATGCATCTTAATTTCATACAGACGAAATTCAGGGCGGGCGGATTTTCTAACCAAATGATGTGTGTTTTCGTCATATGGTAAAATGCATCGTTTTTAATATTAATTAAAATGCCATTTTTGTCGAATAATCAAACTAGTAAATTTAGATTTTACTCTGGAGTTATAATTATACTTTTTTCCCCAAGTACTTGTCAAATGCTATATTTTTCCTGCTCTGATACCACGGGTGTAAAAAAACCTAACATTGCTTCGCCGATAAAGATGAGTTGTTATAATAAAAGAAGATTTTTCAACACATGTACATTTTTATGTAATGAATGTACGTATAATCATCAGCTCAAATTACTAAATAATTGAATGGATTTCTGATCGCGGCGCATTTCAACGGGAATAAACTACAGCAATGAGCATTTTTTCAAATGAGTCAGGGCGAAAAAGAAAGATAATGGAGTTGGAATATGAAATAGCTTATAATAGACTGTTTTCACTTCTTTTTCTATAACTTTTATGACAATGAAGCTCTAACTATCACTCAGCTTGGTCCATTTACGAAGCATCGTAGTACCTAGGCATAGACACTACAGACAAATAGGTGCTATTGAATTTCAGTGACTATGAACTCTAAATCCTATAAACAGTGTTCTTAAATATTTTATTCCCTTTAGTGGCCTGAACTGGGGTAATTTCCAATTAAGCTCGCAGTAGTGAAAAGGTAGAGCAAACTTGAATAAACTTGATCAGTAATTAAAACGGTTCAAAATCACAATGCCATAGTTGTGGGTTTGCAGTAATCTCACCATTCTTGCATTTTTTATTATAATTTTTGCTCGCAGAGTTTCCATGTTCTGAAGCGACGTAGAATATTAACGGCAGCTGTTATGATTCTGCTAGTTTAATAATTAACATAATAAAGTGATTACTAACGAGGTTGAGCCTAAATATTTACGCTTCAATTTTCGTTGGAAGTGGTGTTCAGTTCCGTGATTGTGTGCTTCAATATTAGATTACGCTCGTTAAGTAATGCGCCTCTGCTTTGCTTCAAAGAAATGTGGCTACTCGGGATATTTATCTCATTTCCTCCCGGATTTCCTCCCGGGCAATTTTAATTCTTGGATTGGATGCTTGCTTAAAACTGAAGTGAATGAGAGTTTATCATTCTCTTATGCCTGAACTTTACGTCAAAAGATTTAAATAGATAGATGAACGTCTTTGTTCGAGCGAAATTGAAACCACGGCAAGGTTCCAAGGCAAAAATATGGGTAGAAATTGTTAGATAAGTGGGAAAAAAGTATTGCTATAATTAATTAGGCCACGTGTGATAATTGTTAGCAGAAAAAAATTATTTTGGAATTTTGTTTATGGAAGATCTCGTGGGTTTACCGATATTCATTCCAAGGAAAAGATGTTTCGAGATATTTCACAAAAAAGGTCAAGAAAGGTGCTAGATAATCACATGGTACCAGATTCTATTTCTTACATCAGAGATGACATTTTTTATATCCCACATTTTACTGATATTAGTGTGGCGCTTTTTCACTGGTTTATCTTACTTTAATGCAATTGATTTCACTTTAAGGTCTTCCTCCACCAGAGGCTTCCTCATCAATGCCATTAACCAATTTTATTAATAATAAGACCAGAAATATCCCAGCATTTAATTCCATCAACATTTCTATAACGAATTCGTTACTATTCATAATTGCTTAATTATTAATTCTCGTAACCTAAGACCTCCTTGTGCGTACATGTCCCCGTGGTTGTCAAGGAAATCAAAAGACTAGGTAGAACTCTGCTCTTTCCGGCCTCTGTGAATATGTTGAATATACATGGTCCATTATGAAAATAATGCGCATGAGTTTATTGTGACGCGACTATCCATGGCAGTGCGGTAAAACAGGTTAGAAAATGTGGTGGAGGGATCTGACCTTCTAAAGCAATCGATTGCCAGTGTTCTCCGAGCATTCTGAGCGGAAGGACGTACCTCAGAATGAAGTGTGTTTTCCGACTTCATAACACGGCGCGATGGAGCGTTCGCTTGAAAAGAGATCCACCATCACCTTTTACGTGCAGCTTGGAGAGAATGCAACCGAAAATTCCAGATGCTTCAAGAAGCCTTCAAGGACAACTGTATTTCAAGATCACAGACTGGGAGGTGGCTCAAGGTGTTCAAGGAGGACCGGGAGGAGGTCAAACCCCGTTCTGGACGCCCAACAACGGCCATGAACCGACGAAAACGTGAACCATGTGCGCGAGGTTTTGCGTTCCGACCGTCGATTAAGCATCCAGCAAATTTCTGACACCCTACATATGTCCACACTTGCGGTACATGGGATAGTGCTCGAGGATCTGGAAATGCACATGGTCTGCGAGGAGCTTGTGCCGAGGGTATTAACGGAAGACCAGAAAGAACACAGAGTTTCCCACTGCTAAGAATTTTTGGATTTGATTCAAATGAGGCGGACTTTCTTAACTCTGTTGTAACTGGAGAAAAATCCTGGATGTTCGAGTGCCACCCAGAATCGAAAAGTCAGAGCAACGAGTGGCACACGAAATCGCCCCCCGACCCAAGAAAGCGCGAATGAGCAAGTCTCACATCAAAACGATGCATATTGTCTTCTCTGACGCCTGAGGAATCGTCCATTTTGAGTTTGTCCCGCAGGGATAAACTGTCAACTCAGCCTTTTACCTGGAGGTGCTCAAGAGATTTTAACGCCGGGTCGCGCGCGTTAGGGCTGACAACAAAGACACGGTCAAACAGCAACATGACAATGCCCCTAGCCACACGTCCTTTATCGTTACCAACTTCCTGGCCCAGAGCACCTCTATTTATGTGGTCCCCCAACCCCCTTATCGTCCCGACTTGGCTCCGTACGACTTTTTTTTTGTTTTCCCGACTAAAGAGAGAGCTGAAAGGAAAGCATTGGGAGACCATGAAAAACATCCAAAAGTATTTTACGACGTTTCGGAGAGAAATTCCCGTCGAAGAGTTTCAGAGTCCCTTCTAGGCGTGACAGACACGTTTTTGCAAGTTTATTGATGCAGGGGGAGAGTATTTTGAAGAATGTTGGGCATTTGTACAAGTAAGATCAATAAATCTGTTTCCCCAGATAATGCACATTACTTTTATAGCAGACACTGTAATGAAATTTGAGCGCGCAGCGTAAATCTGAAATATCAGTTTTCTCATTGATTCACTTTTTCTCCATTACATTCCTCCTTGTGGTGTCCTTATATTACGTAGTCTTTTTCTATTGATAAGCAATACACGTTGAATACTTTTTTTTACCCTTAAAGAAGCCAAGAATCTGTTCTTTACAAAAATAAGAAATCGTCTGGTGCTCGGTCTCATTAATGTATATTCCAAAGAAGAGCGATGACCATTTCGTCATTTGCATGATGCCTTTTTACGTACCCAGTGTTCTCCATTTCAAATATAGTTAGATTGGCACACTTTGTTTCATCAAAAAATTAATTTTGCTCTTATTTTCCTTTTTACGGATTTAATTTGGTATTTAATAATTGGAATATGATAAAAAGGGAGAGTAACCATCATAATAGTGACAACAGGAAGTTATGAATGAAAATAAATTCCCAACAAAGAGATTTTCGCGATTGAAAAAAGCCAAATATTTTTTCGTGATGTGAATTCATAACTTAATTTGATTTTTTCGGGATTCAATACCGGATAAAGCCTGTGCGTGTGTAATAAACTAGTGGCATACGTGTGTTATATTAAACTGATGTAGTGCAGGAAACGATATCCCCCAGTATTATCGGCCTCTTTCATCTCTATGTTTTTGTGAAATAGCCATCCTTGTTTACCGATCATGCCGTTCGTCCTTGTTTACCCATCACCTTTCTATGGCTCTTAAATTTTATATTTGATGAACAGTTTGAGGGGAAGAGCTCAATGGTTATTTTCAAAAAGGTGCATTATATATAATAACATTAATATTTTTGTTACTATATTGAATTAGTTGATGGATGGCTGTAAATCATAATGGCTTAAATTAATCTTTTAAGGTCTTCGATATTCCGCTTTCGTGTTAAAGGCTTATGCCAGTGTCTGGGTAATTAGTCGACAATTCTCGATTCTTCAATGAAGATTTCTGACTGGACCTTATAATAGTAAGCTGGTCCCTGTTCATCTATTTCATAAAAATTCAAAATATTTATGGCATTAGATTGGTCTTGCTTATGAGAATTAAATGAAATTATTTGAATTCGGTTGATCAGTTATAATTATTTTATTAGAATATACACCATTCCCAAAATTCTAAAACAACCTAAATTTATCTTAAATAACTTCCGCAAATTTTATATTACAAATACTAGATGTTAATTCTCCTTCGGTTTTTCCATTAGAGTAGGTATTTTTTTGTTAGCAAAATATTTAAAAGTACCCTTTCATTCCGTCCTTTAGCAGCTTAATGTCCAACAAAATCTTTCTGTCTTGGCGCTAGTGGCAAGATATGTTTCTTTTTCGCCAAGAGTATTATTCACGGTCATTAATGTGAAATGAAATAGTTACTTGATCACTTATACCGATTCCAGTCCATAGGCCGAGATAATTTATCTCGATGTCACACATAAAATGGGAAATGTTTGGAGTTAAAACCAATTTTATCCAGATAGGCAGGTAAGCATTTTATTCTCCTAGTCATACTGAATTAAAATATCCCTCTGAAGTTTACCTAGAATAGCAACAAAAAGTGACGAGTTTGACAGACGTCAGAGTTCAGCAAATTACCTCATTATTTATTTATCAAGAGTTGGGGTGACTTTAATTGACAACGGCCAATGGCGATCGCAGTAAAGAGAGGGATGGATGGACAGTTCCAAATCCCAAACGCTTTTTGCCGTCCAAAAAAATCTATCTGCATTATTTCGCAAGCTCTTTCCAACACGGCAGGGATAAAATATTTTCAGTTTAATAAACAGTAAAAAATAAAAAAAATGTGATAACAAGTAGAGACGGTCGCACTCCTAAACACCTCAAAAGTTTTCTGTTTTTAACATTTTTACTAACATACATGTGTGATTATGTGATAGATATAACTAAAACAATCTTTTTATTTTACAACCCCTTAAAGTCAAAACAGTTTTAGTTTTTTCTGCATAGAAATGTATACGTGATGTATTGCTTTTGTGGTGCAAATGTGCATTCTTCCTCTACGTAATACAAATTCTCTTACTCACAAATTATTGCTTCCACCATCTTTCTTTTCATGGGGTACGTACAGTGTGCGAATTCAATTTGCCTTCTAAAAAAGGAAGTTATGTTTCCGCATTCCGTTATGTATTTACCACATGGTTTTCAGTGTTTTAGCTTCCCCCTTCTCTTCTCCTATGCTTATTACCTGCTTCTATTATATTACTAGTAGATCCATTATGACAGTGTGTCGCAAATGTCTATTTCTGCGTTTGCATCCAGTGCACCACATGGTCTTTTTCTCTGTGATGTCTCTCTAAACATCTTTCATTCACATTCCACCGGTCCGCGTTCCTCTAGCGTGGCGATTTCATAGGTTTTTGTCTCTCTTTGATCTCCTTTTCCAAAGATCCACGTATGAGGTCTATAGAGCACCACACTAATTTTTGTTCTTGTCTTTAACCGTATCTTCTCTGAGCATTTGAGATCTGCTTGATTCCACCCTCCCCACTTCACCTGTGCTTGTCTTATTTATGTGTTACTATCCCTCTCCCTTATAATATCTTTATTCATTTGAGTATAGATATAAAGGATATAAGATATAGGGGAAGGAATATATATGAATATATATATATATATATATATATATATATATATATATATATATATATATATATATATATATATATATATATATATATATATATATATATATATATATATATATATATATATATATATATATATATATATATATATATATATATATATATATATATATATATATATATATATATATATACATATACATACATATATATACGAGGGTCATCCGGAAAGTAGTACCCGTTCGTGCCGCATGAAGTGCTGACGACGCGAGTAGCCGCTGGACGAGGTCAGATAGCTTCAGTGGCTTGTCTGTCTTCTCTGAGCCAAGTTGCGTGACGCTAGCATTGCCTGTGTTGTTTCTGTGATTGTTTACAATGTTTAAAAAAATTGAGAACGCCGCCAGTTGTGAAGTGAGGGCAGTGATTAAATTCCTCAATGCAAGAAACGTTCGCCCATGTGATATTCATCGCCAATTAAAGGAGGTGTATGGAGACAATGTAATGGACGAGTCGTCTGTTCGGCGGTGGTGTCGCAACTTCAACATGGGGAGGGGGAACACACACGACGATGAGCGTTCGGGGAGACCGTCTGTCATTACAGACCAACTGGTGAGCTCAGTTGACGAATTCGTGAGGAACGATCGGCGCGTCACAATTGATGACATCTGTGAGCATTTTCCCAATGTTTCTCGAACAATTGTTCATGAAATTGTTAAACACCATCTGCATTATGCAAAAATTTGTGCAAGATGGGTCCCTCGCGTATCTCAATGAGCTGGCGGCGAAGGACTATGCAGCAGGAATACAGAAACTTGTCACACGTTATGACAAATGCCTTAATTTGCTTGGAGATTATGTTGAGAAGTAGTTTAAAGTATCCTCTTTCAAATAAAATTTTTTATGTTTGTTAATATTTACTTTTGTGTCTTTATTTCACGAACGGGTACTACTTTCCGGATGACCCTCGTGTGTGTATATATATATATATATATACCTCTCTCTCTCTCTCTCTCTCTCTCTCTCTCTCTATATATATATATATATATATATATATATATATATATATATATATATATATATATAGAGAGAGAGAGAGAGAGAAAATGATTTAATGCGTATCAATATTATTTGCGATGTCTTGAATTCCGGGCGGGTGAATGAGCGAGTACGCTTACTCCTCGTCATGGGAAGACAGCTGATTGTGCGCCAAATGCAGCGGAATCCCTCCCCACCTCCTCCTCGGGCTGCGCTGCCAGCGTCGGTATAATACACTTTTGAAAAGTGGTGTTCTGGCAGTGATGAATAGCAAACATTTCGCAGAAGTTCGCCCGTCGAAGCCAAATCTTCGTCTTTGGTTAACAGTGATTGCAGCCTTGCATTATTCTTGATTCGTGAAATTGTGCAGCCACACTGAATGCCACTTCATAAAACGCTATAACCAGTTAGTTAAGCCTAACTGCCCGACGTTTATGTCGGAAACCGATTTGAAATTACGGTTAACCGATTTTAAATGACGATCGACCACGTTCTGTTGCCAGAAATTGCCCAGCGAAACTTTTTTGAGTAGTTTAACTGACTACTTATTGAAAATTGACGCCGACTCCCGTTTTGCCTTTCTCGAAAAGACAGTCGTAGTTGCGGGGCGAATGAGTGCTGTCTCCTCCTAACTCTCCCTCTTGGTTCGACCGAGATTTTATCTAACTCTTGCTACCATTTTATCTAATTGAGTTTATTCCGAAATACGAGAGAAAAGATTTCCTGAATGAGTAGCACTTCTGGTCCAATGCTTCGTATGCGAGGCATTGGACCAGAAGTGCAACTCATACGAAGCATTGGACCAGAAGTGCTACTAATCCAGGAAATTTGAGGTAGAATAATTTTGTAATCAGTTGATATCTCTAATCCAATTCCAAAACGACATTAGAATAGCCATTCAGTCTAAGAACGGTCCTTGGCATGAACACTTGACCTGTCTTTCTAGCCTTTCTATATCTTTGCACTAATATTTCCAAAATGTTTTTGCCCTTTTAGTTTCTCACCTATTTTTTTGGGCAAGCTCTATGTACTTTCTTTCTAATTCTGTATTAACATTCTTTCATTTTCTTCTCTCATATATCTTCGTAATTTTATCTTCCCTAATCAATGGATTCCTAAAACTATTATTTAATAAATATTTATTTTTTATATTCACTGATTTCTTTATCCTTTGTTTGAGATATTCTAATATTTCTTCTACTGTACTCATCCCTCTATTTATTTTCAGACTTTAAGGAAGTTTATCAAACCAGTCCTAAATCTATGCCTATGATTATACAATTTGATATCTCCCTGTATCTCCAGGCATTTTAAATGAGTAAATATGTCCCCTGTTGTTTTAAAATCAGGTTTTAGTTATATTTCACTCATTTTCATACAAGACAATAGTTTTTCTCCCTGAAGTCATTTCTTTCTTCTAACCCGGACTCTCCTGCCTCACTTCCGCCTCTCCCTACACCTACCACTGAGTTTCAGTCACCCATCACTCTCAAATGATTTCTTCCAGATACATTCGCAAATATTTCGTCTAACTTATTATTCTATGACTACTAGTCTACATGCGCAACTGAATTGTCTTTAAATTAACCAGATTTGATCCTACTTCTACGAGTAACAATTTGTCATTTAATTGCTCCACGCTGAAAACGTTTCTCCATAGTTTCCTATTAAGTTCCATGGCTACAGGAAGTTCGACGCTCTCCCATGCGCTATGCATGTAAAATCCATTTACTCAGCATCACTCCTACATTCCAGTCCTATACTTACAGTAAATTTCCACTTCTATGCTTTTCCTCTCTTGTTTACCGGCAATACATTTGGTCCGGCGCGTCGAGTCCCGTTACTGTCAGGAGTCATTTCCATATTCGGTTCCGTCATATTTTTTTAAGATAAATAAATGAGGTAATTTCCTGTTGCTCCCCTCAATAGTGTTTTTAATGTGACACAATTATCACTTAATTGCCATCCCTTTCGGTCAGATACCTTTGCAGCCGCCTCAACGAGGAGCAAACGCTTAGCGGATTATCTTTCGCCTGAATCCTATCCTTCGACCAACCAGATTTAAGTAACACTACTTGTAGCTATTATCGTTGCTCTCGCCAAGACATCTATCTGGGTAATAGGCAGCTCTTACAACACACTGAGGTTGTAATCACGAGAGGAGTTATGCTGTACAGTACGACTGAAAATATGTACTGGAAGAATGTGCTGAACAGTTCATATGAATTGTTTAGCGGTTGCGGCATTTTTTTCAAAATAATTTAAATTTAATTTAGAAAAAACCATCGCCGTTATAACCCCTCGTATGTAGTTTATTTGTAATTTAACTCGCAATTAAAATTAATGATATTATTATACAAGGTAAATAATGTAGAAATTGAGTAATATGAAAAATTACTATAGTGTGATGTCCTTTTGCCTGGTTGCATTATTCACGCTTGAATTGTGCGCTTTATGAACTCATCGAATTCTATTCATTACTCTCTTAATCTAGGGTGCCTTCCAGAATCTTTCCCTGGAGAAGTGCCATTGTATAGGGATATCCTGAGAAGCCTACGGAAATTTTATTTTAAAAATTCGGTTTAAACTTCTTATACTCAGGGAATCACCCATTTTAGCACCTTGCTATGCGCTCATTCAAACGTTTTTGTGAAGTATGAACAATCTAGCCTTTTTCACACGCATGAGACTAATGCACACGCGAGCGCCAATGAGGGGAAGTGATTATGGGAAACTTTTCTGGGCCTAGCCTGAATAGGCTGCATGAATAGAAAAATGTATGTAGAGACGACGGTGGAGGGAAAAATTTGAGCTGCAAACAATTTTGTACATGCTAACTCTATTTATTGCCGTCCAATTTTACTTCGTTTACGGCATCAGCACTTAAATCTCCAGAGCGGGAGCCGTAAAAAATGATAGCATTTATACTGGGAGGGACATATACAATATGAGGTATTTACAATTGCAGAGAGAGTAGCTCAGACGGCAATATTCCATGGCGATCCAAAGGTTAAACGCCTTTATGCTAAATGATGTGACTTAAAACCCTTATTAAATTACGAATGGCGCCCATGTAGAAGGCAAACAACTGACTTTTTAAATACGTTTGCATGGCTCAAGTGTTTAGACAATCTTGAACTGAGCCTTATTCAATAGTTAAATTAATAATGAATTCTATTGATTCCATACTTAAAAATAAATGAATCTGAATGATGCTTGCATTTTTTTCATAAAATGCGATTGAAACCAGAAGTGATGATAAAAAGAATCTCAATATTGTTGCCAAATAATATTGAGATGCATGTTTCTTTGTATATTTTTAGTATACACAATTTTACACAATTTACAAGATGCGACTGTCAATAGTCAAACATATTTTTGTCGTCGACAAACTAATAGAAGAGGAGAATTATGTAGATGAGTTAAAGTTCTCCATTTACTACTTCCTTCGTTTTCGCGTAAGCCACATGCAACGCATATGAATGTGCAAAGTCTTTGATTTGAAATACCGGAAAATTCAACAATATAAAAGACTATTTAAATATTTTCCTTGAAATACCATCTAATAAATTACTATTCCGGCAGCATTCATTATAGTAGCTGTAGTAATTCAACATTTAGGAGCCTCAAATGACTGAGGTCATTGCAAACTGCAATCATTCAAGCTAATACACCTATTAAAGGCAGGTTTTGGCCGCTTCACGACTGTTGCTTTCTACGTTTCCCCTACCTCATTTTCCAAGAACAATGATCAATTAAATATGTATATATATTTCCGAACTTCATTAAAATGTCATAAAAGTCATTTGAAATTAACCAGCTGGATCGTGGCTGAGATTTACCGAGGGCAAAAAGTAAATCTCCGTACTGTATTTCAACGCAACGTGGCGTGAATTCCCCTCCAAAATCCGCACTCCTTTCCAAAATCTCCTTTGATCGAGCGAAAGCCCAGTTTATACGCGAGGCTACCCCTCGAGGAAGAGAAGGAAAACGAAATCTCTATAAATAAAACTGAAGGAGCCTATCGCTAACCGACACTGGCGTTGACAGCGAAGGAACAATATGGCACTTCAGCTCATCCTATGTAAATTTGAAGCGGAACAAAGACGGGGCTCCTCCAGTATTATATCTTTCGGGCTGCACACACACACACACCGCCCCAAGGCCGAAAAATGTGGATTACCCACCCGGAACACGAGAACTGGAAAAGTGCATTATCATCTCGGTAGAATGACGATGCCTACGTGTGAAAAGGAGAGATAGAAAGGGGGGGAGCTCTTTAAAATTTATTTTGACTCGCTCTCCTTTTTGAAGAGTGCTTCTTTTTAAATGAGACTTTGAAAGCTGAAAAATAGTTGAGCGCTTTCCGCCGCCCAATTTAAAAATACATGGTGTGCCTTTAAGAGACGGTGAGGTTTATCTTGAGTTTTAAAATATTTAGGTGGTATTTTTCGTGAAAAAATCGTCCGCGGACTCATTAGTTGCTCTAAACCAGCATTGCGGCCCTGTGTCTTCTTTGGCCCTAACTCCGGAAAGAGAGACTTTCAGAGACAGCCAAATGGCAACGTGACTTTGCTGCTGCGAATCTTGTTATTGAAATAGGACTCCCAGGATGCCATTTTTACCTTTGAAGCCCAATTGCCTTTCAGTTTTCCATGTAATGCTATAAAGGCTAAGATCCTTACAACACTTGTATATCGTTTGACTCAGGACAGTGGCATTCAATTCTTTTATAGCCGTTGACGCGCACTATTTTGACTAGCCACGCTCAAATTAATTAAAAGCATGTATTTTATTTTTCTATCCTTCGCATTTTTATGCATTGAGGCATAAAAATATTAATTTTATGCACGTGTTTATTTTTATCTAATTTGGAAGAGCTCTGAAATCAATATCACTGCGTTAAGTTAAACAAAAAACATTTAATAAAAAGAAGTACTTATATAAATATAAGACTAGTATAAAACAAAGAGGCATTTCTTTTGATACCTACTGGACAGTTTTACTTATTTATGCTTCTTTTATGTTTCTAATAAGAGCGAAAAAATATATTTTTTACATCAAAAAATAATACTCAAATGAAATTTTAAATCTTTCTGCAAATTCATAACTCACCAGTTTCTTTTCTTCGATGCGCCTTCGTATTTCAATTATACCGATGAAAACTTGACTATGGTTACGGTTACTTCATTTTCCCTCCTGGCTTGCAATTTTATTTCTATTAATCTCATTTTTGGCTCCCTTGTAACCCGCATTTATTTTATCTTAGTTATAAAAAAGCTCTCTTTCCTCTCTTTCCATATCAACTTTTCGGAATACTTTTTATGTATTTTAAGACAAACTTATTCCTATTTTAGAAATTATATGTTTTCGCGGCAACTTGAGCGGTTTAAATATACTTCTAATTCACGCTACTCCTCCGATCTCGGTGTGCGACTACCTACCTATATATTGGTCTACACCATGGTAACTCGTCTTCTATTTTATATGCAGAAGGTAGCTAATATCTTCATTTTCTCTCAGAGTGTGCTAAGTTTATCTAAATCTTCTTCTGCTTATCGTGGTTCATAGATCACCATGGTCTTTCTTTCTACTCATATTCGATATATTTACTTGTTCTTCGTTTTATTCATCCATTTAACTTTCAGTATTGATATGCAGGTTTTGAAGACTTCATTCGTTAATATCCTCACGTACTCAACTGTTTCCAATATTTATCAGTAAATATGTTTTCTTTGAGCTCAGTATTTGTCTTTTCCTCCTATTAAGCTCAGAATTTGCGTGGCATAATTTCCAGCTTGAGCTGTCCACTGTCTGATATCTGTCAAATCCCTTCGATACCGTGTAATCCTACTTCTGAGGAGCTGAAGCTTGTTCCAATCTCTCATCTCTTTGCACAATTTTCCCTTCAGCTGCTGCTCTCTTCCTCCGAATATTCTGCACTTAACATATGAAGATTGTCGTCCTGTTGCTTGTTGAAATAAATACTAATTATTACGCAATTGCGGTTATTATATCTTGTGTATAATAATGATTTTGTTATTAATTAAGATCGGGATATTGGTTAAAATATATATATATATATATATATATATATATATATATATATATATATATATAAGGGTACAAGATTATAGTAGGGTGAAGTGTGATGTTGCCTATGAACTGAATGGCGAGGCTTGCGAAATAAACATGCTGATCAGTGATATCAGTGATCTTTCCAGTTTGCTGCAACCAAATCAAAAAATCTATTTCCGGTGAGGCTACAGGCCCGTGTTGTGTAATGACTGGAAAATGTTCGAAATTACGATCAAGGGAGACCTCATTCGTGCCTAATACTCGAATAATGAAGCATATTCCCGTAAAGGGAGGAAACGTAGGGGCCATTACCCTCCTCCCCATCATTTTATTGGTAATTTTCATCAACACTTTGGCTGCGATCGAAATAAAACATATTTTTCTCTATATTCCCCGCACATGACTGCCTCTTCCTCTTTTAACATAGGACCTGACAAATTTTTCAGCCAAATTCCCTCCTTATGGTTGCTACAAATTGGTCCATAAAGACTTCCTCCCACGTTTTCCTCTACATTTTCCTAAACCCATCCCACTTTTTCCTCATTTCCGATCGATAAATAATTGAATTATTAGTCACAAATCTCGTGTTCTTAAATTTCTGATCAAGGGTCAGCACCATTCCATTCCTGTAAGGATTTTCAACACACACCCTGGCACTACCAGGAAGTGTCTTGCATTGTGCCTATGCCAGAGTACCCGCCAGTTGGGAGTCAATCGATTGTATTCCACCTTTGTGAGCATTAGCACGTTTCATTAATTCATGCCCTATCTTAAGGTGTTGACGAAATATCACGCCATTGGCGTAATTGTGCTAGTTATACAGCTCTATTTGGTTTATTTCTTACTTAATTCTTTCGTAACTCCGTTATACTGCGGTGTCGTAATAACGTGGGGCCGGGGGGGGGGGGTTTACGTCCTAGCCAGCCACCCTAGAGGTCACATGTTCGATTACCACCCAGGTGTATTCTTCACCAACGGCATAGGTGTATGTAATTGTCTTCAATGAAATGTGCACGGGTTAGATGGAACAAGGCATTATTAGTCTCATTCTCGCCCAATTAATTCGATAAATAAATAGAGAAATAAATAACAATTAATAAACTATGAAAAAACCGTTGCTTATCCTTCTGGGTTTGCATGTTTGATAACAAATTTCAATGCGGACAATAGTGGTAGGTGATATTTGATAGTTAAGACACGAACTTTTTCATCATATGGGAGGTTTTAAAGATCCCATCATTTTCGTGGAATTTTCTGCGATGAGTTTCAGAAATAAAGCTACATTTTTGGCGTTGTAAGCTGAAAAACTCGAATTCTAACGGAGTAAATGAAAAAGGCTATAAAAATGTCTTAACATTGAAAAAATATTATTTTTGATATTTCTGGGCATGTAAAAAGTAATTAAACAATAAGACAAAATACATGTTAATGCATTAATATATATAATTAGGATTAAAATAGCTTCTTGCTCTTTTGGAAGTTGCAATAATTGTTTATACGATCTTTGGTCACCTTTTTCTTGAAATATTAGTCTAATGAGCGATTAGTATAACAATATATCAACACCCAAAATATATGTTTAATAATGCCTAAAATATGCATAACATTCCCTTTAGTTCTGATTAAAGCTTGAGTTTTACGAAAAGAGCGGCACTTCAGTTGCAGTTCCTCTAAGCATTCAAGGAGGCAAAGACCGAGAATGCTAACCTTTAAAATCCTCGGGATTCTCAGAATCTCTGTATATTCCTCCACCGAGTGCAACTTTCCATCTTGTATAAAAGCAATTATCGCGGCATTTCATTCCACGGAGGTCGGGGTAATGAAATTCCTGTGAGATAACGATCTGGGAAACATTTTACAGTCATTCCTCGAGGTCGTTAAATATTTCAAACATCCCACCGTTCCTTTTACCCTATAAAAATTCTATCACGAGGTCCCCCGCAGCTCCGGGCGATTTAGCTTTTGTGTACGTTTTCCTGGTCCAATTCCCCCCCACCCGTCCAAGCCCCCGACGCCTCTCCCACCCCTCCCAACCGTCGCTCTTAACGCGTCGTGGCCGTGACCGTGATGAGAAGAATATGCGTGCTCGTTCCGTTTGCAGATCCCCCTGGTCTGCTCTATCGGGGATCATGGGGAAGAACCCGTCGTGGGGGCGGGGAGTGGGAAGGGGGCGGGGAGAGGATTTCGACCCGAGCGAGACGCGCGATCTTCAACGCCGCTCGGAATAACCCGCCGCCGGATTCCGAAAAACGCAAATCCCTTTCCCTCCGGAGTCCAGCAATTTCATCGATTTGTTATTTTCGTGTGGACTCGTTTCCTCCCCTCCCCTTACCACTCCACTAGTCTCCTCCTGGCTGAAAAGATTTTTTTCCCTTCCCTTAGCCGATTGATTCGCTCCAATCCGACAATTGAATGATTCTCTACCCTCATTGTGCGCAGAACTTTCAGCAATTTCATTAGAGTTAGAAGCGTGGATGGATTTACCACACGGATCAAAATTCATGCAGTGCATTTCAATAAATAACTCATTTCTTTTTGTTTCGAATTCTTTTTGGGTGAGTTGGAGGTTTTCGTGCATGAAATCGTTTTTACTGATACTTGAAGTGATGCGTTGAATTCATCCTGGAATTAGAATTAATGAAGGCGACCCATTGTGGCAACGAAGGGGTGAAAATTATGTTGATCCTAGGAGATACTTAAAAAATAATCAATGCCGAGCTTAATGGGACGGCCCAAATTTAAAAATTCGGCAGTGGAAAGCGATAAACCTATGGATAAATTTTTACTGAATCCACGATTGACTCAAATGACATATTTGAAGTGAAAATTTTATTGCGGCGTGGGTTTCTTTTCCCTACGGACGAGCGCGTCGCATTAGAATGCAAATGAAAATATCCATTGCTAAAATCGTCGGAGATTGCATGTAAATTTGCACTCGCCTGTTAAATTGGTAGAGTTGATTGGAACCTCCATTTTATTCTTTTTTGAATATTTTAATCCATCTGAGCAATATTTCGTCGACTGCACGGTTTAAAAAAAATGATATTACATCTGGACACTATTTTATAGAGTGAAAATGAGGTAAAATAGGAATGAATTTAATCTTTCATCATATTAAAGAGTGCTCTTTTCAGGCCTATTTTGTTTCAAAACATAAACCTCTTTGTACCTAAATCATAAAGAACCTTCGAATCGCTCAACCTATCAACCCTTGTCAATAGACAATTTCCTTGTAATTCTTGGTTCCTTGCATATCCCTAATTCCGTGTATACTCGCTGAAGTTGACTCTTAGAATTGAAATCTAGTAGAACGGTAATGCATATGGAATGGCAGACGAGAAATTTACCCCGCCGACCCCTGTGGCGGTGGGGTAACGTCCTCGTCTGGTATTCCATGGGTCGTGGGTTCGATTCCCGCCTGGATGGGTTTTCCTCCACCTAGGGCTTGGGTGTTTGTAAATGTGACCATTTTTATCATTGATAATTGTCCGATATAAAGACCGAAATATGCTGTTTTCGCACTAATCCTAAATAAATAATAAAAATGTGCATCTAATTGTTTCCCTTATTCAAAATATATATTCAGGAATAATTCTCTATAAAATAACTTTCCATTAAACGGTATTACCTAGTATTTGTCTCATTCAAACGTTACCAATGGTAACGTAACGCAATTACTGCCCCAGTTTTCAGATTTGGCCTCAACAATGACTTAAAAAGGTTTCTTTTGTAGGCGACGAATTTATCACCCGGGTAAGATTCTGCGCATTATGAGAACCGTCTCATTTCAGTATCGCTTTCATTTAATCATTTAAAAACCTTCATTTTAATTAGGCACACTCTCGGTACTCTTTGGTGACTGATAATGAATAGGGATTCCCAGGTAAATATTGGGGTTCTGAGACTGAATTTTGACCATATTTGATGGTTCTATTTATTATCTGTTGTTAATACACAGTGTTGCAAATTGATACACCGATATAGGATAGCTTTTTTAAATCGTAGTAATTTCTATTTCGCCCGAGATCGCGGAACTCAAAAAAAAGAATGAATTGTTGTGTGATCCCATAAATTGTTTTTTTTTTGCGACCGGCGCCGTACTCTGTGTCGAATCTGGGCATAAACGAATACTTAATCTGAGAGAAAAGTGGTTATCCTTCCTAGTCATGAAGGAATTCGACCAAGTGCAGCTTATCACCAGAAAATTGACAGGGAAAGTCAGTTTGCAGTGATGAATTGATTGTATTCATAGCGATAAAACAAATGTATAGATAAGGTTGAAAACAATTTAGCTGGAGCTAGTTCTGCAGCCATATTTTATGTATTAATACGCCTCGTTCTCCGCCCGGGAATGCACGTTTGATACTTGTTTTGAATATTTTTGGCATGCAATGATTAAGGACTACGTTTGGTTAGTGATTAAATATCACCTGTATTATCTTCAACGTGATTTTTTTTTATTTTCAGTAATATATACATTTATGCGTGATTTTGAAGAAATTTAATGCAGCTACGGCCTAGCTCATTGTCTTTTTTATATTCATCGGTTGATAGATTAGCATAAAAACCACAATAAGGTATGCTAAATGAAAAATATCAGCATGATTTTATCTAATGTCAACGTATGACACATTATTGAGACCAAATCTGCGATGTCAAAAGTATCTAAAAATTGGAATAGTATTTGTGGATTAATGTACCTTCTTCATCCGATTTTTAGGTTTACTCAGATTCGTTTCCAATTCCATAGCCAACAACATGGCAGCGCGTCATAACACTTATTTGACAACTCTATATTAAAATAATACTCATGTTGTATGTTTAGACCCACGTAAAATGACCAAATTCGGGATTTTACAAAAGAGAACACCCCTAGGGAACATTTTTGATATCTGACGTCTCTCACAAAAAATTACATTTCGACACAACACCTCTCAAATGAAGTGACGACAGAACTGACCAGCGCCACTAATGCGCCATAAATCAACACCCGAGGTCCATTTTCCAAGAATTTTTTTCAGAATATAATGTTTATTTGGACTTTATTAAAATATTCTTTCCAAGAATTTTGTCATTGGTTACATTTGATTTGAACAAATTTCCCATGCCTGGGGCATAGCAGCCAAATTGCTAGCACGGATTTTGCGACTTTCATATTTGATAGCCCCGGTTCTTGTAAAAAAATTATCAAACTCACTGGTGGGCTCTCATGAATGGCTACCGGGGACAACAGCATCATTCTCCCATGTCTTTCTTCAGTCATTTCATCTTTACTATTTAATGCCATTTATTTATTTTCCGGCGGAGACAAAGATGGAGGACTGGTTAGGAATAAGAGAGTGAAACGGATAGAAAGGTTGTAGCGGAAGACAGATTGTAATAAAAAAAGTGAACGTAAAACATTTTGCGCAGGACAGAATAACTTAGTACAAAATGAAGTAGAGGAACGTAGAGCAATATAGAAGAGCGCATTTAAGGACAACAACGGAGTAAGTTGCAACCCAACACGTCAGCTTTTAAAGCGTTCATAGAACTGCATATCCCAACACAAAATGTCAAAACACCAACAATGATATTGTCTTTACAACACATTCCCAACATAGCAGTACCATAAAAATATTTACTTGGGCATGTATGATTGGCTTAATTTTTTTATTCAAACGTTGCTCCATTATTTAGGAGCTCCAACAGTCCCTTGACAGAGAAGGTGAAATATAAAATTGAGTACCTGCCTAAATAACATATAAAGCGTCTGGAAAATTATGGTTCGCAGATTTTAATACCATTCCGCGCTAAATCAGGCATTAAATTATTGCATTTGGATTGTTCAGACTTTGATTTATTATTAAAGACTAAATGCGTCGTTGAAGCTTTTAAATAGATGTTTTACACGTAGAAACTTATGAGAGAGATTTAATTTCAGTATGCAAGTAGTAGTAGTAATATCTAATAGGAAACCTGGCAAAAATACGTAAATAAAATTAGACCCCAGTAACGAGTGGCGTAATCAACCTTTCAGTAGTTGAGTATAGCATGTGTAATGCATTTATTTGTGAACTGAGAGAATATATGTCATTACATCTTTCAAATTGAAAATTAATTTCGAGCGATAAAGGAATGGTGTCGTTCATTCTCATAGGCAACTTCAATTTTGGTGACGAATTAGTTGAGAGGACACTAATAATTATTCTTGTTTCGTAGCGTTTCTTCTGAAATAGTCGTTTAGTCTTAAAACGGGAACGAATATACCAGAAAGCCTAAACCACTCAAGGATGACTAATGACTCTACAGAGATTTTCCCGAGCGGCGTCTCCGCCCAAGGCGAGATTGGGACCGTTGAGGGAAGCGCTCGCCTTTTGGGGAAGGCTTGGAATTGCAAATCCACCATTCTTGCCTTCATGGAGACATGATGAAAGATGCTAATGGCGTTGTTGCAAACATCGACCCTTATCTTCAAAAGGGACAGGTGTTTCCATTTTTAGACCCATAATATTAAAAAAGTGGACTAAACACGAATAATGGAAAATTAAGGATCTTTTTGTTCTTTGAACTCGAAAGCGACAGTGAATGTAATGTGGACGCCCACGTCATATTTATTTGTAACAATTAATGACCTTGGCTGCGTGAAATGCTTAGGCGTGGTCACTTGGCGACATTAAATGAATTACATTTATTTTCCCTGGAATTATACATATGTAAGCAGGTAGCTAACAGTCTGCTTAGCAGCATCCATGCTGGTGCAGAGTAGCTAAAATAGATTCCAGCGTATGGTACTCAGATGACCAATACTATATTGCAGAATTTGACACGTGAATGGTAATCATAGGACAAGCACTACATCCACGACCTTGAGCTTCGGTTGGCGGACTGGAGCGTTACTAACTTCATGACCGGCGCTGAGTAACTGGCAGCTGTTCCTTCACCAAGTCAATACAACTACTACTTCGATCTCATTGTCATGGATGCCCAAGGGAACTATGTCGATTGCGTTATTAATATTTTTGGCAATAGTGTGAACTGGTTCGTCTTCTTATTGAGTTCCCTATTCTTACAAAGTTTGCGTGCCTACTTGAGGCTTCAAGAACACGCAATTTTCGTCATCCGGGCAAGAATCAATATGGCAGTCTCGGCCCCACTTCTGGCTGACCTTTAGCCTCAAAATGGCTCCGCTTATCAATCGCGGGCTAAGTGAGGGCTCAAATCAGAAAATGGCGGACGATTCCGAGATAACTGGTGGTCGACAGATCCTCATATTTATCCGAACAAATTCCATTCAGTGCCCAAAAGCGACCCGCGAGATGGGCGAATTTCTGTTTTGTACGACCCTCCCTTTGTGGTATTTAATTTCTATGGACCTTCTGTTCACCCTTCCACCTTCGAGAGTAATATTCGCGAACTTCACACCATTCCAATAAACCTCTCATTCTTTATGGGGATCGATCGTGGGCGAACCATGGTCCAGCAATTCCGCTCTCGGATATGGCTATCCATTCTCACAGTCGCGCTGCCCACAACCCCCTTGTTGTGTTTTTTCTCTCGCGGAATGCGCCTTTTTGTGCCCTTTCCCCTTCTTCCCACCCTCCTACCCCCCTCACCTCCCTGCGATTTCGAGGCTCGCTTGTTTTGACGCGGTCATCCGCCTCGGACCACCAGTCGGGTTGCGTGAAAGCACGTCAGGCGGTCATTTCTGCGAGCTTTCATCGGGGCATTTGCGTCGGAGAAATATGAATGTTTTTACCTAGCATATAGTCAGCGTTTCCCTTGTGGCGATTTTTGGTGAGTTTCATTTTTTAAGATTATTTACGAGCGGATAATCTTCGTATCGTGACACTCTGTGTATGTATGCATGTGTGCGTGTGTGTGTGTGTGTGTGTGTGTGAGAGAGAGAGAGAGAGAGAGAGAGAGAGAGAGAGAGAGAGGGAGGGAGAGTGTTAGAGGAAGAGCAAAGAAGATCCGATTGAAAATATTTAACTTTTGGGAACAAAGTGGTTTTTGTTCCTCAATTTATAACTCTGGCTAATCGACTAAAAATTGCACGACAGAACAAGCAAAATACAAACATTGACCTCTATTTTAATTTTTAAATAATTGTTCACTGGAGACTGTGGATATTATCTAAACGTGATTAACTAGATTATGCATTTTAGGCCACTATTTAGCATCCGTTTCATTAACCATATCTTAATTTCAGAAATCATTATTCGTATATTCAAGTTTCTTTCCTTTGTGATAGTATTTATGTAATGAATTCTAATGATAATAACTTTGCTTCTTGATATAATGGCACTACCCTATTGCTACATCACCGCCACATTGCTACATTATAAATACTTAACATCTTAAAATTAATTGGTATTTATTAGTGGCCGATATCCAAACATCTTAATCGTCCCCATGGCGTCATACAGGGTTATATTTTTCTTACAAATTATGCTTTCAAGTTTATTTGCCATAAATATATATGCTATACTTTTATTTACTGGTAGATCTGCCTACCTATGCATCCAGAGTGGTACTATATATGCTTCTGATTGCTATGGTAATATCATATCTATGCATTCTTTTGAGAAAGTTTTAGTGATCTTACTACTTGGTTGCTGCTTTCAGACTTATGTTAAACGAATTTATGCTGAAATTTAGTGATGTTGGTCGTAATTAGTGAACTTCCGTCACAGATAATGTAGTATGTGTAGTGAAATATTTTTTTATTTTTAATTTACAATTGTAGAAGGAATATCTGCCCGAAGAAAAAAAATTCTTCTAATAATACCAATCGAGCTTAAAATATCTTATCTCTCTCCTCATTGAGTCTTGATACCCTTATTTGTTGGCAGCAGTAATGTCTCCATATATTTTCAGTTAGCACGATAAACTAATATCTTGGTCCGCTTATGGTATTGCATAGTTTCTTTGTAGTCGAGAACATGTTTCCCAAACATGTCATTTGTACATTCTTTCTGCTGAATCATTTCTCGCAAATTCCTCCTCTCTCCCAGTCTTCCCGGTACCACCTCTCTCGATACCACGTCAAAGCAGTCTTTTCCATTCATTTTCCTCCGGAAAAACATAAATAAACCCCCAATTCATCCCTTCAAACATGCCCCAGTCGTCCATGATTCATTTCCTGACATCAGGATCTACATTTTCCGACATTCTCGCAATCCCATCATCAACGTTACGCTGGTGTTCTTAGGGTGAACAACCTTCTCTCTTCGTTAAAATCCACTTTCGTCTGGTTTACCTCGAAGCGTGTGCTTATATCTGTAGTTGTACCTTTCCAAAGATACGATATCGATTACAGGCGAGCCACCGATTGATGCAAATTTCGCGATCCGAAAAAAAGTGTCTCTCCAGTGCGGTGATGTGCACGCATCATTGTATCGCGGCGGTCGGAGAACGTCGTCCTCCTTCCTCTCCTCTCCCCCCCCCCCCCGCCACCACCACCCCATCATGAATGACTCCCCATCTGGCATGACGGGAAAGGATGATATACACATACATACATACATGCATACAAATTCGAGAGGGTCGTGGAGCACATTTCTCGCAAATACAAAATTCGGATAAGGAAGAAACCCGAGGCGTGGTTCCCGTTCCCGATTTCGTTATTATCATTATTTTCTTTTGTTTGGGAAAACAGTCCTCGGGGTTTGTTGGCCGTCATCGCGGATGTGGCCCTCGGACGGAACGATTTTCGCCACCGCAGCGCTCGAAACATTTCACCCGAAGGCACGGAGGGACATTTTTTTCGAAAGAGCTGCGTTCGCGGGAGGGGACGTGTGGGAGGGGGGGAGGTGAACTAGCGCGGAAAAAATAGGAGGCGCGCGTGAAAGAGAAAGCGGTGGAAGAGTGGCTTGCGCGGGGGGTTGAGAGGGAGGGAATGCGAGCCAGAGAGACCACAGCGAGTGGGCAAAAAACGCGTCTTTTGCGCCATAAAAGGCGTACACACATCCTACGCTCCCATATATCGACCCAGGATATCGTTCCTCATTCAATCGCACGCGCCCCACCCCTCAACTACCCCGTCCCTACCCTTCCCCCTCCCATTTCGACTTCCCCCTCTTTTTTCAATCGCGTTCAACTCGCCTTGGAAAGGGGAGGAGCAAATCAACTCTCTCTCTCTCTCTCCCTCCTCTTCTCTTTAGTTCTCCACTCCTTGCACCCCCAGCGTTCCTCTCTACCCACCGTTCCCTTTTTCACTCGTTTTCCCTCTCGACTCGAATAAGGGGGAGAGGGTGCTGGCGTGCAGGAGAGGGGGGGAGTGACCGTTTTCTTCCCCCATTCGACATCCCCCAGGCATGCGTGTCCGCCCCCTCCCCCCCCCACCCACGACAGCCTTTGCCTCCGGGTGGTTCCCCCTTCCCACCTTGATCCCCTTAACCCTCTCCCCTTCCTCCTGCCACGGGGCATAACCTCTCTTCCCTACCCAACGCCCCCTTCCTCCCTCTCACACGGGCTTTTGGTTACGAACATTCCCTTTCAGGAATCACACGGATCGATATAGCTGCGAAACAGCGCACCCGCGCGGCCAGAACCCCAACACATAGGCCGCCGCTTTGGTGGTTGCCGAGTTCCGAGTGCTCATCACCTCCAGCCGCCCACTCCATCGCCGGCGTTCTATTTCGTCCTCCTCCGTTCTTTCTCCACTCCCTACCCCCTCGTCATTTCACTACCTCCCTCCCCATATGTTTCTTGCTCACGTGCCACCCCCCCTAACCCCCCGGTGGGGGTTGATGGGGGGTGGCGACGGAACAAGTCTCTCCAGAGCGTAGAGCGATCGCTCAAAAAGCGGACAATGGAGATGGAGGGAGAGAGTATTCTCGAGGCTTCGGTCCGTTCGCTTCCCTCTCCGGAGCGGAACTCCAGAGGGGAGGATTTAGGGGAGGGCAGGGGGAGGGGTTCGGGGAAGGTGGAGCGGTTTTGGAAGTTGGGGAATTGGGAAGCCGCTTGTTTCTCTTCCCCTCCTCCTCCTCTCTCTCTCTCTCTCGCCCGGTCTCCTCCGTCGCTTCCTTACCCCTTGCATCATCCCACTTCCCCACCCCCCGCTCCTCGCCCCGACCAATTTAACCTCGCTTCATCCCCTCTTCCTTGCCTCTTCCCGTCTCGCCCGTATTCGCTCCCAATCTTCCCACTGCCGCCTGCTCTTCCCCATCCACCCCTCACCCTCCCTCGCCCCACTCTTTAAGTCCCCCCGCCTCCTCTTCCGTACCCACCCTCCGCCCCACCCGCTGGTTTGTTTCCCCATGGGTGGGTGAGAGCAATGGTCTCGGCGAGATAAAAAATGTGATTAAGTGAAGGGCCACCCACGCCTGTGTTGATTTCAGATTCAGTTGAGTTGGGATACAGGCTTTAATTATTTTGAGAAACACGTTTGCTTTTGAATAGTTCATGATTTTTCTTCGTTCTTGATTGTCGCCTGAGATTCTCTAAACTTTATATACACAAAACTTTCGTAGGAGTTCTATCTTTGAGCTGTTAAAGGGCATATCGCACACCGTCTGAAATCGCTATTCCTCTTTCTCTCTTTCTAAGAAATCCATACACAATGACGCGTACCCGGGAGGGGGACGCTCCCTCGTCATGGCCACTAGGGCAGTCGCACTAGTATTACTGGAGATGTAGTTCGCCTAACCCCTTTGTTGTCATTCATACGGTAGAGATATCTATTAAGTAAGTTTATATAATCTATTGGTTTCTACATTTATTTGGAAGTAAAGTTCTTAAATATTAGATAATGTCAACCTAAGGGACATAGTAGCCCAGTGGTAGGCGCGGGTTCGATTCCCGGGCACGCCTACGGACATCCTCGTATTCACCCGAGCTGAGTGATATTTCGAATACCAGGACTTCTTGGGAAACCCTAGGGGGCACAGGAAAAGGAACTGGCCCCCCTTAACTGATGTGCGAATTTCACGCCCCGTTGGGCTTAGTATTGAATAAGCTCTACCATCATCTATCAAACTGACCCTCTGGTTGATTACTGCATCTATTTTTTTATGAATGCCGTATTTCTTTATACATTATTTTATAAATAGCGATATTGGTCCGGGGAAATGAAAATAAAACTGTATCGAGCATTTCCTGAAAACATATTACCGATAGGGTAATAAAGAGAGCTTCAACATAGAAAATATAAAGAGATGTGTGCATATCGAATTCGAACTGAATAGTAGAATGAATCTGCTTCAAACACGGTGTGAAGTCAAGAGCGTATCCCGAAAGGGAAATATTTGTGGTGCGTTATTACCTTTGTGATTTTAAATGAGCAATTTTCCTGATTTTATATCTTTGTGTGTAAATTTTAAATTATGGCTGTTTGGACACGATTTTGTTTGTTGCGATAATGCTGATGCAGTACTGTGATATTCGTAAATTCAATGAATGAATAGCAGCAGTGTATTCCAGGTCTCCAGGCCCTTGGATCGATCGCAACTGTTCAATCATTTAAAAGATAGTACAGCCGTATATTTAAGAGGCAGTTGGCAAGACTTTTCATTCGTGGTGCACTTTGGGCACCCAGGATATCCCCTGCTCTCTTTCCTTTGTAAATTCCACCATGCGTGGCGATATTTTAATCGGGAGAAATGAATTCTCCGCCCAAACGATCCGTGGGCAACCCGCGGGGCCCTCCGCCGGGGACTCCGCGATCGCCGAAGCGGATAGACGGAGGCAGACGGAGGGGAAGACAATGGTTGGAGGTCCCGCAAGACAATGTTAGAGGTCCCGCTCTCTGATAGGTCGATAATGAATGATGCATTCCTTCGGTTCGATAGCGTGACCGTCGACGAGACCGATTCCCATGTGCTATTTTCTGCCAACACAGGAAGTCTCCGTGTACTCCGTGTTCATTTCACGGTTTTGCGCTTAAATCCCCAAGTAAGCCATTAGAGCGGGAGGGGGGCTATTCTGTTCGTCCTCCTGACTTCCCTCCTTAAGCTACACGTACTTACACATGTTTATCCCGTCTGCGTTGGGGGCGATTTCCTTCCATCTCCTTCGAGGTTTAAAATCCGCGTGAGTGGCGCAATGTTCCTCCCCGTTCGGCCGAAGGGGAGCACGGCCGTGGGGGCGGAGGAGGAAACCTCGCTGCTTCCTACGCACATTTTCGCATGAGTGGACTAATACCCGCCTTCCCCCTTCCCTCTACTCATCTTACTCCTCCGACTTTTCATATCCCCCGGTGAGCAGTTCCTTTGTGCGTTATTTCACCTCTCCCCCGCCTCACTGCGCGTCCCCTTGCTTCCGTTAAACTTCTTGGGTCATTCCGTTTTTCCATCCCGTGTTCCCCTCTGAGCCAGCAGCTCTTTTATTTTTGGAAATTATTGAAATTTCCCTTCTCCCCTTATTTATTTTTACCAACTCTTGCTTCATACCATTAAATTCAGGGGGGTTTATCTTAATGGAATCGAATGTCGTTCAAGGGAAACGGCAAAACTCTTTTCTTTTTTTAAGAGAAAGGTAGTTTATGGTCATTTTCCCTAATCGATGGTGTTCATGGGTATTATCAGGTTGAAAATGATAGATGATCTTTGGGCATAAGAAATGGCCACCAAAATTAAGGAGAAGTTTGTTCTTCTTGATACTGTACCCGAATTTTTCCATGTCACACCCTCACGGTCACGTCTCTTTTCTACTTCCCTTCCTCATCATCTTTCCTCCTCCTCTTAGTCCATCTCCTTCATCATTCATGCTCCCCTCTCTTCGGCTTATTCCATTCACTCTTCTCCTCCAAACAGAAGTGCCTTCATCTCTTTCTCTTAACGTGTCCTCTCTCCCACTTCCATTTCCTCTTCGCCTCTCTTTCCCCAATCCACTCCCTCTTCCTCCCCCGCCCCGGAAATCCTCCCTCCATTTTTCGCACAGCTCATCCCCCTTCCATCCCCCTCTCTCTCTCTCGTTACTCTTCATCCATTTGCATTCACTTTAATTTTTTCCGTCTTCTTTTTCCTGTTTATTCTCTCCCCCCTCTCCCCTCTCTCTCTCTCTTCTAGAACCCATCCCGTTTGCTCCCACTCTCAAAATTCTCAAATCTCCTCCCCTCCCACGCCCTCCACTTTCCCACCCGCCCTTCCCTCACCTCCATTCGTTTACGTGCTCACTAATGCCACCGCTCCAGCCTTCTTCCCTCCCCCACCTGCAGGCCAATAAAAAGGCGAAACCAATGATTTGTGCCAGCGTAGTAAGGGGAGTGACATTTATGGGCGGTTATTCATAATATCTGTTTTCAAGCCTTTGCCCCAAGTTCTCTTTACCATTTTAAGTACTCCATAAATATAAAAATACTTTTGAGGAACGCTGCGGAATCATCTTCTGGCGATCAAGCAGGCGTTTGCTGTACGGGAACTAGGGCGTTCTCTTGAATTACCTCAAATTTAAGAGCATTTTTTTCATTTCCCTTCGAATACTTTGCGTAGGATAATTGCCCCCTAAAAATTGCCCTTTATCTTTTTTATTCCTTGTTGAATTTTGTGTACTTTAAGTAAGACATTTTTTTAACTTTCAAAGACTGCAATAAATTGCGTTAAAATGTATTTTATTGAGTTGTTATTTTTAGGGTTGCGACACCAAAGTCACATTTTACAGTATTTTTTTAAGGATTTTGAGATGACAAGTCGGATTTTAGATAATTATCTGAATGATGCAGCTTCTTCTGTTTCGTGACGCTGTCGTAATTCCTTTGCGTTTGCGGTTCATTTCACATCCCTTCATATCATTTAACTTCCCGTAGATTTATCTCTTCTCCTCGGTTGAGTTATTCCTCCGCGAACGTGTCTTTTCTTCCGTCTAATGCCATGCCATATAGTTTTCTGACGGAATCTAGTTTTGGACGTCCCTTTAAAGTTTTCTTTCCATTCCCTCTCCAGCCTCGCTCGTCGACTGAGGAGGGAATGGGGTCTTGACTCCCTCAGGTAACACATTATGAGTTGTACTCGAGGATGGTCTACTAGGTGGGCCTCAACACACCGTGTTCGTGATATTTTTGACTTTTTGCGCTAGAGATTAAATGAAATTTAGGACTATTCTCCGTGTTAAACGTATGCCCTGTATCCAATCAGCTTATTATCATGAGGCTTTTTTCTCAATTCTATCAATTTTTAATAATATATTACCAAAAAACCTTATATTTCAGCATGTTTCAGTTTACCTGGGCTGTTAAAAAAAATTCTTCTGCGTAAGCTCCAAAACGTTGTATATTTCCTCAGTCAGCATATGTTCCCAAATATCAAATAATTCATAAACACGAGTTTCATCAAATGTATTATGAGATCTGCTTTTACGATTTCGATTTTAATCAACTATGCTTATTTTGATATGGTTTATGATTTTTTTTTATTTCAAGAGTTCAATCAATTTATTTAGAGCGTGATTAATATTTCATGCTTTGCTGATAGTGGGGTGGTTTATGACTATTGCTTTTCGTGCTGTTTAAAACTACGTTATTTTAAAAACATGAGGAAGGAATTGAAATATTTACATGCAGAACAGGTATCATCAATAAAATATGTTATTACCTAGTTGAATTTTACAACCGAATCTGCAACCAGACATTCGAACGAAATATTCATCCAGAGGAAAATAATTATAAAAATGATGGCTCCTTCTTTATTGTTTCTCTACTAGTCGTGCTTTTTATGCACTCCATCATTAACTAATGATTGGTTTTACCGTCCAAATTCTTCTTTCGGTGCTGGTGTTTTTCTTTAGTTTATTTATCTCATTTAGTACGTACTCAAATTTAGTTTCATGTTGCATAACCACAAATGTTAATGATTTTTCGTATCAGAGGAGATTTTTTTCAGAATTTTATCTCAAAATTCATATTACCTCTGGCTAATAAGAAATATAATAACGTGTCCGTTAGATCCCCGTGGTTTCTTCTGTAGTAAGGAACGAAAGAATAATTAACCCGTAACAGTAATATTGTTGGAAGTCACTTTTATTTTTTTCCTTGCCTGGGCTCATGAATGAAAATTATGTACACGGTGTTTACTTTGAAGAAAGATTTTTGCGCTCATAAGGTAAATAGAACCAAAACAAACTATTTGGAGCCTAGAGAGAAATTTAAGAACTCCAATAAACTTTTGCTTTACGACTCGAACGAAACGTGGCAACAGTGATATCACAATTTTACCTCCACTATTACATTTCAGCGGGCTAATTTTGCAGGGGGAGATAATCGTGAGCCACCAAAGATTTCGTTGGCCGGATGGTCGGAATTCGACCATTCGACGAGTGTTGTCACGTGGGATGCGTCCACCACGAACCCTGCCCCTCCCACCCCCACCCGTAACTCCCTCCCGGGTGGGGTCGCCCGGAGTCGCGTGTGTGTGTGTGGCGACCCCTGCTGTCCGCTATTTAACGCCCCCAAATCCCCCCATATGGCGTCGGTTTATGCCTCCTCACACATTCGCTCACTCATTCACCCTCATCTTCCCCTTCTCACCTTCGCCTGCTCCTCGGGACTCCGACAGTCTGCCTGCCTCGAAACAATGCATGGTGACGCTAATTAATCCTCCCTCCTCCTGTCCTTTCTCGCCACCACCGTATCTCCCGCTCGCAGTCCTCGCTCTGCACGCTTACGCACGTGCCGCCAATCCTCGCCCCGCCCCCCCCCATCCCCGCTCCTCTCTCCCTCCGCCGTCAACTTTTCCTTACTTTTCCTCCCTCAGTCCTAATCTCCTCCGTCCATCCCTCCCTGCCCGTACGACCATTCCATAATTCATTCCCTCACCCTCCCCACACCTTACCCCCACCCCTCCCTTCTTTTTTACCCCAGCTCCCGTAGTAGAAGTCTCTCTTTATTCCACCTCCAACCCTCTTCCCCACCCCTTCCACCCCCGCACCAAACCTCCTTCCTTTGTATTCCCCTAAACTCCCTCTCTCTTCCCCTCTCCCTCCCCGTGCCTTTCCCTCCTTCCCGCGGCATCATTCATCCTGCCTCCCGTTTCGCTCCCTCCCCTCCAGCCCTTCTATTCCCGTGCCCCTTGCCTCCGCCACTCATTTCCGCCCCCTCATCCTCCACCCCCCGTGCCTCCCCCGCAAACCCAGAACCTCCTTCCCTCTTCCCCTCATCATGTCTCTCCCTCCTAGTATAAAACGGGTGCACTTCATTGTTGACGTTTTAATTTTGCCTCTCCCGCCGTATGCCTTTTAAGTTTCCACGAATCTCCTCCCTCGTTTGCTTGTTTCTTTTATCCATCGTACAGAGCCTTTCTTTGAGTCTCGCTTGCGGTGTGGCGGCGGCCCACTTGCCACGCGTTGTGGGGGACGCACCACTGCTGGTGGGCATCGTCCGCCAGAGGCGTGCCACGGGGGGACTCACGCGGTGCTGCACGGACGCCCTCGTGACGGCGCCCTCCCTTCTCTGGGGGCTCCCGATTATTCCCACCCTCGCCCCTCCCCGATAACGCGGCCCCAATTAGAGCCGCCTGGAGCTCCCAACTTTCGTGACTTTGGTCGACCTGTGCTCATGTAGGTCTCTGGCGTGGTGCCGTGATTTTTTTATCATTCTTTGCCCTATCGCACAATCAATATTTTGTATAAAATGAGAAGCGTGCTAATGCGACTGTCACGAACTCATTTGATGCCAACGATTTATATTACAACTCTGAGAAATAAGTCCTCACTGCCTCTCGTTAATTTCTACACGGTGTGTAGAATAAATAAATGCATCAATAAAAAATAAAATATTTAACATAGTACTCAACCCAAAGGTCGGCTCAACTGGATGGCCAGCTCCCACTATCATGTCGTGTGAAATTCACAGGAATAGATCCTTTCCCTGTGCCCAATTTGGTTTCCTAGGAAGTTATGCTGCCAAAAAAATCACACACGGCTCGGGTTGAGCGGCAGGGATTGCCCGGGAATCGAACCCAGTCCCCCCGAAAGTAGTCCATCGCTCTATCCTTGGACTAAAACGTCCCCTCAAATGTGTGTAATTGCATACAAACTCCCTCTGTCTCCGAGGCCTCCTTCATGACAGACTCGGACTCTCACATCTTCAGGTCTTATCTGAAAAAAGCCTCAGAGAAGGCCAGGAGCTTTCTGAAATATGAGTGTACTTCTACATGTTTCCTATTTATATTTTTGTGTTCTATTGTGGCGTTAAATGATATGTATGCATTTTATATAGGGTTGCGGTAGTCCGGGGGTAGAGTGTTGGACCACTGACTGGAGGGCCCGGGTTCGATTCCCGGGCATGCCTCTCTGGGCACCTGCAGCTTCTCCCAAGCCATGTGATTCTTCGGGTACCAGATCTTCCTGGGAAACCATAACCGGCACAGGGAAAGTAACTAGTCCCCCTACCCTGATTTGTGAATTTCACACACTCGGACTTAGTAGGAATTCTACCATCACGTACCAAACCGACCTTCGGGTTGATTACTGAGATTATGTAGTATGTATGTATATATATATATATATATATATATATATATATATATATATATATATATATATATATAGTATATATATATATATATATATATATTTGATGTGCGAATGCAATCGATTATAAAACATCCTCTTCGTAACTTGGGCAATATTACAGCACGATAGGTACTAATTCTTTCGCAAAAGATATCAAAAATTTCGTCGTCAGGCTGCCTGGAATGTTTTTACCAATCCTGAGGTGATCCGGGGTATTATAGTTGTGTCTCTCATCAAAAGCCTCTCTAGCTGTTTCTTTCCTCTTGTCGATACTTTCTCGCTTGGATGACGGACAAAAATATCCGACCTTTTACTCCTCTGCCCTCTCAACCTTCCCCAACATTGTTCGTCTCTTCCCCTCTTACCTCCTCTCTATTGTACTCCCAACCAGTAGGTTCCAAGATTTCACAGTTCAACGCCTCCTTTTATCGAGATCGTAACTTTTTTCACCATTTCATGAAAATTGAAGAAATATCTTATATCTCACGATGAGATGGATACTCATTCTGAGAATAAATTTTGCAATAACAAGAATTTTGAAAAAGTTTCGGATGGATACCTTCCGTCGTATGCCATCAGAGAAAATGCCATCATACCTAGGTATGATGGCATTTTCCCTGACAGCCATTACTTTAGAAGTGTAATAATCATTAAGGACAACATTTTCATAGAAAAATAATCTTGCGTAATTCAGAAAACATTTTTAACAAAAGTATGACATAACATTTTAATACATCTATTATCTAAAATACATCTGGTACACA
This sequence comes from Hetaerina americana, assembly GCF_022747635.1. Lineage (NCBI taxonomy): Eukaryota > Metazoa > Arthropoda > Insecta > Odonata > Calopterygidae > Hetaerina > Hetaerina americana. The sequence goes on along the minus strand of NW_027286514.1, from coordinate 1,381,891 downwards.
CGTTCATACAGAACAGGCGTCAATTTAGAATATATCTTTACAGTACTTAAAAACTGATTTATAACCACTTGTAAAGGCGCATCCCAGTCAATATCTTATTCTAGACTTGCTATTCAGGTAAAGGATTATTCGTTTACCAAGATAATTTTATGAAGTTCAATCAATAGAAGAAGTATATTGTTTTAAGTCACCTGCTTGGAAACTTGCAGATAGTCATTGAATTTGTTAACAGAGCTAGGAGCGATCGAAAGCAATAAATTATAATTTTAAAATGTGCTCGAGATCAAATTCTCCCAGCACGACATTATGGGCCAAGCGTGTAAAATGTAAAGGAGGAAGAAATTGTATTTTGGCGGTATTTGGAGAAATTTAACTATTCCAACGACTGGGTGAGTAAAACACAAAAGAGAGGGCGGGAGATGAGACCGTTAGGCGGTTAGGTATATAGGAGTTGATTCAGGCGAATAGAGAGGCTAAAAGAAAGAGAAGGCTTTTTCCTCTTATTCTTATTTCCAGCAGTGCATTATGTTGCAATAATAAGAATATAAACCAACTCAATAAAAACCATATTAACAGTTAATAGAACCTTTTACAAAATCAACACTGCACATGGTATCTTCGTTCGACAATACATGGTTCTATGGAAATCATATTTTATTTTGTCCTTAAAACTCACTTATGTTAGAGCATACTGGACATAAAATACCTCTTTTCGTCGTATCTTACCAACCTTTGAATTTACTCCTTAACAAAGGCATCTAAACACCAATGGAGTCGGTGTCAATGCCCTTGACTGGCTTCCACTCGAATAAAGCATCAAAAATCTAGTCCTGTGAACCCTTTCTCTCTTTCTTTCTCTCTCTCTCTCTCCACCCTGTCTCACCCCCGATCTCGTGTTTTTACCTCCTCCCCTCCACTTTTCCGTTCGCAAAATCCCCCCTAAATCCTCTCATCCCTCGCCCTGCACCCCCACGCTCACGTCCGCCTCCTCGCACCCGAAACTCCCACTTTATCCTGCCCCTTGCAATCCATCCATTCCACCCCCTCAACCTCTCTTCCCTCCCCGCCCCGCCCATCCCCCGCCCGCCCCCATTTCCTCCCTCCGCCCACCCACAACATCCCTTTATTCCCCGCCCTCGCCCCCACGGACTCCCTCCCTTGCGTACCCCTCCCCCCTGGCCCCCTCCCGACTCCTAAAAACCGGGCCACGTGCCCCTGTGATGTAATGGCGGACGGCGAGCGGCGGAGGGGCGATGGGGGGAAGGAGGGTGCGGGGGATGTGCAACGCGGCGCCGCCGCCTGATGGAGCTCTTTTGTTTTATTGCCCATATGTGACACGCCGCGTGTCACAATCGTTGCTCGATTCTCTTTTTTTAATTATTTTCCTCTCTCTTTTTTATGTATTTGTCCTCCACTCCGGTCGAGAAAGGGAGTTAAATTGGCTTCATTTCGATACCTCATTATTAAGTCATGAAACCTCACGGAAACGGTTTGATGTACAGGAAAAAAACCGTGATATCATTGTATCGCTGACGGAATTCATTATTTCCGTCCTCGTCGATGCAGTTATGTATTCGGGGATATGCACTAGGGATCGGTGTTTTAAATCTATTTACGTTTAATTAATTCTGAATTGCTAGCAAATGATGTAATAAGATAACCATGCCGAAGAAAGAGGCCATGTTTGTCATAAATCGCGTGACGAGAATTTATATTCCCTCTCTAGCGTCACATTGAAAAAAAACGTGCTTAAGGACAAATTAAAAAAAATGCCCCTCGTCGTTGGGATTGATGGGCCATTTTTTTTATTATTACCAATTTCTGTATGCAAAATGACCTCCATCGTTGTTTATTAATTCTTTAATCTGTTTTTCTGCACAGCATACATTGTTTTAAATGGTTCGGAATCATTCGCATATATAGTATGGAAGATGATAAAATGAACAATTCCCCTCATGAAACGCTTTAATGCGGAATGTACGTAAAATTTTGGAAGGGTTTTATTCAAATATGAGGATGGAAACTAACGAAATATTGAATGGACTCCTCTCTCGGAGGTTTTTAGGGCGAAATGACGACCATTGTTGACGCACTCTGTCATAATAAAAACTAATAGCACTCTAATCCAAATCCTTTGGGGACAACATTGGACAGAGATCCACCACGATCTTCACTCGACTAAACTTGTAGGTAAAAAGTCTAGTCATAGTTTCCCAGGCGTTTGGCTCTGAAGTTCGAAGAGCTCAACTCATAGAAGACTCAGCCAACAATTGAATTTCTCGGGATGTACGTGGAGCGTTTTTTGGTACTAGGCACGCATTTCTGGCACTGGATTTCCCCTCTCGCGTCGCTCATCCAGCCCATGTAGAACATGTACGAACGAGTCCAACAGTGGATTTTCCCTGCGTGGCACTTGACATCGCTCGACGTTTTGCGACAACAAAAGAAGAGAGAAAAGGGGACGAGAGAGGGAATGGTGGGTGGTGGAGGAACGAGAAGAAGCATACTAATAAATGGAGGAGAAGGGAAAGGCTTTGTTGTCTTTGGGGGAGCAGTGCCGGCTCATTCAACCTTAATGGGGGTGGCATTAGTTTATCTAGTCGATGGCTTTAACGTCACGTCCTTTAATCTCTTAATTTGGCCCCATTTCTTTGAAATTGACGTTTTCTACGTAGTTCGGGCACTGAAAATTCCATTATGTTTCCCACGAAGCAAAAAAAATCCCGCGGTAATGTTGTGCTTTCTTTAAACGAACCTCGGTTCATTTAAATCCCATCCCTGGCGCTTCCTTTTTAAAATATGCGCACTGGCGTCATAATGCAGGCGTGATTAAGAGAGGGGAAAAAATAATTTATTTCGCTCAATTATTTCGATAAAAAAAACCTCACGTCTTTTCTCTCTCTTTCCCTCTCCATCTCTTTCCTTTGTTCTCTGCTACGCGTCTCGCTCCATTAGTTGCCCGCAGCTGTCCAAGTTCTGCGCTTAGAATTTCGTGTTAACGATGATATTTTTTGTCTGTGACCCGTGATACATCTCACGTGTTCGGAGTTCCTGCTTTCCTCTCCCACCTCTCTCCTCATTTCATTATCAAGTTGCTCGGCACGAGAAGAAAAAGAGATTAGAACACCGATTTTTTTTCTCTCTCTCCCGCGAACATCCGCGCACACGAACGCAGACGGAGCGCGCGCGAGATATTAATTTGCACATTCGATTCTCGCAGCTCACAGACTACACATACCTAACATTGCTCGCATTCCCAACGTTCCCGTCTGCCTCTCTCCTTCTACCGACTCCTTTCTCTCGGTGTTATAGATTTTACGTACGTAAAGCTGCGTTTTTGAAATAAAGAAAAAAACACCCGCAGTCGCGCCATCACCTCGCATGTAACCCTCAGCGTCTCTTTCTCCCCCCCCACTCATACTCTCTCTCTTTCTCCCTTTCTATCTTCTCTCCCTTGCTTCCCTTCCCTCTTTCTTCTTTTCCCTCGTTCTGCCTCTCGCCACCCTCATCACTTCCTCCTCTTTTCGTGCTTCTTCCGGCCCCACTCCCTCGGCACCGCTGAGTCTGTGTGTCCGTGTGTTTGCAAGAGTTCTGAGATGAGGAGAGGACGGAGGGGATGGGGAAGGAGAGGCAACGCTTTCTTATCGATCCCACCCCAAAAGCACCATCTCTGAAAATCCTTGCTCTCACAATTGCGCAAGTACTTTCGAAATCCTCCCCCCCCCGCCCCGCCCCGCTCTCTCCTATTCCACCACCACGGCCTCCCCCTCCTCGCTCCCCCCACCCCCACCACACGCCTCCCCACCACTCCTCCCTTTCTCTCGCTTTTCTTCCTCCCTTCCTTCCTTCGCACCGCTGTCGCCTCCCCACATTTTATTCCTTCTTGTGTACTCTGGTTTGTTGAGTTATCCCGCGATCTTTTCATTATTTCCCTTGCGGATATCATGGATTACTTCCGTGGATGTTCCTTCGTCATGTCCGCCGTTCTCGCTCCCTCATTCTTAGAGCTGTCTTGTTAAGTTCATTGCTGATTTTGATCTTTATTCTCTTCGTGCGCGATTGCGTTGTGGAATGTGTGCGTAGGACAGAACTCAACTCGTTCTAGGGCTTGTGAAACATCAGGGTCACGACTTCCTTGCCTGTGTCGCACCCAAAGATCCGATTTGCGGAAGCTAACTCACATTTCTCTTGTGGACCTCTGGTTGTTAAATGTCCCTGGGATTCGAACCCTGGTCCTCAGATCAGTAGCAGAACACTCCTTACTCAACAGGCCACCAGTTAGTTTTACATATACGTTTTAGTTGCATTTGAATTCTTTAACATACCCGGAATTTTATAAATGTATTCTATTTTCATTAATACCTTTTTCAAAAAATGGTGATTTTGCTTAAGGTGGTTTCACGTGAACCACAAGGTGGGATTGACGTGTAGTATGGATACACAATAATCACAATGTGTGGACAGCTAAACAAAACTTCACACGAAGAGAAGTGCAATTAAGCAATATGACTTTAGCAAGTTCCGTTTCGCACAATCATTATCTTGAGATGCTGATAAGAATTTTTTTAACTTCTTTCAAAGAGTTATTACCAAGGGTTTCCAATGATTTTATCATAATAATACGTGGAAATCATTACGTAAAACGTATTTCGGGCAAAGAAATGAGACCAAATTAGGGTCCTTAGTTTGTTCTACCATTTTGGAAATGAAAATGAAAATCCCCAATGACTGTTGAGGGCTTTCGAATTGCAAGTATGGCCACACCTTTTACAACGCATCAACCGTGACTCCAGTCAAATGGAAGTAATATTACTTTTATGCTTCAAGGGACCCACCTCAGCCCCGTTTCAGGGTAATAAAATGTATTCCTTCCCGCTGCCCTCCTCCACTCATCTCTTCCTCTTCCTTCCTCTCTCCTCATTCTCCCCTCCCTTCCTCGCCCATTCGGTTTGCCCCTCTGGGAGGAGGAGGCTCCTTCCCCTTTCATTACCGCAGGACGACTCCTCCCTCTTCCTCTCTCCTGCCATCCCTCCCTCCTCAACCCCGTGCATTTCTCCACTTCGCTTTCTCTCTTTCTTTCTTTCGTACTTCCCTTATCTCCCTCCCACTTCCGTCATACCCCCATCCCCCGTCCGTCCCTCTCTCTTCACCCCCTCTTCCGCGCATCCCGCAAATCCTTCTTTCCCTCCATCTCCCCTCGTCTTTACCCGCCTCTCTTTCCTGCTCTCATTACGACCCCTTCATTTGCTTTGCATTTGTTTGGTTTAATATTTCCCTCACTTTTCATTTCCTTTACCCAGTCTGAATTTTCTTTGTGGAAAAGTCTTATGGAGAATTATGTGCGGCAGTCGTTATAAATTTCCTCATTTAAATATTTAATTGCATTAGAATGCGATTCACTTGTAAATTGTTTATGTGTCAAATATTATGCTCAGGGCTTTTTTGGCTTGGAAAGCACGCGTCAAACTATTTTCCAAGAGAGGTGACAATAGAGTCTTGTCTCGATTTTGCCGTTCCCCGTAAAGTAGACGATGAAATGTGCATAGAATTCCACATATTTTCTCTGATGCCAAAATCTTTTAATATCAAATACTTTGATCATAGTTGGAATAATTTTCATGGTTACCTAAATTTTTGTGCATATTGATTAGGAAACATACAAGAATTAAGTCGGAAATAGCGTTATTCATGGGCATTGAACAAGAAAATTAAATTGGAAAACTTAGGTAAATAATCTAACCTAGACATAAAAGTGAAATAGTAAACTGAAATAACTATAAACTTTCATTGTCAATCCTAAGATTAGTCAACTGCATCCATACCCCACTCTTCCGTTTCTAACACTAACTCCCTTCTACACCCCTTAATGATTTCCTCCAACATCCTTCTTTATTTTTGGCCAAGGCATTTGTCCCTTTCTCTTCCTCCAAACGTATGCCCTTCTGTTATGTTCCTATAACAAATTTATTGCCTCAAAGTGCCCTAATCCGTCTGATTAGGGCACTAGGGCACTGATTCTTTTCCTTATGGTATATCCCATTTTGCCTTTACTAATCATGAGTTATGAATCCGTGGATTGTTTTTTAGTAGCTCTCCAAATTACCCTTCTCTTTGCCAATCTCTTCCTTTCGTCATAGCTCCTTAAACCAACATTTTGCACATCTGACTCTTGCATTCCAGCCTATACCTTCATCACCCACCCTTTTCGTCAAGGTTTCCTTCAATTATGGTCGTCAAACATCTCTCGGGTCTCAGGATACTTCACCCAGTCGATATCCCTCTTCTTTGGGTAAACTTCCCCCATATGCTAATTCTCGCTGCTCTCTTCCGTCCACTTTTCGGAACGTTTCTTCATTCGCTATTTTGCCTAGCGATTTAGTTTTCAGTATTCATCTCTATTACCACATTTCCATCGCCTCCGATATTCTTTCTTCTCTTCCCTTCTATCATCCAAGTCTACATAACTAGACAAGTCCATAAATAGTCCAGTTACAGCTTTTAATGAATGGCTTCCTAATGACAATGCTAGTACTACTCGTATTTACCGTTAGCAGTTGATTCTTCGGATAGAAAACCTTCGTCGCTATCACTATTCTATTCCCAATATACACAAAAGCAAAAAAGCAAAACTCTTCTACTTGCTCTCCTGTCCTACCTTAGTATTACTTGGAGATTATCTTCTCTACTTCGATTGCAGACCTTAGTTTTAATCCTGTTCAACTTGAGGTAATTTTTCCACATACTTCCTAGTATCACTTAAGGTATTTCGTTTTCTTCTCGTTTCTTCGGTATATCACTCTTGACATAATATTGGATTCATGCGTCGTCAAACTGATTGGTCTGAAGTTTTCACATTTTAATGGTATAGGAACGATTACAGAAAGCTTAAAGCTGATCGGTTTTTCCTCTCCCACATATGTACACATCGCATATTAGGCTGTATAGCTCAGTCAGGATCTTATTTCTTGGATTTTTTATGACCCCAAACTCCGTAGCTTTCACGTTATGCTTCCGTGTTTGTCAAAGAGTCTCCTCAAAGCTTCTTAAGACTCTTCGTGGTAAACACCTCTTTATCATGAGCTATTCTCCCCTTGATATCCTTCTTGCTCCTTACATTTCATGGTATCCTACTTCCGGGGTAAGTGAAGGATTCCTCTCGCTCTAATTTCTCATCTCCTAACGCAGTGTCTGGCTGCATCTCAACTCTTCCTTATTCTAGAGTTTTGGTATCATTTATATTTACTTTCATAGCCTATCTTTGAAGTCCTTGGTTCATTGCGCTTAATGGTACCAGTATACTTTCTGCATTCTCTGCGTTTCCTCAGATTATTTTTATTTTACAGTAATTCGCGTTATTTCCTCTCCTTTTTAGGTCATAGTTAACTATCCGTTCCCGCTACATTACGGACACTATTGATAATCCTTACTAGGATAGCTCTTATTTTGACTACTTGATTCTTTCTGCGCTAATTTTGCCGAGTAGTGTGACCATCTTCAAAGATTGCATCCTGGTCATCCTTAATAATAGAGTTATCTTTTCCCTAATACTACGATGAGAACTTCTTCCAGGCATACATATATATATATATATATATATATATATATATATATATATATATATATATATATATATATATATATATATACCCATTCCCTCTTCTGTATAGCTGAGTTTTGGTATCAAGGCCTATACTACCTCCGCAGCTGTAGAAGACACAACATTCACCATCTCTTTTTTCTCTATATACTGCCAACTCGCATTTACTATTTTATTCTATTAAATTTTCACATATGATGCATGTATATTGCAATTATTTATTTGTTTTATTTCTAATTATTTCACAAAATTATAATTATGAAAGAATAATTTTCTTATTTTGATTTTTCTAGCTCGAAGTAATACGCGCCAAATTGCTTTGTACACAGAAGAGCGAATAGGAAAATTAATATATTTAGGTGGTAGTATTTACAGTATTAAAATTTTTTGAAATGAAGAAAAAAAAAGGTATTCAACACCTTTCGAATGTGTTTCCTTACGAATATCTGAGTGAATCGTGAAACAGTCACAACCAGAATCATGCTTAAGTCAAAGCAACGGAATGTAATCGCGATGTACTTTGACTTTTAAATGCATGTTGTCCCTACAAATCTGTCGCTTTCCGGGTAGAGCGGGTGATTTTCTGGGTCACTAACTCTTCCGATCCCCGCAACCAGCATGATCGGAAACCACTAAAAGTATCTTCTCTAGAACGATATGTTGGAAATGTATAAAAAGTAATATAGCTGCTATGAACTTAAGAGGTTTATTTTAAGACGATAAATTCAAATTTTGCACAGCAGCAAACTGAACTTAAATCTTCCTTCATTGGCGAAAACTTCGGCACGTCATAAATACATTTTGAAATATGGAGAGTGCATGCCGAATTTCCGGCCTGCCACCGAACTCCCCGCTCACAAATCATCATCACAAATCGCGTGCCGGTTCATCGGAAGTGCCGTATTGCAGGGTTCCGGTATTCATTCGTTTTTCTGATTCTGAATGGTCTCGATTTCGCCTGTAGCATTGATTGTTTTCCCCCGGTCCGCCCTTTTGTCTGCCTTAACAAAGGTCTTCTCTTCTATCTTGCTGATACTTTTTTACTGCTCTTTCCCACTATTGACGCCATCACTCTTCTTTTATGCCAAAAACGCGCTGAATATTCCTGCTTGTCCGGATGCGTTTCGCTCCTTAGTATTCATATTACTAGTTGGATCACGATTATTTTTTTGAGAATATTTAGGTGTCCGTAATCAATTCTACGGATTTGGGCAACTATTTCCTCAACGGTGTATCTCTATGTTTATTTTTTATTGTTATAAAACTTTTCATTGATATATTTTCATCAGAAAACCATTCTGCTATTGCTATACGTCAATATACTCAACGGGTAGATTTGCAGCTTATTCAATTAGCATACGTACATACCAGGTTTTTATACTATACCACGCCGACGAACTATTCTATTATGTTTCATAGTTAAATAAATAGAATCATTACTCATACTTTGGTTATTGTTTCATGCTTCTTAACTGTAAAAGAACTAAAATGGTGGACGTTTACAGTAGACTTTCGAGTTCTACGTCACTGATCACGTTTTCATTTTATTCGTTTGTACATGTATTTTTGTTTCTCTCTACATGTCTGCCATTTCTCTAGTTGAGTACCCTTGCCGTCACTCCTCTCAGTTTTCGAAACACCGAAACAAGTCGTTAGAGGGAGACGTATTTTGACGATTAGGTGTCGTGACCTTCCGATTCCTGAGAGAGAAATTGACGATGACGTAGCATTAGAAAAAAAGAACGGCGATTCCGCTCGAGCGTATTTTTTCCTCGAAAAGATGCGTGCTCGAATCGCAGTTCTGGGACAGATAAGATTCATAACTCGCCAGCTCTCTCACTTCCCGCCCCCACCCTCCGAAATAAACGATTACGCCGCCGCCCCTGTCTATGTGTCACCCCGAAATCCGGAACAAGAGTTCTAGTTGAAGGGTGGGGTAGGGCGTCACCGGGGGGGGGGGAAGGGGGGGTGTTCGGCGATGACGGAAAGGAAAGGGTTAGAACGTAGTTGGGGGCAGCGGAGGATGGGGGTTTCGGGGGAGGTATCGGGTTGAAGCTATAGCTGGGGACAGAAATCGCTGCAGCCGACTAAAATTTATGAAGGGAAAAATGAAAAGGCTGGACTGGATCGTGGAGCGGAGGTGTCGGGGAAGGGGGGAGGGGAGTGGACGCGGGGGTTGGAAAAAATAATATATCCATCAAGCCTCGCCCTCACCTCCCCTCCTTCCTCTGCGTCCTCCTTATAGTATACCGTCTGTCACCATCTCATTCCATCTCCCGCAGCTATTGGTTTTTTGTCTTCTCTCCCTCAGTCGCGCCTCTACTCAATCACTCTTTTGTCATCTCGTCTCGCTTCACCCCTCCCCCCTCACTCTTAGCCTCCCACTCCTTCTCACCCTCCCAATCTAAACTCCCTCCCTCCCCCTCGCGTCCTTCACTCCCCCGCCCCTTCCTCCTCCCTCTTCACCCTTTTTTCACGTCACTCTGGTGCAGTTCTCTCCTGCCATCTCTAGCACCCTCCTTCCTCTCGACCCCTTCTTCTCTCCACACACACTCCCCACCCTCCCTCCTCCCCAGCTCTACGCCAATCCCGCGTCGCCCTCTCCTCATCTTCCTAGCATTCCTCTCTCTTTCCCTCTTCCTGCCCCTCTCTTTTGTCTTCTCCTCCTCCTTTTCCCCTCTCCACATCTCTTCCACGTCCATGACGGCGCATTCTTTTTTTCCCTTCCCCGGACCACCTTTCCCTCCCCCAGAAAAAGAAGCAAAGCAAACTTTCCACATTTCTCTCCCTTCGCCATCCCCCGAGCGTCTCGCTTGCTGTCCACGATGTTAGCACGCTTGTTCCTGGACGAGCCTTCGTGCGCCTCCGCCGTCTCGTTTACTCCGAGACTCTTCTGCCTTTCGTGTACCCCTCCGCGTTTATGTGCAACGCGGCTGTGACAGTTTCGACAAGGGACTTGGACGAACAGGCATCGCCGTCTCCATCCTCTCCGTGTATCCATGCTGTGATGACCGATGTTGTGTGGGGGACGATATGGAATTCATGCTTCGGAGAAAGAGAACTTTGGAAGCATGTCCCGTCATCCAACATTCTAACATGATATCTTTGATAGTAATTTAACGATTAGAGATAGGTGGACTCCGGGATACATTAACCAACTTCGTCGTTCTCTGAAGAGCTTAACAACTTGCATCTTCTTGTATTTAATAGTATCATGGGATAACATGTTTGAAATTGCTTCTCCTCAATTGCATTTTCAGCAAGAAGTAATATCATTCCATTGGAGCAGAATGTCTTTGCAGCCGCTCCAATCGGGAGCATACGCCGCATGAACCACCTTTGGTGTTGCTGCAATTCTTTAACTAATTGGCGACTCCCGAGGAGCAATCGGCATCGCTCCCTTCAACACGGATCGAGACATCAAAATGTGGAATCCTTCTGGAATATCCAGTTATAGCCTTTCATATCTCAGTAAAATTGTCAATAAACACCATTTTGAGGCATTATTTATTTTAGATTAATCCATGAACAAAAGAGGGTACTAACTCTGCTATTCTTGGGGTGAAAACGTTAATTGGCTCTGCGTCTTCATGCACAGTGCACTAATTTGGCTAGTATTTTATATACCCAAACCCTCCGTGACAGCAGTAAGCTCTGAACTGATTAAAACATTGTCTTCCTTGTGTCCAGCAATGACAAACGTTCTGTGATTATCAGATGAATGAGCTATCATTAGGATTCTCAGAAAAAATATGAAAATTTGTTTGCTTAAAAAATTGTTCGTTTTTACTCATTTATTGCCTCATCATTTCCTACCCCATTGTGTAGAACATGTTGATTTATCCTGCTAATTAGGATGAAACATTGACATTTAGCTGCGGACGCGTGTATTTTCATCAATTTACTCAATATGATTTTCATTTTAAGCGTAAAATTTCAAATTAGCGCACTCCATTTTTCATTTTTGACCATATTTCATAAAAACAAAAGATCGTGTTCATCTCTAAGTATTTAATTCTTTTTAATTTTATGATCGGTAAATTGATTTTATGTTTTTCTCATTTATTATAATTGTCCTATGGCATTAATAGGAAAGGTGATAAGAGTTCGTCATTTAAATGGGATTATTTTCGAATGCATCTTACCAGTAACATATAATAATGATATAAAATATGTATAAACTATACAAATCCCTACTTAAATATTAATCGAAATTACTATATTTAAAAAAGGATAAATACCCCTTTTGTGTATAACTTAAGATGCGAGGTCATATTTATATGTTAAATAATTTAAATGCAATTTAAGTAGCCCCTTTTCGATGGAGAATAAAAGCATTTTGGGAAAAACAATCCCTTTATATTAAAAAAAATATTTCATATGAAAACACCCTCGTGCTACTTGAGTTGGTGTTCCCAGTTATAGTTCATCGTTATCACACAAACTGTGTAAAATATTTTCTTTTACGCATAATGTGACATTGCTGAATGAGTTGTGTCCTCTGATTATGTAAATGGCATGGTAAAAATCGATCCATAAGGATTGATTTTTTGATGCTGTATAAATGCATCCTTTCACTCATCTAAGCTGGAGGTCATGGGAGAGAATTTGACATCAATTGGTGTTACCTTAGGAGTGCCAATTTATTTCAGATCGGAAATCTCGGTATTTATTCTTAAATATGTCATAATTTAGAATGGAACATTGTTTGACATTATGTAGTCTGCATTACTCATGTCCTGAATTGTATGCTAAATATTCCCGTCATACTTTCTAAACCATTGCAGATTTTTTCCTCTGATTGAAGTAAGCCGGAAAATAATTCACTCATACAACCCATGCTACCACCCCCAACTAATATCTCTAACTTCCCTCCCCATCTCATGGAAGTCCATTTATTCCGTTCCCTTCATCCCCTTTCCTGGGTTGCCAACGGCCCCGTCCTTTCCCTCGCCATCTGCGGCATTCCCTCGCCTCTCATTCTCTCCCCAGCATCCCCTCTGTGCCGTATTTTTATTTCACCTGCCAGCCTTCACTCGCCCCTCTCCCATATCTCCAGCTCTCCTTCATTTTTCTTCCTCCCTATCCAACTCGCATCTTACAATCTTTTTCAAATCTATATTTTGAAGGTCTAATGTAGCATAGTGTTATGTATACGGCAACTTTATTATGTTTTTTGTATAAACTAAACTCAAACACATAAATCCCTGGGCATTCCTTAGCTTTTATGATTACGACCTGCAATGGCCCACAAACCAATGGATATGGTTTACATATTGATGCTCTCCGTTTATTTGTGTGTCGCTGGATGACGAATACATATGCTAAAATAACTGCAATAACACCCAAGCTTTCTAAGTATGTCCAGGTTCGATGGCAATCCCCGTTCCTATAACGAGGACCGCCCTAATTTATTCAACAACGGGCTGCGATATAATATAAAGACTTGCTTGACCCTGGTGACCGACGCAAGGCCTTAGAACGTGGTACTCAGATTTGAGTGTCTCCCCGAAAGACTGACGTCGGCTGAGTTTGTCTTTTGTCCGTCTGTTTGCCTATTTTCCAGCCCCCATTATTCCACTCTATCTCTCTCATTCCCTCCCCTCGTCCCATCCCTTCCCCCTCATTCTTTTGTCGCCTCCATTCTTCCACCCTCGCCGCACACACTCAAGCCTCGGCACCCTTCTTCCCTCCGGTCCTCCGCCCCCCCCCCGCGTAACTATCCTCAGACGCCCTGCGTTTTCTCTCGCACTCTTTCTCCCATCGTCTGACTCTCCCTCTTCATCCCTCTCCTCTCTTTCCTTTCTCACCTGTTCTTCAAACCACTCCCACTCCATCACAAGCACCCTCCTCTCCCCCCCCACCCCCTGCAGCGACCTCTCGACGACACCCCTCCCGCTTCCCCTTATCCAAGGATTCGTCCCTCTCCCAAAGACCCTCGAGCGGATTCCCCCCTTCGCTCGTTCCTCTCCCCCTGCAGCCCCTCCAGTCACGGGATGCACCCGAAGGGTTCCGAAGCGTGTTCACGTACCCACGGAGGAACGCCACCACCGCCGCGCCGAACTCTCCTCATTCCTTCCTCTCCGTGCCCTCCTGCCCGCAGGCCAGGGTGCGGGGGGAGGGGGTGCGGCGGGAGGACGATGGGGGCGGGACGGGGGCCGGGCCTCGGGCCAGTCGCCCACTCCCCTCCCGATGCCTTCTCCTTGCGCAGACACAGCCATCACGCCAGTCTATACATAGTCACGCCCATTGCCTCCTCCCCCCGCACCCACCCTCCTCTCTCCCTTTCCCGCCTCCCGCCCCCTCCCCCCCTACGTGGCGGCACCCCCCCACCCAACTTCCGAGCCAACTACCTGCCGACCCCGTCGACTCCTCACCTTTACCCTCGTGCGCTCGAATTTCTCGTCCCGTATCGCCCCTGGGCATTCCCCATTCCGCACCTCCCCACACCCTCTCCCGCCACCGCCTCCCCTATAATCCGCCTTCTTCCCCGTTTTGCCGACGCTCATCCCTTTTTAGAAAAAAAATAAATAAATAAACTCCCCATCTCATCACCATACACATACATCCCCGCGCTTAGCGTCTTTGTTTTTTTTTCTTTTTCCCTCATTGTGTATCATTATCGTAATTTTTCTCTTTTTTCTCTTTCCAAGAAAAACAAAAGTGTGTGCACGTTCTACGGAATGCCTCGGTGTCCGCTCGTATCTTAGAGTGTGAGGGAGGGTGACAGAGAGAGGGCGCGGCCCCCTTTTCCTCCTCCTCCACCCCCCTCCCCCCCTCGGGGCCAGCACGTTGCGCCATTACGTTCCTCATCCGGCGGCGGGAGAGAGAGAGAGGGGGCGGCGAGTGCCTACGTGTCGTGTGTGTGTATTGGTGGAGGAAGCATGTGGATGGGATGTGAGGGGTGGTGGAACAGGGGGGGGGGAAATATCCCTTAGCGTCTTCCCGAGGAGAGAATGCATATGCACACATACAAATACACGCGCCCCGCTCGCCGTGCCACCATATATCTGCCCACGTGCGCATAAAAAGACGATATCCGCTGGCGGCCGACGTGCCTGGGCTCTGGTCCTGCGGCGACCGCATCCTCGGGATTTATCCCGCGTTGCCCGGAATCCGATTAAAACTGTTTTGTCTCCCCTGAATACCCACCGCTCGCCTACTTTTTCCCCATTCCCTCGTGCTTACTTTGCCAATACAACCGACCTGTATTAAATCGGTGGGGAGCTTTCCTCAATCGCACTCGTGAAGAAATTCCCTTTCTCTCTGGAGAGGAGGCCTATGGGGTGGATGGAAGGGGGGAAGGAGACATGGCAGCGCAACAAAGATCTACTGACTAAAATAAACCGTGACACCCTTTCACCCTCCCATAAGAAAAGAGGGCGGCGTGGGATGTGGAAACTTAAGTCCGAAGCTGAGGGTCGTAACGCGGGGATATCAGGTGGTCGTCGACTTTCAGCGAGTTTATCCGATGCGTTTTTTTCCCAGCGACACTTTTTCCCTACTAAGTTAATCGATAGTCGTATTTTTGACTTTTTTTATTGCGCATTCCCCCATTATATTCCCGTTTTTACTATGCCCGTCTTATCTTCTCGCTATCCCCGGCGCCCGTCCACTGACCCCTCGCTACTTTTACCATCGCTCCCACCCTCGGCTCCCACCCTCGGCTCCTCCTCATCTCGCCACCCTGCGTTTTTTTTCCTGCCTCCATCCCGCTACGTTTATGCCTTCTCCTTTGCGGCCGCGCAAACCCAATATCAACGGAGTGGATTTTGATGTCGAGCTCTCACGGGCATTGATGGCTTGCTTGTTTCGCGTGTGCAATTAAATTGACCCATCAGGAGAAAACGAAGCGCCCTGCGTTTGGTATGAGAGGTAATCAAATATCGCGTTTTTTTATTTTTTTCCATCTGTTGCAATACGGAAGTGCTAAACGGAAAGAAAACAGAACGAGCCATCCTTAATAACTACTGCGTTGCGTCCGTCAGCATTCGCTTGCATTTCAAAAGTTTACATTTTCCATGTCGGTCAATGAGAACCATTACGCCTCGTGTTTTTCCCAATCGATCTCGTTGCTGCAGTTGAGGGCATATTGCTGATGGCAGGAGCATTACGAATGAGAAAAAAACTGATGGCACGCAACTCCACGACCCGAAACGAAGTCATCAATTGAGGGCAAACCGTTTGATGTGCCACTCAGCGATGAATGTCATGGAACTCCATTTGATGGCATTCTCCGTTTCCATCGGGGAATGCGGACACACATGAAAAACCGAAAGCGTGTGATTTTGTCCGATCTCTCATTTTTAGGCTCCGCCAAAGATGGAACATTTTAGTGCCCTCCTATGAAAACTCTTCTCAATAATTTTGGGTGCATGGTCGGGTAAACGTACAGATTTTAAGCCTCATCATCTCTTATCCGCTTTACTATACCCCGTTTAGATAATTGCCTTAATAATAGCATTTTTTGTCGAACAAACGTGAAAATCGAGTTCATTGAAATATCCCCGACAAACTCGGCGGAACAATTGTGCCTCACTCGTGTTACTGCAAATGCGAGGATATCAGTAGAGATGATGGATGCCCGGTCCCCTGTTTTTCATTTCGCCGTGATTAAAAATTGTTATTTACTAAAATTCCATACTTATCTTTTTGGGATGCATAACTTAGTTGAAGCATTTGATAAGCATTTCCTTATATTTATTTATGATCGCGTGATTCAGAGTCATACTACCGTGAATTCAATATTTTCTCATCAACTTGGTTTAAATTTGTGGGTCGCGGTAGTCCAGGGCAGGAGCGTTGGACTATGGAACAGAGGGGCTCGGGTTCGATTCCTGTGCAAGTCTCTGGGTACCTGCAGCTGCACCCAAGCTATGTGATTTTTCGGGTACCAGATCGTCCTGGGAAACCATAACCGGCATTAGGAAAGGAACTGGCCCCCCTACCCTGATGTGTGAAATTCCCACACCGTCAGGCTTAGTCCTGGGTGAACTCTATCATCACCGACCAAACCAACCTTCGGGTAGATTACTGTGTTTATGGTGTTTTGGTTTAAATTGTAGCTTGTACAGATCTTTGATTTTATTTAGGTACTCTCCTCTGCACAGCACCTGACTAAATAACTCATTTATTTTTATTTGGATGTGACGATGCAGAGAGTACCTGGGTGCATCGTCTCAATAGTAGTCTCTTCAGCGGAGCGTTAGAATGTCGTCTAATGAAGGGCTTGCCGGAGACTCAATAGTTATGCGAGATTAAGTCTCTAGAAGCAAAAGGAATGAAGGCCGCATGTGCCAGCTTGAGGGTGGCATGTGGCCCGGGGCCCTCACTTTCATGTCCTTGCTTTGGACCATCCAGCTCTTCCGTGAGCCCTCGTTGCGAACTCAGATTTATTGCTTGTGGGATGAGGTAATAAGGAAAGTTATACTATTCCCTCATTCCTCCCTCCAATGTCTATTGCTTTCATCTAGCTGCATCCAGTTTTCTCTCAAGTCACACAAAGCTCAAAGTACCTTCATAAAAAAACCGGTTCCCTCTGCTATTTGTTTTCTTCTGCAAACATTACTGGCCGTTGCAAAGTTAGAGGCAGCTCTTTCTCATTTTGGCCTGTGTTAAAATATCCCGACATGAGTATTTGCACTTCATCTAATATAAATATGATTAACGTACTATTCGCGTGGCTCAGCTTCCAGGGGTGGCCTTCATCCGGCGCGTGAGTGGTGCACGGCGTGCCCTCCCTCGCGCAGAGTGCAAAACGCGCCCTACTTTTCCGTAACCCGAAAATTACCCATGGCGGAGGAGTCTGATTTAAATTCAGGAAATGGTATTTCTCTCGGTGGGAGCAATATTTTTTTATATTGGAGTGCACGGCCTCAATAGTCGCAGGTAATGGATCTAGCCACTCGCCGATCAATGTTTGTACTTTTTTCAATCTACGTTTTGGTAATCCTTCGTTTGCAGCTGCTCTTGGATTTTTTTGAACCCCGTGGAAACAACTAAACGGATGGTCGTAGTGGTCTTTTGGATCGGAGTAATGATACTCGTTGGGTCCATTTTCGCAATTGCTTCCCAAATTAAAGTCATGAATCAAAAATGAGAAACTATGAAATGGAGATTAAAAGACTATGGAATGCTGCCTAAAAATATAACTGGTACTTTACCGAAACAAGAGCGCAAGCGCTTGCTATTTTGTTTTGGTCACTCTAGGGAATGTTTTCGCTAGGAAACTCTTAGGATTTCGGGAGGGTAATAGTTGCCAATTAAGCGAAACATGTGCAAGTATTTGTAATATATCATGATTTGTTATTACATAGATGAAAATTGCTGCAAAAGTTAGCTGCTTATTTCAAATTAAAGGTAATAAATGGTAGAGGTTCTCGATTAATTTGATATACGTACCACGGTTAGCTGTTCCACATGATAGTACTGGTTAAGCCTTGCGTGATTTTAAAAATTTATTATTCTAAAAATTCTGACTTTCGTTTATAACAAATTTACTTTTAAAGGATACATCTATTATACTCATCATTATTGGCCCTTTCGCTTCCGTCCCTATGCTGCATTTAAGTCTGCTAGTCTGTTCGTTTCGCTGTACTGCATTCCCCTTCTCAAGTCGTCCTGAATCTTGATTCATCTTCCCTCCCCTTCCATATGCCTTTCAAACAATAGGTTCTATAATGTTCTTCAACACATGATCCATTCGATTTGCTTTTCTCCTCCGTATTGTCCCTAGCAATATTTTATTTTTGTTTATATTTCCCATAAAATTTCCATAAAGATGACATTTATTATGACTGCTTTGCCCCTATTACTCTAATGATTTGATGGTATTGAATGCATGGTGACATACATCTCTTCCTTTTTCGGAATTTCAAAAACTCGGGCTTCGCCAATGAGAATGCTGATTTTACTCGTTTTATGCTAATATTAGGAAAGCCAAATAATTCAAATGCAGTTGATCGGTTAGATTTTGATTTTATTCAATTACAAACCCTGTTTTAATCTGCGTGTATTCCAATATACGTTAACAAGAAGCACTGAAATTTCTACGGATTACGAAAAAATCATCACTCTGTTTCAATAATAACAGTTTTTTTATCCATGCATTTTATCATTGATTTATATTTCAGTTTAATCACTTCTGACTGTCCTAGTAAGAATAATTTAGCTAAACTTATTTAAAATTGTAATTAGGATTAGGCACGATGCTCAATCCCGTTAGTCCTGCAAAGAGTGTTCGCTACCTTGATCTCTCGCAAGTTTGTTATTGTATTCATATCATCGTTAAATAAGGTAGTCGCATGTTTTCAGCTTTAAATCGATTTTGTGTTATGTATGAAAATGGGATGAAGGGAATTGAATATTCATCGACTTTCAATAGCTTCCACGCAGGGCCATCAGCGGTCCTATTACGATAATCCAAGTTAGAACGCGCTTTTGGACCGGAGTGAGTCTGCTTGTCAGGGCTTTAAGCCTCTGAAACCTCTCGTGGTTTTGCAAGAAATCTGATATGGCAGGTCATTTAGAGTACCGAGAAAATATCATTATTTGTGTACATAATGAAAAGAGTAATTGAACTCGAGGCCATTAAGGTACTAAGCCTACAGGTCATTAACTTCCCGCAAGAAATATTTAAATCGAGTAATTATAAATAATAGAATTTTGAAATTTGAATTTTTTTTACTGGATGAAATTTAGGTCCTAACCTCATCTTGTAAATTCACAACCCTCATAATTTCAGTGGCGGATTCAAGGGGAAGACTCTGTTGTTATGAAGAGGCTGTTGCCTCATTTCCTGTTGAATGTTTTTGATTTTAATTAAATTAAATATAAATATTACTTTTATACATGGTATTAACTTTGTGCCCGGAGCATTAAACTTATCACCTGCAGGGCTCGTTTGCGATCTCTAGATTAGTAGTGTGATAATTTCAAGGTTAGCATGATTTTCAGCTTACTTTGTTAAAAATATTATAAAATTATTTTCAATAATTTTTGAAAGTCCCTTAGAGGTTTTCTAATGTTACAAAGATGTTCTATAGTATTTCTAATTTATTTATTAATTTGATCATTTTCTGAGTTTTTTTGTTAGTTACCCTAGCCCAGTAATGATCATGTGCTTTCCATTGTTTTAATTAATGTTTTAATATCTCGTCTGTGCTAAGGTTCAGCTGGTATGTATAATAGGTGTCATTCATTACGTTATGAAATACCTCTAAAATATATCATTTCATTGCTCCAGGGTTTTTAAAGTAGTTAGAGAGATGATCTCCTACAAAGTCCTACCTTGTAACGAGCTTATTATAATTTCTCTTTATGCTTGGCATTAATTTCTTGGTCTTTTGCTTGCTCTTTCTATTGTGATGACTGGATTGTAAATTTAAAATGCACATTGTCGTTTCTTTAATTCGCAGGTCGTTGTGGTCCTGGGAGCCCTTGCGAACACCTCTGCTTCGAACTGCATGACGGGACATTTGAATGTGATTGCAGGACGGGTTTCGTTCTGCGTCATGACGGTTACGGCTGCTTCGGTATGTCACGTCTCTGTTTCCTTTGTTCAGGTGTACCCCGTAGGTAACGTGAGCGGGGGAACATTTATTTGTGTGACCTCAATTCAAATGCATAAACTCGGAAAATGTCATCGCCAAGTCTTCCATTAGTGGTTTAATTTAATATTTTCATTATTGCTCGGTGCTCATATTTATAAATACAGTATGTTTTACAGCTTTAATTAAAGGTATAAGGGTCCTTTTAATTTACACCGCTAGTGTTTTTGTAGTCTGTGAAGGTGTTAGTCGTGCAACTTGAATTAATTTCGCCGGGTTAATTTAGCTGGAATGTTTGCCAGGAAGCGTAATCAACTGCGATCGATTAATTGGTTTTTCTAATGCCTCGAGATTGGAAGATACGAGCTGAGCGCTTCTATATTATCACTAAAACCTTTATGGCTTAATACCTTTAAAGATGTTAATTATCTATTTTCCGATAATTAATTAGGTAACTTATTTTGTCGCGCCTGGTTTTATATTCATGATTGCTTACCGATGACTATAACCGTAAATATTCCCGGTAAGATGTTCCAGAGTTGATCCATGAAAAGATTTCATTTTTTCTGAATGATGGCTGCTTGTCACCTTCAGTTGTACTCATAAACTAATTTTCGATTCGATTCGTATGCTTTTGCGTTTACATTTTCAATACCGATAACGAATAAAATAGGAACTTGCCCTGAATCACCAATTCGCATTCTTGAAATCATATTTCCACTCTGAACGTAAAACGAAAGGATGCCTACCTCGCGGAACAAAAATCTTTGACTTGACAAAAAACTCAGATTATTTTGCGGAGGATTCCTTGGGCGGGCAGCGAGGAAGGGACGAAGGAAGCCCGAGTGGGAGGGGAGGGAAGAAGGAGAGAGGTATTGGAATCACGTTGAAAACATCCGCGGCTCTCGAAGCGATCAGAAATACTTCCTTCGGGACGTACGATACGTAATTATCTTCTGTTTCCTGGTTATCTCGCGACCGGATCAAAATGAATTAAATAATTCGAGTCAGGGTGATAGTGAAAGAGTGGGTGGTTCTGCAAATGGTGCATTTGGTCAGTAAGCATCACATTTATGGTAGTCACGCATTGCTAAATCATGTGAGGCTGAGTTGGGACTTTAAAGGACTCTTAATGACTCAGTCGCGCGCACCCCGTAAGGGATGAAATGGACCACTCCACTCACTTCATGCCGCTGATCACCTACCCATTACCCGCAAACGTTCCCTCTCTGCACCAACCCACGCCCATACCCTCTCTACCCTCCAACCCCGCCTCACCCCGCCTTCCCCTCCTCCTCCGGCGCCCTCCCAGCATCCATCCGCTCCCCCTCCCGCCACACCCATTCTCTCTTCCATCCTCCCGTCCCCCCCATACATCTGCCTTACCATTTCGCTACCGTCCCTCGCACCGTGAGGCCCTACATCTTCTTTCCTCCCTCTTCCCAACACTCACTCGCTTGCAACGGACCTAATCCCGCCTATTCGTCCCAGCTCTTATCGCTTCATTCTATCTCTCCTCTCTCGTCCTATCCTCCCTCCCTTTCTCTCTCTCGCCGCTCCCCGTTCCCCATCTCCCAGCTTTGCCCTTCTCCCTTTGATGACTCTTCCTCCCCGTTCCACTTTTGTGAAGTTTTTCGGCCTCATTGTTTCCGTCGCCTTTTATCTCGCCTCAATATTTCTCCTCCCGCATCATCATGTATGTTCCGAAGCAGTCTTTTCTCGAGTATTTTTCATTCTACTTCTCTCTGACTCGTCTTTATCCTTCTGCTTTAGGAATTATTGTGCTTGCTAGAGAATGATTTTTTTTGTTTTTAGGTATTCGTTCTTGTCTATTCTTGAAGGTGAGAGGGAGAAGGAATGTAGGTAAGCGTGTAGGGGGAAGAAATGAGATGGAATGCTTACACAAGTTAAAACATTCTCAGTAAATCTTCTGCATGTATTGCTGTTTGATGTCTAGTTAGTTCAGTATTATTTATGGAAACCAGGTGTGTTTGTGTGTGTGTGTGTGCCTAACCTCAAGGGCACTAGGGTTTCATACACAGTACTGATTTAAGTTTCGATTAGAGAGAATTGTCATAATTCGATAATGATATCGATAAGGATTACCAATGGCTGTGACACGATTTACCATTTTCATGGCACAAATATGACATAAATCTCTCAAAAGGAAATTTTTAAGCCATAGCCAAAATTAGACACATGCGCCATAATTTCACTCGTGAATCTCCCGAAAATTACATTTCCCTTGGCCTGTAAGTGCGTTGCGTGGTGAGGAAGAAAATGATCAGGAGAGTCTTTGTTCGCTGTTGCCAAATCCAAGCAGATATCATAACGGTCATCTCTGCCAACGTTATATTCCTTGGGAGGTAACTTCGTCTCCCCTGACGCCCTCAGCCTATCTTCCTAGACTCTTCGCTCTTTTTCTTCGTCCTCGGCTCCTACTTCAATTCCATAGCATTCCCATTCGTGGCTTTATCTTGTTGTCCCATAATTTTCTGGTTTCCTTCATCTCTTCGCCTCTTTCCTCCTCCTACGTTCCCATGACCCCTATCAGTTTTCCCAAAAGAATGCCACGGCGTGTCCTATTTCCTCTTGTTTACCCGCTATGGCTAACCCGACATTACTTTCCGGTCTCTTCCACTAGTTCACTTTCGTGAAATAAAATCATCTCCCCATCAGACATCTCCTCATCCTTGCGTTATTCTTTGGTACACGAATATCCATCCTACGGTTATTTCTTTATCATAACGAAGGTTTTGGCTTGGGAAGGGGACCTGATAGCCTCCATCTCGTTACAAATTAATTGGTTTGTCCTTTTCCGTCTTCTGCCACCGACACTTTGCTCTTTTTGTCTCTCCTTCTTTCCTTATATTATATCACCCCTTCCCTCTTCAAATTCGCTTCCTTCCCCCACCTCCATTTCCCTCCACGTACCTGACTAAGGAAAGAAATTACATCGTATGCGGCTCACATTTACGGAACCAATAGTACATTCATTGCACTTTTTTTCCTCCAATATTTGTATATTTTTCAGTTCTCCTTTGTTTTCTTCCCGGCAATCCGCAGAGGGTTAGGCGGAGAAGAACACCGTGATATCGTTTGCATAAGGAGTTTCTGCTATCATTAAAATTTTAGTCAAACGAAAATTTCTCTCCTCACCCCATCTCCAAAACCAACCCCCTCCGCTCAGTCTGCGGTAAGCTCCTAACTCGTCGTAAAAAAATTCTCTCTCCCGAAAAGGAGTGCTAGGCTCTTTTTGTACGCGTACTTGTTTCCTGCTTGCTGTGCCTTCCTTTCTACTCACCTTCCCTTTCCAACATTCTCTACCTCAATCTCTTTCTCCCTCTCTCATCCCCCCAAATCCCCAGTTCCCTCCATCCCTCAATATTCCTCTCTCGCTTTCCTCTCCTGCCCTCCCCGAAACCAACCCCCTCCCCTCACTTCTCCCCGCAAACCTCCTTCCGGTTCTCTCTTCCGCAATCTCATCTCGACCGACCCTCCCAACTCTTTCCTCAACGCCCCACCCAACCACCCACTCCCCCACCCCCTCCCAATCTCAGGGACCAAAACACGTCCCATGCCCTCCCCCGAACATCCCTCTACCTCCCTCCGGCCAACCCCCCCCCCCAGTTCTCCCCCACCTGCCCCTCAACCCACCACCTCCCGCTTGCTTCTCCCCCTTCCCCGAGCCGACTTCCTTTCCTCGCCCCAGCGCGGCCGACACCTTCCCTTCAGCCCCATCGATTCCGGGAATGTGGTTCGAACTACGGCCGGGGGGGATGGGGAAGGGGGTCCGAGGGAAAAGTGAGGTCTGGAGGGGGGTGGAGTGGTAGTGGAGATTCTCTTTCCCGAAAACAAGCTTCCGTTCCGTAAACTCCTTGCCCCCCCCCTCCCCCCTGGACTGGACTCGCAAAAGCGGTATAGGTACCCACCCACCTCTACAATAGCGGCGGAACTTTTGTCCCCCTCCCCTCATTCGCCCCAGCCACCGTGTTTGTGGTGGGGAGAATGGGTTATTCGATGGTCTAGATGAGATTTTAAGCTCCACAATAGTTTAACAAAAAACAGTTTTCCTCCGTTGCGCATCGTGGTGTAACGGTTTTCCTTATCGGGGGAAAATAACCGATAGACCGCGGCGGTAAATGATTTGCGGGCCCCGAGGCCGGAGTGCTCGTTTTATCATCGTTGCGGCCCGCGGTTCCCGTGGAGGAACCTCTGGGAGGGGTGTGCGGGGGACGGTGGGAGGGTTGTAGCGGGCACCTCCTCTGTGGGTCGCTATAGTGGACGAGTGCCCCGCCGATGCCGGTGATTGTTTGGTCATTTGAAATTTTAGCTGGAGCGACCGTGCGAAGCATGATTATCGTCATCTTTCGACGCCTTAACGACGTCATTGCCTGTGTTATCAGCAAAACGGGAGATATTTCGTTTGCGGAGGTACTTTATGCTTGGGTGCGTTATAAGATTTCGTTCCTGGCGAGAATAACATTTAGGTGTTTATTTTCCTTCGGATATCGATATTTTCTTCGCTATGCTGCCAGGCGCAGTAGAATGTGATGACACTCTTACCTTTTTTGCTGTAAAGTGATCCAGAATACAAGCTGTTATTCCTTCGACTTCACATACGTAGGTAAATATTGTTCAACTTTCGAAAGGTAGTGTATGAATTAGTGAGGTCATTCTCCATTCTAATATTCGTTACACATTATGGTATGCATTTATTTTTCCGCCATTTGTTATCAGTAGCAGTAATAAATGTTGTCTTCCTGAGCGCAAAATGCTGCTAATTAGCTGATTTTCTAATGCATTTTATTTATCCATAAAATTTAATAGCACATTTGAGATTGAGTGGTTGAGATTTTTGGCGTACTATGCACCGGAGACATTTATTTTTTTAAGCAATGGGTCACGTGCTGTTACATGTTAATTAGCCAATCGTTTCCAATTTAATTCATTCACCAGCGTACGGTAATTTGTTATTCTGTTGATGTAACTCATTTAAGGAGTCCCCTCCCATCTCTTTATCTTTTCGTTCCTTTTATCTCGGAAATCCAATAATTATGCAGATGAAGACCCATTAGGGCTATCTCCGTAATCTGCTCAACCGATTTTTCTTTATTGCTGTGGTCCAATTTCATCCTCCAGTAAAAAAAATTAGTATTAATGGGAGGGCCTCTAAAAGATAATGAGCATTTTACATTCTTAAAACCACTACGGAAGCCCAAGAAAAATTAATTTTCTGCGAATGCTCGTTTTAATCCACTTAATCCGCCACTAATTTGGACATTTAATGCACTTTAATGGAGCATCAAGTAGGCTTGAAAGGGCGAGCCAGGCAATGAGTCCTCTTTGTTTCAGCCGCGGAGTATGGCCGGGGCTTTCTCGAGGAAGCAGTTTAAGGGCCAGGGGAGGCACGTGTGTGAGCCAGGGGCGATTGTGTGCATGTGTGCGCGTACTGCGCGCCGTGGGGCCACGGCCACCCACTCCCTAATTCCTTATTTCCTTCCTTTACTTCGCACCCCAGCGGAACAATTTCGAAAAGCACCAACGTATTTATGGCCCCGCCCGTAAATCTAAGAGTAAATTAGAGTGTGCAAAGGGGTCGAGGTGGGAGCCTTTAAGGGGTCCTTCACGTGTACCGACCCACAGGGGCGGCAGCGGGTCAGATGCTCCACCAACGCTGGCCTCACGCATAAATTTAAATTCCCACTATCGCCAGAGCCCTCTGTTCCGTTTGTATTAACTTCTCCGGATTACGACTGCACCCACGCATTTTATCTATTTAAGTACTCTGGCGGGATAGGGAGCAGCTTTTACACCGGCCATTGAATTCGGCGCTCCGGTTGGCCTTCATCAGTGGTGCAATTTTGGGCGCCTGATGCCGGAATTGGCGTTGGCATTTTGTTTTCTTTGACAATGATTCAACCTGTGTATCATGCGTTCGCTCATCATATGTTGTCGGCTTTTCTTAATACTTTTTAACAGGGATTTTCTTTCTGGGATCTGTTCAGTTTTATTCATGGCACAGGTGATGGTAGTTCATCATCTTTCATTCATGGATAATTTTCATTTCTTACTCAGTGTAACTCATTGAAGGGCCTAGTACTCTATATATCCCTTTCAATTATCAGCAATATTCTATCCTCTGAAACGCCTGAATGATTAATAAATAATTACAATGTTATTCAATGAATATTTATTATCTACGCGACAACTTTAAATATCTTATTTCTGGTTAGAAAAGATGGGTTGAGGTCTTTTCATCCTCTTTTCTATGAATATTTGATTCGGGTTTCCTTTCATCAACGCGCCCGTGAAGTTCGAAGAATCCACTGAAACGTATTTGGGGCACATCCATTGAATATAACATTTTGCCTTCGACAGATCCTTGAATGACGTAGTCTTTCTTCGATTTATTTCAATGGTTGGTCATTACCTACTTATTTTATTGATTCGTTATCGACGTATGCGGTGCCATATCCGCAAGAGTGCTTTCTCATCCACGGCGTCGAGTCCTTCGGAGGCGCTTTTCCTATACTTCTATTCTAGCCAATCATGACGAATCGTGTGAGTGATTTGGCGTGGAGCTGTTAGCGGTGTTTCTTCATCTGTTTATGTACCATCCATCCGGTGTCCACTTCATCCACCATTTCCACTGATGAAATCTTTGGGGAAGTATGATTTAAAGGCTGGATAATCGCCGGTCTAAAAAGTAAATATTTACCATCAATTAAGTTGCATCATGCCTAAACAATATTAGCGCTGTCGTAGGGTCACCTCTCAGTGGAAATATCAAACATTTTTTGTGGACACAAAATTGATGCCTCTAAATTTTCCCTCGGAAATATTGCAAATAAATATTTTTGTAGTGTTATATGTTTGTTTCGTAAAGTGCTGATATCCACAAAATTTTGAGAGGTCTTTCCATGAATTGCATTTTATGCTGCAGGCTGTTAATTTATCTCACGCTAAAAATGGTGGATTCAGATTATTTTACCATCGGGCGATCTCTGCCAGCATCGATAACTCTAGTAAACACATAATGCAAATTTCATTTGAAAAACCGCAGGCGAATTTGAAATTTGAACTTTCTATAATGTTAATATAGGATTGAATTCCACACCGACGGCTCCTGAAGACCAGCACCTGAGAATGATGAAGACAAATCACAGGTTCTGAGAAACTAGTGAAGGTGTCCTTCTAAGGGCACACGGTGGAAGGAACACAGGGAATACCCTGAAAAGAATCAGGGAAAGACAAACGCGACATATGTGAAAGCAAAAGAGTTTAACATAGGCATTTTGGGAGTAAAAACTACACTGGAGGGCCTCGGACATGGTTTATGGAACAGGCGATGGAAGAATTGAAAACGAAAAAGGAGTGATACAAACAAGGTACCTAATTTTATCCCGACCTCCGGGAAGGACGAAAAGTACTCATATACTAGGAAAGGCGTCATCAGATTAGAATGAGAAAATAAAAGAAAAAATTCTTGGTTATGAAATAACAATCTTTGCAACGATTTGTTGGAATGATTGAAGTCGTATGACTTCTTTTCTGTCACTAATTATTTTAATTCGGCCAACTGTATCCTTGTAAATCTTACCTTTCATTGCAGCACCTACTAGGGACAATAAATATTTGTCATGTCTTTCTCCATTAGATAATTTTTAAAATTCTTTAATAATTTCCTAATTTTCTATTGCCTTTGACTTCTTATATTTCTAAAAGGGCTATGCGGAAGCTTATTGCTATAAGCTTATATTTTTCTCAAATTTAATGAATTATTCGATCGAAAATAATCGAATTAAGCCTTCGAGCCATCTGACACAAGAGCAGCCCAAATATCAGTATGAGTGCGGGCTGTATTTCCTCCGAACGTCGGATGTCTCGGCCGGGAATCTAACAGTGGCGAATTGTCAGGAGTATTTGCAATCCAATGCCACGTGGAGATTACCTAGATGCTAAAATATTTTGACCCTTTAGCGCTTTTCTTTAGGAACACGGAAAAGACGACGCCTACTTTCTCTCAAATCTTCTTTATCCCGTTTTTTGAAATTACTACCGATCACCAAAACGTTCAAATGGCTATACTTTAGATGGATTTACTTAGGATATTTTAGAACCCTGCAAACAGTTGCTAGAATGTGTGGCAGGGGTTGAATACTCACTAGACTAATATTACCTGAACATGACCCTACCGCGGTCGAGCTATGTTAAACTTATCCCTTATAGTTTGTGGAAAAAATGACATCTTAAATCTATATTTTCTACACTTAATCTCTCTAATTTAATTGAAATCTCACCTTCCAAAGTGCGATGGGGTAATAATACATGTTCAACATTATCGTCTTGTTCAATGTCTTTCCAGTTTATGCAAGAGCTTCAACCTTTAATTCAACCTTCGCTCCGAGAGTAATTCCCAGCCTAGCTGCTCTAATATTTTGAATACGCTACTAAATTCATCACATGCGTATTACAAATCTATCTCCACTACGCTGCACTTGATCTAATCCTGTAATCAACCCAAAATCGTGATGATCCCATATACTAGCCGCATATTCTAAAGAGGCCTGGCCAGCGAAAGATAACATTTTTTTTTAATCTTTTCATCACATTTATCCAGTTCTCTTCTGATAAATCCTAATTTTTTGTTAGCTTGTCCATATATTTCCCGTATGTATTTCACCCAGGATAGGTCGTGAGTGAGGGTAACGCCGAAGTAGTATTTAATCGAGTCTACAAATTCCATTTCGGTGTCCCCAATACAGTTGGTGTTCGGGAGGGATTTGCTCTGTTTCCAAAAATTCATTTCTAACGAACTTTTTCAAGTTTAATGCTAATGATCGAGTGTCACACCAGCATTGGATAGCATTAAGGGCATCTGATGAGGCTGTTGTGTTCTCGGGATTACGGATATCACTGTAGACCATTGCATCGTCGTCAAATAATGGTGGGCTTGCCTGTTAAGGCGTTTGGCCTTAACTTACAGGCAAGGCCAGTCGGTGAATGGTTAAAGAATTTGGATCTGCATTACTTGGGCATTTGGAAAAAATTTTCAAGCTAATAGGAACTGCTCTATAGTCATTTGTTTCCTTGTGTCGTCTTAATGCATGTAGATGTCGAAATCCATGCAAATATTATTTTGTTTTACATATAAAGTAAAGAAAAAATAAAAATGAAATCTTGTTAGTGACGTTTTAAACATTTTGAAGTTTGGTTTGCCGATATTTGTTTTATTTACACCTTCTATAATTCTCATTGCACATTTCTACAATTAAAATTGACGGAAAGAATGGCACCAGACGTGGTTTTAGAGAAAATAGGCGCAAAGTATACGTTTATGGAAAATTTATAATTTGTGATGGACAGAGCCATTTGACGAAGAAAACGAACCAGAATCAAACTTCAAACAAGAAAAGTCGATATTAACCCTTCGAAACTTTGTAACAGTAGTTGCTTCTCATTATTTGCCTTGGATTTTCAGCAAAATAATTAGTAAAAGTGGTTGAAGTGAGTAAATTTACATTTTTGGTGCTAGGATATTACATCGTTGGTGAAACACCTACAAACCATTGATTCAATTTCATCCGGAGGAGTAAAAGAAGTATTTGCATAACTATTGCCACATGAAATTAGGCTATTTGCATCATCTGTATTCATTATTAGATAACCAGAGCCAATAAATGATAAAAGTTTTTTTATACACGAAAAACAGGGATGGATCTAATATTGCGCTGCGTGGAACACCCTTGGGGACACTAAGCTTCTTAAAAATTCCATTCATAAAGCAGAACAAAGACTGTACTCTAAACTGGGGACTCCTAGTTGAAAATCATTTAGCCAGTTGTAATTTGTGCCAGATAAGTTATATCTAGGTAATTTAGGAAAAACGACTTCATGGTCTACATTATTGAAAACTTAATCCAAAATGTAGAAGAATCCAAATGTTTCTTTTTATCGTTCCAGTCCATTTATTATCGTTTGAATGCATTTGTAGATGGCATCTTCAGCGCTTTTCCTCTAAGCTAACCCGAATTTTGACGATGATAATAGAGTATACCTAACGATGAAAGATTCACGACTGTTGCAAATAACTTAAAAAACACAGAAAGATTAGGAATGGTATAAAATTACATGAACTAAGCTCATTACTAATTCCTTTAAAGATTGAAACGGCTTTAGCAACCTTCGGCATACTAGGGTAACAACTTGAGCCAATGGATTCGTTAATGATATTAACCACAGAAAGAAGACTATATGATTTGACATTCCTTTTCATAACTGAACGAAAAATGCCATCAGATTTTGCAGAATTTTTCGTTCTGACTTTTCTCAATATTTTGAGAACTTTATTGGGTCCTCTTGAGCTAATGTAAAATTGAATCTTCGTAATTACAGGTTTTACACTGGGTTTTTGTTTACAGAGGGAACAATAACCGATATTTTTCTAGAAGCTGAAATGAAATGGTGATTTAAAACATCCAATATTATCAGTGGGATCTGTCATTAAGCAAATTATTGTTGTTCATTAAGATAGAATGTTTTTTTGTGGTTCAAGGAAGAAATTTCACGAATTAAATTCTTTCTGCCTTGGATTTATTGATGAAGTTTTCTATTGCACTTATGTTAAATATTCTCTTCTTTTTTCTTTTAAATTTTTGGCTGATTAGATCTAGATTAGCTAACTTTGGCTGCAATAAGGACGATGCTTAAAAATATATCATTGAAATGACGTAATTCCAAAATCCTGGTTTGTCTCATCTTTAGTGTATGTTTACAAAGCTCAAAAAAGAGAAAATCTCTCTTTTTTATTGAGGTGGCCAATAATTAATCTTCAGCTACTTTCAGTCTGTTTTATCACTCTGATTTAATAAACTCTTGGTTAGTTCTTAGATATTTAGTTCATTAGTTAGCAGAGTTCCCTACCGTCCCTCGTGATTAGCTGTTTTTACGGCTTGAAAGTACCGTGGCCCATCGTTTGTTTTGCATTCTCTCGGAATGTTAATTCATATGCTAAACTATGCGCTACTTTTATTTTTATATTTCTGCATTCAAAATTATTCGCGAAAACGATCTCAGCTCCAAACTACGATCATGAGATTGGTGACTACTGAAGATGAAAACAATTAAAGGCCCCTTAGCATTGCATGTGAATTATGTTGATCCCAATGTTCGTCTTCCTGGTTTAGTGGAGGATTCCTCCGCCTAAATGGGGAGAACTAGAGTCCGTTCACTCATGCGAAAGTAATATTGCTCTTGAGAAACTTATTACACACCCCGTTGAACATCAATAGTCACCTCCCGTTGTGACCACGCAAACTCCAGGTAATGTGTTGTGTTGGAAGGGGAATGTGACGAAGTTCGTAGTCTTCTTGCCTGTTTTTTCCTGCTCCCGTTCTATTCTCGAACTGCGTAGTAGTGCAGCGCCATCTGGTGGCTCCAAGTTTATTCTCATCATGAGAGTTATGAGTCGTGATGCCATTTTTTTATTCTTACTACCCAAAATCTTCTCAATGGGGAAGTTCATACCTTTACGGCCGCATCAATATCTTGTATCGCCGGATGGCTGGGAATTTTCCCTCGGGAATATTGGAGCCGCCGGAAAGCTTGAGCGTTTTCATTGCTGCTAGCGAACCGCTGTCGGTTAAAAAAAACGTATAAAAGTAACAGGCGGTCGATGAATGTTTCCGCGGGAGTCATGCCGCGCTAAAAGTGGTTGAAGCGGCGCTAAAAGTCTTCGGGGCGACGCGTATTCGGCGGTCGGTCTCTGACTCGCTTCCCTAACTCACTCGTCACCGTTTTGACGCCCGTAGGCGCCGAATAGGCATTTTTCCCCCGTAGTGCGACTCAAGCATAGACTTTTCATGGCAGTCGGGGCCAGTGACGTCAATTCGGTGGGAGCGAGTGTGATGCAGACGCCGCCAGGTGATTCGGTGCCGGACTGACAAGTGGTGCTCGTTCTCAGCGACGCGGGGACGTCGCAGTGAAAGACGAGCCGTTGCGAGTCGCGTGCTGACCCTTTACCTGCACTCTCGTGACCCTTATATCGACATTTTCGATCGAGTGGGCAGAGTGCAATAGGCTTTGTTTGCCTGCACAGTTTCTTGTTTTAATGCGGTTCACTTGGTAGCAAAGAGTCCTTTTAATCTCGCTAATAAATACCCGGGGCAGTTTAGCAAATATTTGCGTTCTCTTACTGCTCGAGGCAAATTTTGAAATTTAATGATGCTGGAGGGCTTTGAGTTGCAAACCATTAGGAAGCAATACATTGACGGATAACTGATGCGCCAGAATTAGCAAAAACTTGGAAGAATTAAATGGTCGCACATAGGAAATTAGATAGCCAATTTCATAAAATGAGGGCACATATGATATACCTTTGATATGTTAGTACTCAAATGATGAAGGTGGATATAAAATTTTTTCAAGGTAATGTTCTTCATTTATCCATGCATCATTATTTTGATGAATGGTCCTAATCCGCACATAAAGTTGCCTACGCCACACTTAAACATATATTTTCGACTTATGAATGGAACATACTAAGGATATTAGTAGTTAATTTAAACTAATAATAAATTAACTGTAGTAAATGGCATATAAATTAATGTGTTATCCATTTATTCAAAATTAAATATACTCGGGTGTACATTCTCCAGCCCATTGTTTAGTTTTTGATTTGAAAAGTTTGTTCCAGTCTACTTTCAAGTTTGAATAAGGTGCTTTCGTTGGCCATACGAAGGAAGTAAAATCCTTTTAAATAAAAAATACGTAAATGTATGTTACAAATTTATGCTTCAGATAATTCTTTCGTGGTTGTTGTGTCAATTTAGAAAAGCAATAACATGAGGAACGCAACAAATCCAGCATAGAAACGTCATAGTCCAGTATATCGACTCTTAATCCTACCTACTTCTTAAAAATTTGCTATTTAATGCTAGCAAAGTAAGAGTAAGAAGATAACACATGCGTACTAAAATAATTATGTCATTTCATATATAATGCGTACAGTAATACAAATACGTACGTACTTATTTCCTGCGGAAGTAGGACCATGTACTAATCTTTGGCTAATACTCTTTATGGCAACCTTGATTAATATTTTATGCAAAACTGGATATTAAGTAGTCTTATGTATAAAGTAAGAACAAACACTTATTAAACTACAACGTTTCTGAGAATAAATTCCTTGATTTATTGCAGAAATCAATCCATTCCTAATAAAATAATCAACATCATTAGCTTTGAAAAACTTGTTAGAACTGTTAGAACAGCTGTTAACTAAGAATTTAATATCAACAGATACTCGTTATATATCTGCTTTTTTATGTTTGCCCATGTTTTTATTCGATATTTTTATGATTATTATCAAAGGATACCTTCAGACGAAAAAATCTTTCGCCTTTACTACTACCAGAACCCATCAAATAAATAATGTTATTTGCAAAGGCTTTCCCATTACAGAGAAATTTGAATGAAATCCGCTTAATGGTCGCAACATTTTCCTCGTCCATGTTGAACAAATCAGAATTTTACACATGAACTCACGTGATAAGTAAATGCTTAATTCTTATCCATAAAATGATTTTTTACTGATGTCATTGTAAACGGTTCGCAAATACTCAAGTATTCTCATCACTTTGGGATATTACGAATTGTGAGCAATGTACGCATTGAATGGCGAGATGATATTCTTTGTTTATGTCATGAATATAAGGGCCTCTTCCGTTCATTATTGTTTTTCGAGCCACAAATGCCAAATAAAAAAGGAATCACCAACAGGGATAAGCGAAACATCAAACCATGAGCAGCCATTTAGATAGCATCTCCTTATTTGTAGTTAAATCGTTACACTGTTGATTTATCTTCTTATTTCACGAGGTCATGAGATTCCGTCCGTTTATTTTAAAGCAACGCTGACCATTATCGATTGTAACTGGAGGACTGCCGACTCCCGTTACACGAATCCACAAGCATACAATATGTATGAATGTGTTCGTTGGAGACCACTGCTTTAAACTCTTCTTATTTTCTTTTTATCTTGCTCAGAAAATTGAGATCGCATCGTATTCTCTGCTTTCGCAAACAGCCAACCGTTCAGCTCTATACTGGAAGTCCTTTCTGAGCGTAACTCTTCATGTACATCAATTCATGTATTATTTCGATGGATTTGCTTAATACGTGCAGTGGAGGTTAGTTTTTGCACAATTTCAACTTCAGTTCTTATTTTTAAAAAATGTGAAGTTGAAATAGGCGAGCCTAGATTTTATCAATGTAATTTATTTGGGAAATATAAAGTATTTGGCCTCTTCTCGTCAAATTCGTTCAAGGTAATAAATAAATCGCAAAAGAGTGTATCTTTGTTTTTAAGCTTAGCTGAATGGTTAGGTAATCTTATTGTCTACATAAAGGGAAAATGGGAATAAGTTCTCAAGGGGTATATACACTCACTACTGTCATATATGGGAATTATTTTCTACTCTCATTACAAAATATTATTTCAATGAATACTAAAGATAGATTCAGCATTGATATGTATTTATATTAATTGAATAATTTCCCTAAATACAGTATTTCGTTTAACTAATAACTAATATCAGCATTCCAGTAGAATGTTGGTTTTGATATTTGGGTCTTCAGGTCATAACTTTGATCCGAACTTAACCCTACCCGAACCGTAATTACTTCCTTTCTGCCGCATGAGATTTTTCTGCGAATCCAGGAAAAGAGGAAATTATACAGCATGGTTTCAGCCCTATCGTATTGAGAATTCACCCGGGTTTGAGACCCTTCGGTCAGTAACCAAAGTATGAATTGCGCTGCAATACTTTCTTAGAAAATGCTGTCGAATGAACCCAACTTTTAGATCGTATAAATTTCCATGCTTCACGCCAAAATAATGATTTATAAAAACTAGTAATGGCATTGGTATGTAGAGTCATGAAAACATGAGTCTTCAATACAAATTTTCTTGAGAAATACATTTTAATCATGTCGTATCTCCAATGATAATATCGAAAATTGCTAATTTCCATTCAACCAATGAAGACTTGCCCTTCTCCATGGAATCATTACAACTGCCTAAAGGGTTGATGTCTGTTGAGAAAAATTAAGATACCTGTCGTTTTCAGTTCTACGGCAATTTTTATCACCCGTCTCTTAATGTAACTCCACGTATTTCGATAGTGTTACAACGCTCCAAAGTGAGAACTACTGGATATATTCCACGCACTCATCATGAGGGTCGAGAATAAAAGGATAATTTTTGAGCGTTTGGAGTTGCATGGGACGTGGAGGGAATGACTACCCCTTTTACTTTCCCAAATCCTTACTCCTCAAATCCTCTGCGTCTGCAGCCCTCGAGATTTTCTCTCTCGAGGTGGTTTGCGAGGGAGCGACCCCTGGGAGAGGGATTGTGGACAGGGACGGGTGGGGGGGGGGCCTGGCGCTGACAGCGATGGGAACTGCGGGCCCAGGCGCTATTCTTTAAGTCCGGTCGAAGGCTGGCGACGGCTCCTCCCGCCCCCCTTTCCCTCTCTCTCTCTCTGATCCTTGTGCGAATGAATTCGCATAATCCTCCGTGACAAACGGGCGCCTCAACCGCGCGATTTGGCCTGCGCGGCGAGGCAAGGTTGTGTCCCCGGGAGGGAAGCTACGGGGACGCGAAGGCAATTGGAGATGGATGGATGAGGAGATGGGTAGGTAGGTGTGGCAAGAAATAGACGAAGGTGACATCATTTGACCTTTGTTGTGCTGGGGATGTGATTCTAATGATAGACCCGTTCACTCGCGAGTACATATGCGAGTGAGCAGATTTTCTTTTTAGTTAGCTTACCTCGAACGCCGGTGTAAAATGTGACAGATAATGTCCATGGTTGAATGAAATTATGAAGATGAACGGGATAATAATCATTCCTCACAATATTTATTAACAACAAACGAAAATATTTAAAAAATATCATTTCAAATGAAATACCGTGTTATGCCAAATTGATGATGTAAGACAGTAAATTAAGCCCATATTTAATTCATTTAATTCTTTCAATATAGTATCATTCATTTAAAAAATATATGTACGAGAGGTTTTTTGGTATTCTGAAATTATAACGCTAACCTTCTTATGGTATATGGATAATTGAATCCAGGAGTAGGACGTTGTACTGCTGACCGGAGGACCAGGGTTCGATTTCCGGGTAACCAGCGCTTCATTCGAGCTGTGTGATGTTTTGGGTACCAGAACTTCTTGGGAAACCAAAGGTGGCATATGAAAAGGAGCTGGGCTCCATACCCTGATGTGTTACTGTCCCAAGATTTGTCCCGTTGGGCTGAGTATTTCGTTAGCACCATCCTCGCCTGTGAAATCGACCTTCGGGTTGATAACTGTGGACAGTTTTACTATATTAGCGGTGCATGACGCCCTTTGCCGAATGAAGATCCATTCTCTTTTTCCGTCGTTGATTCTCACTTCTTACTACTTTAATTCGCTCTTTAATTTTAATTTCCTCACTTATTGTAGTTTGTTAAAATTCCTTTGATAATATAAGGTGCCAAATATTTTACCTTTCAGTCATAAAACATTTGAAGTTATCTCGGGCCTGTCAGTGGTCATGGCATGCAAGTTGGCAGGCAATTCTGTCTCTGAATGGTTTCGTGAAAGGTTCATATCACTCTACATTTTTTATTCCTATACATGGGCATTACATTGTTTCCTTTCCGTTAACACACGGAAAATATTCTCTTTAATAACACATCATCCATATCAATGCTTGGATGCTAGCTGCCATCTCCAGTCAACAGGCCAAAACTTAACTCTTTAATAATCGTTGTGATCTATCGGACCGGAATTAAAATATTTTTCCTTCCTCCTGTCGCTTGAGAGATCGTTTCAGTATCCTTCCTTAAAGTGGAATTTCTGATTTTTAGCACCACTAGTTATCACACATGCGTCATTTATTCGTTCGTAATTTCTTCTCGGTACAGAATTTTATTTCGAAGTTAGTCTTTTCCTTTTATTTTCACAGGGAAGATAAAAGTAAAGATTTCACGCGGGGTAAACATTTAAGTGCTTACCGTGGGTTAATGGGAGAAGGACAAGATGTGGTAAATGCCCACTTGGGTACTACTTTATGCAGGAGTTACCGCCCTCTGGAGAGCACGAAACGCCAACCTTCCCGCTAACGTCCGAACTCACCAGAGCCATTTGCGATGCCATGAGGCCCCACATAAATGTATACTTCTCGCACATTTTCAACCCACCCGATTCTTCACATTTTGAAGTTGAACTGAAGGTGAAGCGTTAGATTTTGCAGTTGGTATGACTGGTTGGTCCGTAGAAATACTAGCTGATTCCAAAGAGCATTCACATTTTCAGAATTCACTGTTACTCTTGTGAACAGAGATATTGATTAGAAACTGATGTTTTCTAAAATCGTGCACGTAAAATAAAATTAACTTTAATATTAAATTTATTTAGAGCTTGAAGTTGATTTTTATTAATATCACCCCAGAAATTTTATTTTTCCAGAATTAGCGTAAAATTCTTCTTGACTGAAATGTTTCATATTTCTGATTGAGTTTTAAATGTAATTGGTAAAATAATAATTTTTATATTAACCCTTGAATTTTTACAAATTTCTTAATAATACCCGAAATAAAAATTTTGAAGAAAAGGCCCCCGCCTTTAGCCTTGGCTTAATTGCGTTCATTTATATAAAACTAATCAGTAATATTTCTTGGAAACGTCTTTCACCACTCCGCTGAGAATTTTCGCTCACCCAGAAGCATCATTTTGATCAAAATCAATATGCGACTCCACTCTCGCAGTGATCCACTCACCGTGTTCATTCCCCCTTGGTCTAAATTAATTTGTCAATTGTAACGTGGTTTGACAGAAGTTTATCGAGAAAATTCGAGGAAAGCATGATCATTGTAAAACCAGTGAAGTTTTGCATACTTTCTGAAACTTACTTTCCAAAGATGGTTTGAAATCTTTAAAGCATTTCTTCTTATGCTCAAAATTGCTCTTCGTCAGGTGTCATGCATTGTTGCCGTGTGTATTTAGCGAAATTGCAACGTCAAGTCGTTAGGATAAGGGGCGCTAAAAGAGCGAGCGAATCTTTATTGCATGTCGTTAAGTTCTAGCTAATTCCGACAGAGGCACTCTTTCCTCTCCTCGCCATTTCCCTCGCCCCGCCCCGCCCCGCCTGTCTGTCTCTATCCCATCTCCCGAAAGAGCAAGTGAATTGCTCTCTCTCTCTCTCTTCCCCTCTGGCTTCCATTCTTATTCCCTCCTCTTTGCCAAGCGTCGGACCCAGGCGTTGGGGACCCTATCCCCTGCCACTAATGAAAACCCTTGATGGCTCCCTACGTCTGATGTAGATGCTAAGGACGAGGGCCGTGAAAAAATGCCCCGAGTCGGACCCGGCGCGTTTCCATTATGTGGGAAAAGATTCTAACCTGCTTTAAATTCAAGAGGATAGAATTTTTGTGATAACTTTTTGAGAAGAATTCAGACCCTGCTAGGAAACTACGTTTTAAGTGAAACAGTTTTAAAAGTTATTTTTTCATTGTTATCTTCAATGGTTTCTCAATGTATTCCTGTCATTTTTATGATTTGGTCAGAGTCTAGTGTCCCTTTGAATTAATACACAATAAAATCTTCAGTAAGAAAAGATTTCGGGAGTTAATTCGAACATGTTAGAAAAATTTCATATAAGGATGCTGTGTAAGAGTACTAAAGAGAAATAATTTATGCAACAAAATAATTAGCATTTGTAGATAACTAAATTGGTGTGTTGTGTGTCTCAAAAAGAATTTTAATCTTTTTTTCTCATTTGTGATTCTGCGTCATGTGGAGATGAACGGCATTATTTTACTATATACATATTTTAGGTAACTTTAGGCTGTAAATATAACTGAATGTTTTATGAAAGCAATGAGAGGGCTCATAGTATCTGACAATTTTAAGAAAATGGTTGTCATAATCATGTTCAATTTCGGAACTCGTGTTAAGGAAATGCCTTACATGAAGACTTCTCAGGTTTCACATCAGGTTGTGCTGTAGAACATTGACATTTCAATGGATAACCCGGCCATCCGACGGCGAAGGCAGCCGTTGAAAGGTTGCCCCCATGAAGACCTTGGGGGAGTCAGCCATTGAGACGTCGATGCTTGCCAACGCTACCTGGTGTGAAGCCCGAGAAATGTTCGTGAATTCTGTTCACGAGAAAGCCTTAAATCCTATAAAATGGCCCACGCCGACGATGTTATGTTCAAAATATGTTTGAAGGGCCTATATGCTTCGTATTTTACAGTATTATAAAGTTAGTTCATCTAATTCCTTTTACTTAATCATACATTTTCGAATTTAGTTTTCTTGTGCCTAATACTAGTGATCTTTGAGACAGAGCATCGATGCACGATTTATCGATTATTATGAATATTGCCATTAGATGAGATCTATTATATCAATTTGTTAATGCATAGTATAATTAAAACCTATTATGTAACCTGTTTCTTACACAGAAATATTCCAATTGTTTTGGGAGAAGAACTTTCTGATAGTCTATTTTAATCCTGTCCTTTACGAAAGCAATTTTGCGTCAAACAGATTACCTTTCCTTATTCTTTTTTTACAGCACGGTCCACCTTCCAATCTCATCAGAATTTAAACTTTCTTATTATCTTTGTCCCTCACATTTGTCCCTCTTTGTTTTTTTCCCCTCCGTCCCTGTCTCCCACTCTGCAATTGCTTTATCATCGCAAAGAGTACATAAATGTATATGCATACCTATGTATTCCTCGTATCCATCCAATTTGCACTCCTTGACCCAAATTCCACTCCCCTCTGAGCCGGCCGCCATGCTCTAACCCTCCCCCGCCGCCTCCTTCAAACATTTCCCTTTTGCATTTCCTGCGGCTCCGTCCTTCTATCCTTTTTACAGAATTCAACCCTCACCTCTATGCTGCCCATCCTTAATTTCCTATCACCCCATTTTCCCTTCATTTCCCTAATGTGCTTTAACCTTTGCCCCGACTCACCTCAATCCCTCCACCTCGGATGTAATATGGGGGACCCTCGGTAAGCAATCTCAAATCCGAATGAATATAGAGGTCGCGAGAAGTTCCGTCCTTCATTTTTTTCCACTCCCAGCGCTCTGTTTCTTTAATCCCGCTTTTTTGTTTCGCGTCCGTCGGCATCCCTCCTTCTTCCTCCTCCTCATCATGGCGCGTAGTTTCATCATCCTCCCTTCATTATCTCCGCTTTTATTTTAACTCGGCTCTAAGGTTGACAATTGCTCTCCCCTTAAGTAAAGAGACTTGCCTTCTTTCTTTTACGGCTTCGCTTCCTTCCTTTCTCCGCGCTCATGCGTGCATCCTAGTCGAGGGATCCAAGACCACTTCCGAGGGCTCTCTTGCAGTATTAGATCTAGACGAGTCTCTTTGGCTGTGTTTGTTGTTATTTTTTATGCTTCCATTTATTGTCTCAGGAAGTAAAACTCGATGGAACTACAGTTGACGTTTTGCTTTTGGTGTCGGAGCTCTCCTTCCACACGCCAGCCAAAGTCGAAAACGAAATAAAAATTTGCATATACACCGAAATGATGAAGCTCGAAATAACATGTATGCATAGTAAAGGTACCTTGGCACCTCATGACGCTGTCGAGGGAGAAATTAAAAATATATTTCCTTAAAATTCCAAAAATGCCTAAGGTAAGAGGATATGCATTTTATGAATATTCTCTGAGATCTCGTGAGGGAAAATGGACTCTGTCTCTGAAATGTAGACAGTTTAAAGATTGATTTCCTTTGATTTTACTGGGGATGTATTACGCGATTTTTTGAACTGCATTCATATAAAACAATAAATAAAAATATAGCTTATGACATCCGTCACTGTTGACGCAATGCCCATTTTTTTTGTCTTTACTCCCGTATTAAAACATGGAAAACATTAACATGTGGGAAAAAGGACAGCAAATTAATTGAGCAATTTCTCCTCATCTGCGGTTGTACCTGTGCAGTGTACGCCTATGCTGCGAACAGGTCAGAGGGGTTGACCAGGTCTCTTTAAATGCTTTGAATTGTTTAATTTATGTTTAAAAAATATCGAACGCAATCCATGACATCTACATCGAGAGAAATGGAGATATATTTGCATTGCGAACTTTCACGTTTTGAAAAATTAAATTATTTTACCCAACAGTATTTTTCAGGCGATATATAGTATTTCATATTATAGAAAGGGTCTGTTGTAACGCATGTGAGTATTATCAGCTGAGGGGTCCCGAGGCAAAATGTAATACTTTTGGATCGGCATCATTTTAGGAGTCTGAATGGCTTGAGAGAAAGAGGTCATCAAGGCTGATGCGATGTGCCGATGAACGAAAGGGTTCTAATGCCGGTAAATTCATCTGGCAATAGTAGAGAAACTGCTTTAATCCGGATTTAGCAGTTACGGTGTCAGAATTGTTTTTACTGCACTCAGTCGACGAAAAATCTCTTTGTAGATATGGATATATTGAAATGTTAGCACATTTACTTAGGAACTGTTAATTACTTTAAGTTATATGACTACACGCATTCTATATAGCGCAAAGAAAAAACACAAATATTATTCTTAAGATATAACAAAGATATATTTTGTGTTAATTACACCTTATTTGATGACTGGCTGAAAAATGTCCTCGATTAACTGGTGTTTCTTTTCAGTGATACTGCTTCCGTGATTACGTTCAAAGATTTCTATTTTATTAATCACTGGCGCTCTGATTTGCACAAACTTGATTTATTGATTTAGATGTAAAATATAAATGTGCATGTTTTTCATATTTCTCTTCATTCCGCGAAGATATAATTTCATAGTTCCAGCATTAAAATTTCTACCTTTGTTCCTTTGTTCTCCTATTCTTATATATATATATATATATATATATATATATATATATATATATATATATATATATATACATACACACACACACACACACACACACATATATATATAGTATATATATATATATATACATGTATATATATATACATATAGATGATTTCGTCGACGTAACACGGAAGTGCCGAATAATAAATTGGACAGCAACAAACGATATAGAAACATATAAAAAGATCACTCACACGTTATTTCTTGATCATTTCGGCGGAATTCTGCTACGTCTACGTCTGCTAAGTTTTGCAACCAATATTAAATAAAGTAAGAGGACGGATGGAAATGTGTAAATAATTCAAGCTTGAGTAAATGGTTGAAATTCCCTGAGTTGATTCTCTATACTTCTGTATTCATCTTTTTTCTTCTCAAGAAGTGAGTCAGGATCAATTTTCTCCACCATTCCTTGGACGTACATAAATAGAGACTAACTCGGAAGCCTTCTTTTGTTTTCTAACTCAGTAATATCCTCCACTTCTATGGTGTTTTGCGTATAAACCAAGTCCCTCTGTCAACTCATCCATTATTTCC
The DNA here is from genome assembly GCF_022747635.1 of Hetaerina americana. Taxonomy (NCBI): domain Eukaryota; kingdom Metazoa; phylum Arthropoda; class Insecta; order Odonata; family Calopterygidae; genus Hetaerina; species Hetaerina americana. Next base: position 1,339,272 of record NW_027286514.1, on the reverse strand, counting down.
ATGGTGACATTAATCGATGCTCCCATTCACTGGGGGCATCGATGACAAATTGTGTCTGCTGAATACTATTAGCAAATCAATAATTTTGAAATTGTCCTTATCTCAAAAATTATGAGCTAAATGACGTAATTATTCCCTTAAATTATGCTAAATTTCAATTCAATATTAATTTCAATATATTTTGAAAATCCTTATTCGACTATGCAGGGATTTAATTTGGATCCGAAACTTTTTAGATTATTTTCACAATCTCTGCATTTCAGCGCAGGGCAGCGAATGACTCCGTTTAGCAGTTTATGCGGCAACTCCCCTCCCCCGTATGCGAATAATATATATTTTCGCGCAGGTTATGCCTTTGTTTCCGATTATGTGACCTGTGTGACGAAATCAATAGCGTTCAAATAAAAATCAATGGAAAGGTTATGATGCAATTTTTATTATTTTGTGGCCATGGATTTCCAACAATTTGTGCCTAAAACTATAATAGAATCGATATATATATATATATATATATATATATATATATATATATATATATATATATATATATATATATATATGTATAATACATATATATAAAAAATACATATATATATATAAATAATACATACATAATACATATACATAAATAATACATATATATATATAAATATATATATATAGTATAATATATACGTATCACAATACATATATTGTGATACGATTTTTACAGCTCTTTAAACTTCGATTTTCTTTAAATTAAACAACAGTTTAACCCTATGTACTTAGCTTCACCGTTCCAACTTCGTTTATTATGAATCTTTCACCATCGGGACAAGGGATAAAAGAAGAACTTGTACGGATCTCTTTACTTCCTCTTATGATTTGCAGCCTGGGTACTCTTTCATTTGTGCCTCCTCTTCATCGCATTCGCTTTCTTATCCTATTTCCCTGGTATATTTTTAAACTTTCTACTCATATATTTTTTGGTTTGTCTTGGCCATGCTTTTTCATAAGATAGCTTTCTTCCTCCTCAAAACTCTCGGTGTTATCCGTCCTTCTTCTGTTTTGGCATCGACCATAGATAGTCTTTCAAAACTATCTTATGAGTTTGTTTTGTCCGGGAAAACTTTCCCAGCAGCAAGGGTGTCCTCTTCCGATCCAACTGTGGAGAGATCCAATTTTCATTCAATCAATACATTCTGTGTGTGCATGAGCTTCATTTGAAACACCTCAAGTTTCATAGACTCATTAAATGGACAAGAAATCACTGCAAGTCTATTTACTTTTGGCGGCTGGAGAAAATGCCGGTGGATGAAGGTGATGTTAAGAAAAGAGAAAAAGTGGGAAGAAAATATTCCCGCCTGCTGTAACCATCTTTTCCTCGGCCGTCTTACCCTCCGGGTGATGTTATGCAATCTCCTAAATAATTCATTCAGCTTACACATGGGCTACATTTCAAACATTTCATGTCCCAAAGTCTTGTTAAATCGCCGCTAAATTAGTTTATATATCTCTTTATCCTGGGAAGGTTTCCGAAACTGCTTAGGGAAGGTGGTGGGGAAGGAAGTAAGCCCCGGAGGGAGCAGAGAAGAAAAAAATATGTGTATCCCAGGTGTAAAATATCTTTGGGGCCGCAAAAAAATGAGTGAGGCTCACTTTTTTGCGACCTTTTTCTTCGTCAGATCTTGAGGAAGTGAGAGGGGATGAAGAGTGGGGGGGGGAGAGTGAGATCATCCCGCCCCACACATTTCCATCTCAATCCCTCGCATCTTTCATCTCCCCTTGCTTCGTCTTATTTCGATCCTCTTCCTCGTTCGGCCATCCTGCTCGTTTCCATCTCACTTAGGAATTTCCTCCACCGCTTCCCTCCACCCTCCTCCCCCCGCCCGCGCCGCCGCATTTAAGCCGTTCGGAGCCCCCCGATCTCCCTCCCCGTCATCCTGGGCCCTTTCCACCCCGTTCTCCACCCCCCTTTCCGCCATAGATCTCCCTCTTTCCGTCAAGAGACGCCCCAATCCCTTCCAGCCCTCCCAAGCAGCGGCAAACACGCGTCCCCGCACAAGGGGGAACTCCTCTGCCCCCCCATCACATCCACACACATGTATGTGGACCCTGTAGGGAGCGCGCGCCCTCATGTGTTGGTCTTTGCGTGTATATCAATGTATGTGCACGAGTACATGAAACGCATTCCACATATCTTACAAGTTCAGCCTCTCACCGCCGCCGCCGCCCCACTCGGTTGGTTATTTCCTCTTTATTCCCTCCTCCACTCCCTGTCCACTTGCCGATTCCTTCCCGTTCGCGTATAACCTTCTTTACCACCTCCCTCCCTAAGTTTTCCTTCCTCCATTTCTCGTTCCTCCGTCCGTCCCTGCAGGCTGCTCCCTCCCCGAGTTATAACACGCAACGCCCCCGGACCCTTCTCACTCACTTCCTGCATACCAATCCGACTCTCACCCGTCCCCCTCTCTCTACTCCGCCTCCCATCCCACGTCGTCTCGCCACCTAACTTCCCTCCCCGTATTTCCTTCCCCGAACATTTCCACAAGTTTTGGTGTTAACCATCGTGAAAAAAGTCTGGTGATTGTGTACTCTAGTTCTTTTATATATATTTAACAGTACAGTTTCGGCTCTCAATCGAGCGCGGCCGGAATTATTAAGACCGCAATAAAGTGTCATGATTCATTTTTTTATCATAAGCACACACTCATTTTTAATACGGACGACTTGCCGGAAATTCAGGTCATTACATGTGTCATACATAATACTCAATTGCATTATTTGGGTTAAATGAATTTGGAATATGATAGTGAGGACGCAATGACAATTCGTATTGGCAACATCAATAGGAGTATTTACGATAGCTGCAACTCTTAGTAGGAAATAAAAACAATAGTACTTAAATCACTTGCGATTGAGCTACAATTCAAAAATTAGAATAAAGAGGAAGAAAGAAAGCAAAAGGACGAATAATATTGCTTTGATTTTTGAGAAAGATAGGTAAAGTGAAATGCACTAATAGTCAAATGAAGACGTTCCATATAAGGTAATTCCCAAATAATTAAGAATATATTATGTAGTATTTGACAAGGTATTTTAAAAATACCTACTTGTAATTCTTTGAAATGAAAAACATTATGTAGGCGGAGTAGTGTCTGCAATAAAATAAATGTTATTTTTTTCGTATATAATGTCTCATGCAAATACAAACGACATTAGGTATCAATAACATTTCTAAATATAATAAATATGATAATATACGATATAAGTTTTGAGTATCGTTCGATATTTTATAATATAAATGCAGTTTGGTCAGACTTCTTTGATAACAAAATAGAATCGAACTTTACATTGGTATAAAACCCAAGTAAGTGATTCAAGTCAAAACACCGAACTACAATTGCATAATCTATCAGGGCCGTATCTTTTTTTTCTTTTATCATGTTTTTCCCAATCAAATGCGTTGTTCTGGTACTAATCTCTTTATAAATGTTAGTTTTTGGGTAATAGATGATTAGACGAATTATTGGAATCAGGGTATAAAAGTTGAATTTCTAAAACTGTTTTCCTTTTCAATTGGCCGAGAAATAATTTCATATAAGAGATCAACAGAGTTCTTTTTAATTTCCGGATTTTAGTTTCTGATTGATGGGTGGAATTCTCTTTGGAATAACGTTTGGAGCGATTTAAAGACATTCTGTTACTTTCCAATTATTAATGCGCCCTCTATTATTTTAATTATGTTCCACTTGTTTTTTTTAATAAGGGGTAATGCGCACTTTAATTAACTGGCTGTGATTTCTGGTATTTCATGTTTCACAGACACCATGTGTGTTATGGTGCTCGTGTGTGTGCGTTTGTAGTCCGAATTGGCAGCGTACGACGAGCTTAGGGAGCGAATGGAAAGAGAGAAAGGGAGGCTCCAGAAAAGAGGAGACTTTTTTAATCAAGGGCCTTGTTTTCCAAATGGTGGTTTTCCTCCCTCTATACGGCTTTGCCTGAATCTTCGTGTTGTTTCAGCTCTCTCCAGCCTACACCCACACACACACACCCCTTCTCTCCGGACATGGAACTTAAGTTGTTGCATAATGTCCGCCAATCACTTCCAACCACCTTTTTCCCTTGCCTCTAACAGTATTATTGGGAAATTCTATTGCATTCGAACGACCGAAAAAGCACGTAGACTCTGTTATATTTACCTATGTATGTTTATAGTCATGACCGTAATTTGGTGGCTCGTGGGTACGGAGCAAAAAATTAATTAGATGTGAGATTTCTATTTAGATGGTATTTACCACAGAGGAGAAAAGCAACGAAATTTAAGCTTGATTCTAAGAAGTTGGAATGCCATATCTGACTCCAGGAAAATGGATTATTTTAATTTTTTGATGGCTTAGCACAGTACAACGATGATCAACATATTATTTTTAATATTTTATGACATAAAAGATGGGAAAATATTTTAATGAAAACCCACTCGCGCCTTGGATTTCAGCATCAGTTGTTTCCTTCTTGTGATTATTACCTTTATATAAAAATCTACACCTAATCAACCATAGTATTTTCACCCCTTTAAATTAATTATGACTGTTCCTGCTCGCTCGTATTTACAACACGTTTTGAACTCTTTGGTTTCATCTTCATATAAATTATTTTTCATATATTTCACATGAGGATGAACCCAACGGATTAAAAATGCATTTCGACTAAGAGTCACTCGAAATGTATGAAAAGAATGACAGGGCAATGATATCATCGTCTTTTCACCGCACAATATCTAACAATTTGGAAGTATTAGTATAAAAAATCTTATTGAATAAGTAATAAAATCCTTCTTTAATATAGATAACACCTTAGGATGGCGTCGTATGTAAGGGTCCAGAACTTGTTTACTTTCTATGGTAACCCTCTTGAATGAACTTTGGATTTCATTTGCCATTTCACCAGGCAAATCTTATTACCAGATGATTTTCAAAATTGGTCGAAAGGCTCTTCAAGGTGCAGATGGAAACCAAAACCACACATATAATAATCAAAGCTAGGTGAGGGATGCTAATTTGCGCTTTGGACTTGAATTTATAAATCTAATGCTTTCTCTCTCCCCGCCATTCACCCCAGGGGGATTTTGGGGTGAGAGAGGATTCGGGGGCGAATATAAATTCAAATTTAAATTCGGATGTTTCCCCTCCCACCCTTCCCCCGGCCGATCCTCGGAGAGAATTTCGGCATCCGGGTGGCAGTGGGAGTCGGAGTGAGTATTTAAGGCGGTCGCCTCGCAGCTCCATCGCATCCTCTCCCACGGGGTGACGAAAAGTTCATCTATCGCCCGACTCCACTTCGCACCGCGCCAAGGGGCCCGCACAAATTATTGCCCCTGCTGTCGAGTCCCCACGCTAGGTTGGAGGGTTGATGCTCTGGCGGCGGCGGTGGCTGTGAGTGGAGAACGCCTTCTCCCCTGAGTCCCGGCGTGCACTCCGGTCGCCAAAGGGCCTTAATCCCCGACTTCGCACCCTCCTTTCCTCTTCCCCATCCATTTCACCTTATCTCCTGCTCCTCGCCTTCCGCCACTACGTCCCCCCACCCCCCCTTCGTTTCCAATTGCAGCAGTGAGGCAATGCGCCGCCGCGATCATGTTTGCCCTCCTTCCTCCGCCTCGTTTCGCGCCATTCACCCCCTCCTTGTATTTAAGCGGCAGAGTAGTGACTACCCCCAAAGGCGTACGTGTGCATGACTGGGGCACTTTTCCCACTCCCGATACCCCCTCTCTCTCTCTCCTTCTCGTCGTCTCCGGGGGTTGAATCGGCCGAGGCGGTGGGGTCCTCGATGACCTGGCACGCAAGCTCTTTTTACCGCATTTCAACTCCACCCCTCATAAGACAATCATCACTCTCTCTCTCTCTCTCTCTCTCTCTCTCTCTCTCTCTCTCCTCTTCCCGTCGCTCCCCTTGCTTTCCCTTTTGCTCATGATGACTCCCTTTCCCCTCACGATCTTTATGTTCTACCCCTCGCTTTTTCCTTCCACCTCCCTAATCACCATGAATGAATATCTGCTCTAGTAGTTCCCTTTTCCCTGAAAAGGAGACCTTCGAATTAGACTTTATTTATTAGTTCACTGACCTTGGATGGAACTCTTACCAATATAGGTACATGGTTTATGATGATGACTTAGAATGCATTTGAACATCACGTTTGTGTTTAAAGTCCCTAAATAATAGGGTTAATGACTTCCAGGACAGTTATAAATCATTACGTTATAACCATTCGTTATTGTTTGACGAAATTTCTTCTAACAGGAGGAATTCCGAAGGTGGGCATATTCATTTTCTACTGTTCGTTCCAAACTAATTTACATGGAATTTGTTTGTACGAGTATACTCTGAGGTCACTAATCAGTCCTCTGGTAACGTGATCCTGCAGTTACTTCATTTGGTGGCAATCTACGTGGATTCTCTTCCGTAAGTTGATGCTTCAGTACTGAACCTACATAGGCTTTCGGGCAAGATATCCAATTAAGGCTAAACTGCTAACCATCGGAGTAACCTAAGTTTCCTTCTGCAATTAAGCATCATCTAGGAATGCATTCAGAGACATGAACCAAAGAATTTAGAAAGTGACATCCTTACTTTTTTTTTGAGAGAGTGCAAACAATTCCTTTTCCCTTTAATTGGATACGGATTGTGTTCCCCATTACGTCCGCGCTGCCATATTCTCTTTTCAGAATAATTGGTTTTGGTCATCGTACTTTTTCCTTCTCATACCATTATTCCACCGACAGATAGGCATGTCTTTCATCGAAATGATATATTTTCTAGTTATTTTTCAAATATCAACTCAATGTACAGGTATAACCTTTGCACCTGAAAATATTTCTAAATTAGCCTTATTGTCTCTATTTTAGAGCTTAGTCCGACAAAGACCTACACGTATATCACTAAAATGTATTATTTCTTACTCGATACTGGTCATCGTGACCTTAAATACCTTGATGATCATAGAAAATTCGCGAAATGTCTAGCTAATATGATGCTAAACTTGTACCGTATGAGACGTCCTCGTCGAAAATTCTTCTCAAGAGTTTACACTATAATTAAATTACTAAATGTTCAAATAATATTCCACACATCTCATTGGCATATTTTATGAATAATTTATTAATCTCTCTCGAGCGCTTCAACCTCAGTTCGAGGCGGAAAATCATCCTTAAGTAAAAAACTGCTCTTATTGCGAAATAAAAGGGACTATTTTGTTTCTTGAGTTTCATTTTAGTACTGCACACTTATTTCCAGGTTGACCTATTGTTTTTAGCAATATAACCTAATTCAATACCGTTTTGAAGAATATAGTCAGACTCACTATGCAAATATATACTATAATTCTGGCTATATAACAAATTAACATTAGCTGCATCATACGTTGGAAAATCCAAGTGAACATATTCATCTTGGAGCGTAGGCAACCAGAGGCACTTTTATGCTCCGCGGGCTGCATATACACGAGGATCTATCGTTTGGTCATTATTTTGTGTCAAGTTGGCTGCAGATTTACTTTGTTCATTTTATTCAACGGAGCAGGAACGAAATCGCATTGAATTTCTCAAATGTTTGCGTAGTACCTAATGGGAATTAACATGTTGGTCTCATGGAGTGTTTGAATCTGCGTCACGCGTGCGTGTTTGGTGAAATGCCGGCCGGCATTGCCCCCTCCAGAATCGACCGAGTGGCGTTCGTGTGTTTGTCTCACGTTTCCCCTGGGCTCATCTTTTCTGTTGCCTCCCCCTTGGTTATTAATACCTCTCCTGTTACCTCCGGCGTTCCGTTTCTGCTCCAATTCCTCTCCCTTCGCGGCCCTCCTCCATTACGTTCGCTTTGCCAGCACTGAGGCTTGAAACTCAAATAGCAGCCGGGCCACGCACGGGGTCCCGGTATGCAGTGACACATGCTAAGGTGTCTCGTAAAATCGACAAATGACTCCCTGCTTGTTCCACCCATTCATGAAATGTTTTGGCCAGCCACCTGCAACGGGCTTTAACGTCACGGAACTCCACGTTCACGGTGTGGTTTTTGGGAGTATAAAAGTTTTCTGTGGCATTTCATCAGCAACAGGAATCAATGTGCGCTTTCATCGCTTTGTAAAATTTTTTTTACATCTCCCCAGAAATTTTAGTAATAAATTAATTATTTTTTCGTGTAATTTGTGAGGGTTTATATGTTCTTTGAGACTAAATGCTTTATTTATCACATGTTGCCCAAGTTAAAAATGTTCATCGCATCATTGCTATGGCGTCATTTTAGACGAGGGTTGATATTTCACCGTATTAACGGTATAAATATGTTTTTATTATGGTCTTGTATTCTGTAAACAGGCTTATAATTGGCATTAGGCTGTGCGAGTTCACGATCTTTGTTCATTTTTGTGAATCCATCCTTTCATTTTACGAAATAACAAGGAATTAGTTTTGCCTTTGTAAGATTGATTCATTATTTGAAATGTTCTTTGTAGTTTTGGTTTCAATTTCTAATGTAATAGAAAAATTTCAACGGATAAAAATAATTAGATTAAGTATTTAAAAAGGGCCAAAAAGGGCTTTATTTTTTTGCTTTCCAAATTCTGTTTTATTTTGAAAATGTCTTTTATACTTTAAGGTAGTTAGATCCGTATTGATCGACAATCAGAGCTAAACATTCTATTTCCATTTGCTGACTATTGGGAGGAAAAGCTCGCCCTCTAGTGGTTACCCGATAATTATTCTAATTTTTTTGTTAAAAATTTGTTTTATCTTTCATATGGTAGGAGGAAATTGTCTTAAAGATTATTTCCTCCTGCAATTATTCATTCTTGAGCTTTGTTAAAGAGTATGATGAGATATTGTTTGTCTCGCCTCTTTCATACATTACATTCAGTTCACTTTGATGCGACATCATGAGCATATTATCCGATACATAGCAAAGTTGATGCAAAAGGTCGATTCCACACAAGATGGTACATACAACAGAGTATTTTACGTTGGCATATTTCTATTTCTAGAACAATTCAATCTCTTATTTAATTTTATCGGAGCATTTTTGTACCTCTTTTTATACCTTATTTTGGAACCAATGCTACGTTTTCCAATAAACTAGTGGATATTCAATTATACGTCGAAAAATTCCGCAGATAGTTTCACCAATCCCTTGAGGGTATTGAAGAAACACTCTCAAGACATGAGTCTCTGAAAGAAGCTTAATCCCTTATATCTAACACGGGAGATAATTCACAAACCAGGCGCAATTCGAAGCTTGAGTGACGCACTGCTACTTGTAATAACTAACTAAATTAATTATTCAATGTGAAAGCTCAAGCTGCTAACTACTGGCAGTTCATGGCAGAAGTATTGGAATTTTATCAACTTTAGCGCTGAAGTCTAATTCGCAGTGTACGTACTTCATCATGACTGATCTAAGCAAATGAAAAAAACGTTAATTCAATTACTTGCTCTTTTGTCGAGTATGGCATTCAAGGCTCTCAAGGAAAGACGTGAAGACTACCTCCAGATTGAGAAGCTGAAAGCAAATATTAATTATTATTTCTAAGTAAGCCTATCGCACCCAAAACGACACATTTACCACGACCAATTTAAACTTAGTACTAAAAACGTTTAAGTTCGGAAATTGATTTTCAACATTTTTTACGTTAGAATGGGTTAGCGTTTGAGACAATATGACCATTTATTTTAGCCGTCGACCGTTGAACAGCCATTTTGAACTGGATAAATTATGTTCCCAGTTTCCTCTCTCCGTCCGGAATTTTGGTGTCAATGCCCTAGCCTAGACACTGGTAATAGTAATTAATGTTTAAGGTGCTTCGAGGACGGTGACCGTAAATTCCTATTAGGGTAAATCACAGCTTGGCTGTGCAGCCTCAACGTCGTTGTCGCGATTTGAAACCGCGAACTTCGAGGCTGTCGCGCACACGCCCCCATCCCTTCGAGACTTAACCAGGTCTCACCCCATCTTCTTGCTCGGACGTGAAAAAAGAATCCCCCGGGGAATTTAATGAAAGAATTGCTGTCGTTAGGCACGAATAAAAAAACATTTCCGGCGGAAATAATTCACACGATTCATTTCTACGCAACATCCTTTTGTGAGAGCACCTCTTAATTTGGACGAGAGGAGTAGCCCAGCCGGCATCAAAACCCTTACAGCTCCACACCCGGGTTGTCGGGGGGAGGTGAAGCGGAGGGGGGCTGAGAGCGGGAGGGGAGGGCGAGAGAGGGAGGGAGGGAAGAGGAGGGATCAGCAGGGCAGCACCACCATGAACCTCGCCGGCGCACCCCCGAGAGACTCACCCTTAATTTCCCAACCCGACTGCCCCAATATCCACTTCCTTCCTCTTTAGCCCCGCTCAGTCGCTAGGTTTCCCCTCTCACCCATTCCTTCCTCCTCGGCCCTCTCCCGGAAGCCTCGCCCATCCCGTCCGCCCCTCTCTTCCGCTCAACGCCCAAATATCTCTCCTGGACACACGCACATGCACACACACGCAGCCATTTGCCCTCCCGTCTCTCGCATCGCACGTCTTAACTCTCCCTCCCCGTCTTATCTGCCGCGCGCCGAAAGGGGCCCCGACGTCCCGGCTCCTCCTCTCCACCATCCCCCCTCTTCGCTCACACTCCAAATACAAACACATCTCCCCCGCCCCTCTCCCCTCCCTCTCCGTCTCCTCTCCTTGACTCCACCCTCTCTCCCGCTCTCTTCCTTGTTTCCCCTAAAACCTTTCCTTCACCCCCTTTCCTCCCGTCGCTCCCACCCCACGCCGGATAAACCTCTAAACATCTCCCCTCTACCACTCCCTTTCTTTATTCGTCTTCATCCCAGCCTCTTCTCCAAAACGTCTTTTTGCTCCTCTCTTTTCGACATCGCCTCGGCATTTTCTCTTCTCTCTCTCTCCCTCCTTCACACCCACACACACTCACACCCACGACTTCTTATATTGCGTTTCCATTCCTTCTCGTTTCCTTGTTTATTTTTTATCACTCCTACCCCGGCCTCTCACCACTCTCTCTCTCTTTCCCTCACACCCTCTCCGCGACCCCCCATTTCCGCGTCGTTCATTTTTATGGAAATGTGTGTTTGTTATTCTTAGGTTTTTCGCGCGAGCTCCACCGCCGGCGCCGTGGCGTGCACTCATTTTCCTTTTAATTCAATGGCCAACTCCTTTTCAATGGCTTTTCGCCACGGTATTTCGCGGAGGATATCTCGAGTTGGTTTTCATTCTGGTTTCGTGGGTTTATGCCCCGCTCGCTTCGGCACTTGATTTATACGGAGCTTTAATTATCTGTGGTGCACCAAAACGGTGACTCTAATGCCTCTAGTTTGAAATTCCTCAATCGGAACTAATATTTTGAATACAACTGATTCCCAGTCCTTGTAAGCTTAGCTTTTGTATTTTTGCTTACTGTCCCCAAGGTGATAGGAATTCACGTTTGGATTCACGTCCCTAGATTATAATTCTCGCACAAAACTTCACGTTACACACGGCTTATCTCCATCCCTCAATCAAACCCAGCATTGAATTTCTGGTACTATGCCACGTTAATTATTTTGAGTAGACTCGATTTTTAATAGAATGTGTCATTTGAATTTTTACAGATTAAAAAGGTTAATTTGTGCAATTTTTGTTCGTTTTGTATTTAATCTAAATGAATTATCAATCGGCATTTAGTCTTTCTTTGTAATGTACTTTAACATGGGTCCACATCTCACAGTATTACAGATGCCGATAAGTATGTGAGTAAATGTCCTCTTTTTAAATCGATCATATTTTTTACCACCCATAAGAAGTAGCCATCATAAATATTATAGTATGCTGCGCAGTTGTTACTATTTTCATTTCCTTGCTTTTATTCTCTAAGTTTATTTTTGTATTTAATGATGACATATGAACTTTTGTTTGTTAATTGTTAAAATTGCTCATAATTTGGTGCTTTTGTAATAACTATATATATATATATATATATATATATATATATATATATATATATATATATATATATTCATTAGTTTTATGGTGTTCTCCTAATCCTCTTTCGCATTAATCTCCTCTCCCAAACCAAATCTTTTCTCTGAATTTCCATTTCGGTAAACTATTAAGCCTCTCCCCCTATTATGCGCAGCACCATGGATGTTCACTGAACACGCTTAACTTCTTCACCCTTCCTTTCCTGAGTTGACCTTACGACTTTAAATTAGAGAGCCCGCGCACATCTCTTTGTCACTAGATGTCCGAACTGAAGTATTAATTGCTTCCTCGGCATTTATGCGGAGCACGCCTCGCTTCAAATTAAGACTGGGAACGAAGGAGAGAGCCCCTCTCTCCACGTCCGGAGGGAGGAAGGAGAGAATGCTAAAAACTATGCTTTTACATTTAATGTATTGAATTAATGTGACTATTTTCCATTTCCTGCCGGCTTTACTTATTTTAAATGATAATTTAAAGGAGAAAGCGGGCTCAAGAGATACCTCGTGATATGCAAATGCTAATGCACCTCTGCGTTACAAAGCAGATTAAAATGTTGCGTATTATTTTGGAACATAGTACGTTATAGAATATTGTGTAGATCTCCCAATTTGGCAAATAACAAAAAAAAAGACTGAACGCACGAAAATTTAGGTACAGTTTCCCCTAAGACTGTCTTGGAGGAGGTAATTAGTACATTCGCCCTCCCAAGTTTACTTAAATTCATGAGGTGAGAGATGATGCACTGTAAGCCATCGGATAAACGATGAGTTTATTCAAAGATTCACAATGCACCCATCTTATAAATTTAAGTGAATGAACTTCATGATGATCCATAAGCTTTTAGTTAAGAGACATTTTGCCGCTTTTTTAGGTTTCTGTGCTCGAATATGCAGGTGTTATTTGCTAAACAAGTAAGCATTACTACGAGAGTGTGTTCGTGTCACCCTATCCTACTTCAAGCATATTTTGCTGGACGTTTCACCGCTGAAATGAGAAAGAATCGAGCGGGAAAACTGTGCGAGTTGTCCTCGGGAGCTTTCTAATTCTATTTGGTCCAAACCCTCCCACGGCAGCAAAGGTACCTGGGATGCCGAGGTCAAGAGCTCGCTCACTCTCCGGGGAAAATTGGATACTCTTTGCGCGAGGAGAAATATAATGCTGTCGTGTTCAATGGGAGATAGGTGGAGTAGATGTCTTGATCCAAGCAGAAATGTAGGAAGGTTTTTCCGGAGCGGTTGATATCAGTGTAAATGGTTTTAATGCCACTGAGCGCCAATGACCCTATGCGTCAATTAGAGAGTGCAAAGATCTGTTTCCCGCCAAATTAGTCCCACAGGTTAATTTGAGACCGCGTAATTTGTAAATGTACTTTTAGTTTTCGTACAAAATGAGACATTTGAAATACTCGGGGGCCCTCTTGTGAATGAAAACCGGGGCAATTACGGCCGTGCAACAGTTTTAATTCTTTCGATCGATACCCTTCACAACGAACTTGACAACTCGGCGAAGGAATGAGGACATCAAATTTGAAAAGTGGCGACAAAGAAATCAGAAAATATTTTTTATGGAATGCATGCGCGCATGCGCTGTCTATTTTTCCGTGTAGTATCATTTAACGTCATTAGAAAATTAATTAACTTATTTAATTATATTTTGAAAAATTCATATTGTTACTAAAGAAAGAATAATTAGGCAAGAGCGTTGCCAAATGGAGTGTATATAACAGAAAAATGTAAAAAGATTGCGTCAATCCACGTTGATATTCGAGCTGCAGTGGTTGTCTGTTTCATAGGATCATCTGGAAACAACACCCACTGGGCTATTTTGCCTTGACAAAAATCAAAGAAACTGCGGGAGATGGCGTGTCAATGCCTTTTAACGGAGTCACACGCTAATGTGTATTACAATTTTTACAACTATTTCTAGGTGTAGAAATCCTTGAGTGGAATTCTATCACGGATCTCTTGATATCCGGTCGAGTACTTAGGCACTTAAGTGACCAAGGCGTCAGTTTTTATCTTGAAAAACAATCACTAGAATCATGCCTCTATTCCATTTAAACAATCCTTTTTGTGCTGAATTCCATTAGGTGTATCAATATTAATGGTTGATTTCATGAGATCTATGGCTCGGGTTACATAAAAACTCTAATTTGACGAAGTTCATAAAGCATTCAGGTGATTTTCCGTATTTGAATTTTCTACCACCGACTTTGGCTGATATAATGTATCCCAATGGGCAGGAATTAATGGTAGAGTCTATTGATTACTGGGCAAAAATAAATTTGTCAACATTTTTTATTTAAAAGATTTATTTCTCTGTTCTTAAAAAACAGATTCGCGGAAATTTAATCATACTCGCGACTTTTAACTTTTCACTCTGCAACTTCCTCACCAATTAACTGATGTGGATCGGTAAACTCGTCAACTAAGTTGAAAAAATTATAAAAGGTAACTTATTCTTCTTAGTTTGTTCTATTCTGCAACTTTTGCGTATATACTCGTACAAAACTAAACTGTACGGTAAAAATAACGTTGTTAGACAGTACTAAAATAATATATTCTGAGTGGCTATTTGACAGGAGGATTAGGAATAATTGAATGAAGATAGACTAATAGAAGTACACTGTTAGATATTAATTTAATGCTCTCCTAAACTTCTCCTCTGTTACCGCATGCGAATCATATTTGCTCTGAGATTTTTTGTACGAGACACAATAGATGAACGCAAAATTCTCCTTCCAGGCGATCTGGTGGGCCTTGTTAGCATTCCTGTTTCCATTCCATTTCGTAGAAATCATCCTCTCTCATCTGCAGTTTTTTCTCGTCCTCTGGTCCTTCCCATTTATTTAACATGCCCTTCAAAACTCGTCCCTCTCAACGTTTTATGTCTTTCCCAGCTCCAATATCCCATTTCTAGAGCCATGTTATTTTCCCCCAATTCACTCTACATCCTTCCAACCCCCGTCTAACTTCCTGTCCCTTCACGTTCCGTTTATTCAACTCCCTCTCGCCTCTGTGTCCTTTCTCCTTTCACCCTTCGTACTTTACCCTTTCATTTCTTCCCTTCCGCCTTCACCCTTCCCGAAATTTCCCACTCGTCCAATACACTCTGCTTGTTCGCTCTCCTCCAGTGCCAACTTTCTTTCCGAAATTCACAAGTTTTTTTATTCTTAAAACTCGAGTTTTTAGGGTTACGGAGGAGAGAGTGAGAGGATGCCGTTTCCGAGTGGTCTCGACGGTTTCTTTTCACCGGAGACCTTGGTGAATATTTCTTTCGCAATTTTTTTCTGTTTGGATTATATTACTATCATTTTATTCCCGCGCTCCCAAAGTTTTACCTCGACGAGAGAACCTTTTTTTTAAATTCTCCGTGAAGACTGTGGGAACGTTTGCTAGTCGTGATGAATGCGGGAGACCGCTTTAATGCGGCTCGATCGAGTTGGACTGCGATCGAACAGCAGCGGACACTCGACCGTCGGGCCACCAAAGAGTGGAGTCGTCGCCAGGTGTTGCTTCATCAGCGGGAATCTTTCCGTTACGCTCGCTCTCCCCGTTCTCCACGGAAAGGAGCTATTATGCGATCTGTGGGCGCATCCCAAGCCAATCGCCCGACACGATATTGGCTCGATCCCTAAATGCGACCAGTGGAGATTTCCACCTTGCAGATTATTTTTGACATTATTTTCTGGAGCGGAAATAATGTGCGGAGGATGGGGAATGATAATAGTAATAATAATGTGGTCTGTGAGTGGATTTGTGTGTGGGTGTGTTTGTGTGCGCTTGCGTGCGAGGAAGAGGGATTCGCATTCCTGGCCGATGGAGGGCGGTCGGGGAGGCCACGGAATTCGAGTACACTCACTTTGGAGTGAACCTTAACCGTAAATCCCCCTTCTCCTTCTCCCCCCCCCTGTTCATTTCAACTCCTCTCGTATGCCCCCCCTTCCCCCCTCCCTCTGGCCCATCCGTTCTCGCCACACGCACATCCCTCCTTCGCTCATCTCCGCAACGATGACTTCTCTCGCCCTCCCCCTTTCTCCACCCTCACCGTGCAACTTTCGTTCTCATTAATTTCGCCAAATCTGCACCATTTTTCCCCTTTCTCTCTCTCTCTCTCTCTTCTTCTTCTCTTTCTTCACTCCCTTCTTCACCCCTTCTTTATCTCCCAACTTTCCTCAACCATACTCCCCTGCAGAACGCCACAACTTCCTCATTCCCTTCCCCCAACTAACCAGCGCACCCGTCATGCCCTCAGCCTCTCCTTCCACACTCCCCCCCCTTCTTCTTCGCCCCCTTCCCACGCCATTCCCCGACCCCTCCTCGCTCACCCCCATCATATTCCCACGCCACTTCCTCCTCCTCTTCACGCTCCTCCTCGCTGCCTCTCTGAGGCATCCATTCTAATCGATACAAGCCGCCATAACCCTCCTCCTTCCTGAGGGCGAGCCGAGTGAGGGAGAGAGAGAGAGAGGGAGTGGGCGGGAGGGCGAAGGGGTTTGAGGAGGATATGGGTTTGTGCGTGTATGTGTGGTGGGGTGGGTACGTGCCGGGTGAAAGGGGTGGAGGAGGAGGAGGGGGGGGAGAAAGAATTATCCTCGCCCCCGTCTTGTCTAGATCACCTTCCCTATCTCTCCTTTTTTCCCTCTCTCTGTACCCATCGAGTGCACTGTCTTCCTCCTCCTGCACTCTCCTCCCTTCGCTCCCCGGCGCGCCCCTTCTCGGGGGGGGGGGTGTTGGGCGGGCTTTGTTTCCGGCATCAGCAAGTATGTTCCTCGGCGACCTTCTCCAAGAGTGGCCGTTACCAGGGAGATCTCGCCACTTGATCGCCTTTGCGTCGTTCCCCGCCCAGTGGAACGAGGGGGGGGCCTTACCTCCCCACTCCCCCCTCTCCCCCCTCACCCCTTTCGCCGATAGGTTCCCTACCGCTGCTTGCGTCTCAGCATCCTCTCTTGATCTCTTTCTCGTGTCCTTGAGATAAATCTTTTTCGAGTCAGGTGCATGTCCTTGCATTGGATCGCGGCTGAACTACATGATTAAGTTTTCCCCTTCCTGAGAATTCACTTTGTAAATTGCTTTTGCGTCCTTTTTCGGCAAAATTTGCTTCTGTAGAGGCTATTCAAGAGTTCCCGCTTGGCATCTCTAGAAAGAGTAAGATCTCTTTGCGTTTGTGATTAATATGTCAAAAATGAAGGCGTACCGTCGAAACATGACGATTTTCTCTGTTGCTTAGGAATTGGATTTATTCTGAGGCTGAGATGAATTCTCTGGCATTTCATGTTTTACGCGAATTATTTTTTATGTCAGAGTCATTTTTATTCCTTCGTAACGTTTTGTCTTTTCGGTTTTGAATATTCAACGCCGCAAAAAAAAACAATTTTTAAAGACCTTTATACTTGTACCACCTTAAACTTGTAATACTTAAATGAGATAGATAAATATTGTAAAATATTTGGGCGTCTTTAACAGGGGTATTCTTCATTTTATCAAGTATACTATTTCTCGGGAAATCAGTTATTTAATCAATTTAGGCATTTCATACGCGTTCCCATAGATGAAAGGTATTTCCTTTGAATCGTACTCTTTATTTCCCTAATTTCTTTATCCGAGATAGATTTATTCAATCAATTAATTCATCATATATTCGTTTACAAGTACCAGATCTGTACAAATGTCATCAGTTTTCTTTATTTTTCCGACGACATTTGCCATTTAAATTTACACTTGTCTATAATCACTGTTGAGACTCAAAAACAGACCTATTTTATAAATAGTAATTTATAATTACAAAACAATTTATCTTTGACCATTATTTGAAATTCTGGAATTAGAAATACACGTATTAAACCTAAGAATAAAAACACAGTAATCAACACGAAGTTCGGTTTGGTAGGTGATGGTAGAATTCACCCAGTACTAAGCCCTACGGCGTGTGAAATTCATACATCAGGGTAGGGAGGCCAGTTCCTTTCCTTGTGGCGGTTATGGTTTCCCAGGAAGATCTGGTACCCGAAAAATCATATAGCTAGGGTGGAGCTGCAGGTACCCAAAGAGACTTGCCCGAGAATCAAACCCGGGCCCTTAGTTAGTGGTTCAATGCTCTACCCCTGGACTACCGCTAAAACAAATCTTAGAATACTGCCGTAAAAAGTATTTTTAAAAATGTTCATTTCACACATTTATCAAGCAAGGAGCTATTTACATATATATGGCTCTGACTTGATTAATTATTAATATAATTATTCACTACCAATTTTCGTGGAAATACAACTTTTAAGAGCTCTGGCTCCATTTATTTTCGCATTATACTTCTTTAATATTTCCTTATGCCTTCGCTGCCGAGTTCGAGATTTTTCATCATTAAATTTTACTGCCATTTTCACTCTTCTTTATTTGGGGAGTACTTTCCCCGAGAGCAATAAATATCCTTCCTTCTTCCCTTTTCTTTCTCTCCTCTCACATCCTTTAGCTCGCCCAAACGCCTTTTGTCCCTCATCATTTTCCTTCGCCCTCGATGCCCGTCCTTCCTCCGCTTTCCTTTAATGCAACACTCTATTAAATGTTGGAAAGGGTTTTCGAGGGACTGTTTTGTCTTATTTTCCCCAGGAATAGAGTTCTTTTTGTGCTTGCATTCCCTTTCTCTCTCTCTCTCTCTCTCAGTAGGAATTAACTTCTCCCTTTGACTCCTTTCCCTCACTCATTTTTAGTTTCTCCTCTGTAGCTACCTCCATTTTATTTTCATGTATTCAGATCATGTTTTTCCTGGTACTTCCGTACGTCCTCAATTTTCGGATTTTTTTCCCGTTTATTTTTTTTTTCTGTGCCGTACTTCTCATTTATCATTTCGTGTGCTCTCGCGATTTTAGTCCTGTATAGACGGAGATTACACTTGCTCCCTCGTATAAAATAGCAATCAATTGCGGATTTTTTTCCCTTTAAACTTCATTCCAGTGCCATTGATTTTATCCCTTATATCTAAAGTTGGAATTGAAATTACGTGTTTACAACCACCATGATCCTTCCCCCATTTCCAGCCAACCAACTACCCACCCGTTTCCATCTAGTATGAATTGCAAAAAACGCCATGTTTTGAAGGTCGAACCTAGTTATTGAGAGTAATGACGCGGGTCAGGATAAAAAAGTTTTTAGTAGTCTCTTAGAGCTTTGGGATTTATTGATATTGGGAGATTCCCTTTATGAACGCCGCCGGGCTACGCCTCTTTTCTTGCTGTTTTATTATTCACCTCCCTGCTCTGCCACTGTTTTTAGTTAATTAGTTTTTGCTGAGGTATATCCAGGATTTTTGCTCACCCAAAGGGAATAGTCTGATGGCATATATGGTGGGCATGAAAAATGAACTGCTTCCTCTGAAATTTGGCCTCGAACAAAGACTGTTTCGTATTTGGCTGCTGTCCCTACCGTCCTCGTTTTTCCCCCGAGGTTTTCATTCATTCTCCTTGCTTGCTTGTAAGTGTATTCATGCTTTGATCGTTATCTGGCTGACCAAGCCCTACTCTTCCTTGGCCTTGAATGTAAGCTTTAATCCACGCACATTGAAACTACTCCATTTCGTAGTTTCAATGTGATCGCCAGTCTGGCATTTCGTCCCATTTATTTCCGGTCGTTTTCTACAATGCTATACTGTGTTGCATATCATTTCTTGCGATGCCATTATTTTTATCAATGCATCAATGCGACAGAGCACTCTTCTCAATTTTACGCTATTTGAATTATTTGGTTTTCATCTTTTCAGAATTTAATTCCAATCTGCATCTGTTTTGCTCGAATCCTTTTTGTCGACACTTTTTTACGTGAAACCTATGTATCCTCCCCTTTCACTTGTCGAAAGGTGTGTTTTATCTCGGTGTGGTCTTTTTCCCTCCATTTACTCGTTATTTGGCAAGCAAAGGTACCATGAAAATATTTCATTCATCGGACATCTTGTCTTGAGCTTACTGAATTGATTACCGCAAAGTATTACGGTAAGGCTTGTTCTCCATACGCCAGAGAAAAATGAACTCCAACTTTTTTTCAAGAATCGGTCCATAGTTGGAGTGAGGCGAAATTTAAATACCTTTTCTTCATTAGTTTGCGGTGCATGTGATTTTTGTCACCGTCTTTACAATCTTTTTTAATTGGATTAATTTTCATGACGGCGAATTTCACCATTTTTCTAATTAGACCTATTGATTTCTCATTCAAACTCATTTTAAAAATCTGACGCCATTGCTTTTGGAGATATGTTTTAGATTAGGAGTGATAATTATATATTTTATATTTTGTTAATCAATAATACTTCTTTTGATTGCCCACGGGATCAGAATCAATTATTAGGCCTGATAAATTATTTTTAATCTAGACTAATTGTAAGTTATACCAGGAAATGTAATCCGCGTGAATAATATGTAGGATTATAATTAGCGTAGGTACAAAAATTACAAGTAAAACATGTTTTTCCGATGGATTTAGGTTTAAGAAACTCCAGGAATTGGGAGACAGGATATAAAATATTTTTGTAAAAATGTATTCATTACATATATATGTGTGTGTGTGTATATATATATATATATATATATATATATAAATTTTTGAGTCTGGATCCATTCAATGCTACCTTAAACGGTAGATTGCCATATAAAAAATTATATTAAAAATGTGTTGATTAAAAACTTCAGTTCAACTAAATTAAAAGTAGAATTGAGTTAGGAAGTAAATAATATTAATTAATGAACAAGGAAAAATCAAATACCTGTGCATTTCCACAGAAAATAATTTTTATTTCCAACTTGTTTCGCTACACTATAGCGCCATCTGATATCACTCCATGCATTACAAATGATGCGGCAGTGTAGCACAGCAAATCGATAAAAAAATGTTATTCTGGGGAAAAGCAAAGATAATTCTTCCTTGCTCATTTTAATGGAATTCTGCAAAGTATCGGCTTCAACTGTCTCTCAATATCAATTGAATTGACTGAAATCCTAGAGAAATTATTTATTTAACTTTTTCGCATACTTTTGTATTTTTCCTTTCTCTTTAATCTGAACCTATACGCATTGCTATTCGAATTAATTATGGAAATGGCGAAAATCGGGCCCAAGTCATTTTTATAGTCTCCTGGGTATTATAGCATCAATAAATATCAGCACAGCATGTCAAACATATTTTTACTATGATTTGTCCATACTTCACGACCTTTATCATAATTTCTGGCTAACGTAACCGAGCTCTAGGGCCTGATTCGAAGAGCGAAATCGTTATGGCGAAAACATATCCGTGGATCGCTGAAAGTTTTATCATCCTTCTACAGAGAAAACCAACTTCTGTGCCCTGTGCAGCTCCACACGTCCCCAAAAAGATGCTACAGAATATTTGGGTTTTCCAAGGGCCCCTGACTCCGCGTGCTTCTTATACGCACTGTCGCCTTCCGGCCATCTCTCTTCTGTCTCGGCATTTCCCCTACAAAAATTCCCTCTCCGTCACCTTCCCTCCCTCCTCCCTCACCCCCCACTCACACACGTCCCCCATGAGCCGATCCCGCCCATCAGGGGTCCTCCGCGAACTCCTTCCTTCCCAAACTCCTTTCCGCTCTCCCCCTCCCCACATCCCCTTTATTCTCACCCCGGGGTAAGATGAAAGGGGTAGATAGTCTAGGCTCAATCCCAAGCTAAATAAAGCCGTTTATCTAGGGATCTCCCACTTACCCTCCCAACCCCTGTCCCACTCACTCCTTTCCCCCGCCACCCCCACGAAGCTTCAGTGGATTTTCACCATATCCCTCTCCAGCCCTTCCCTTATAACCCCACCCACTACGTGCCTCTGTTCAGGTCCCATCCCCTTTCTCCCTCTCCCTCACTCCTAGTCCTTCTCTCGCTTTTTCCAACTTCATTGTCCGCCCTCCTTCCCTTCTTCTTACGTATTCCTTCTTTGCTCTCATCGCCATAATTTTCCCTCGATCTCTCTCTTCTTCCTGGAACTCAATTCCCAGGCATATACAATATGTAAGAGTGCCCATCACTTCTTTACTACATACAGTAGTCTAATGGTATTTCCTTGATTTTCTTTTCCTTTCTCTCAACATGTTAGGTGTATTTCCGGTCGGAGGGGTGTTCTCACAATTTGCGCGCATTTTCTATCTCGATCCGGAATGGAATGGTCTCCTGTGGTTGTATCTAGGTGCTGCATCTCTCCCTCATATCAGTTCACCTGGACGCATCTATATCAATTAATGATATCTCGGCGTTTTCTCAAACATTCATCTGCTTTCAGTACTTTTGTACTGAAAATAACCCTTGGGAGGGTACACCTAAATTCATTTTAAGTTATTAAAAGTAAATTATAACCATAATTAAATCTATTTCCCATTTTCGTGTACAGAATGTTTGGCGAAAGGGATTTCAGCTAATGTCAACCTAAGATATTTGTTGTCAGTATCAATTCCAGGGCATGATATATCTATGATATTCCGATTATATTCTAACGCGTCCACAGAAAAAAGTGCTTAATTACCTCAGCATGAATTATGCGAATTTCATTTGGCCCTTTATACAAAAAATCTTTCTATATTTAAAATAGCATCCAAAAAATCTTTAGATATTTGTTAATGAAAGTTGTAAAATAACAACTATGAACTCTGATTGATCGTAAAAAATATCTGAGTGGCTGGTACTGGAGTTACACTGATCAAAATGTATTTATCGTTCAAGATTTCGTTACTTAAGTCTAAACGACGAAGTATAATTTTAAAAAATACTTGAAAAAAGTTGAAAGCTTATTATTTTATAGCAAAAATGAAGTTTTTAATTGTGTGCTTTACCCTTTAAACAATTCATTTTCCTATGATTAAAAATATATAACTCGGCTTTATGTCTATAAATATTATGGTATTATTAATTGTTAAATACTCTCACCAGGATATTTGATTTCGTTGACCAGCGCATTTATACCAGGCAAATTCATGTAGATGGCGGTGACATGCATTAATTGTATTGATCACTTAACCAAGGTCCAAAGATAGATTGTTAAAGATTAAGGTTTCATGCAAACCATGGAGAAATAAAAATACTTCCCCCGCCGAAGAATTAGATTTTTTAATATTTTATTTGTCCAGCCTTGAGGTTTTATGACTGCTAAACGTTACTCATTTCTGGTTTTTAAGAACTATATAAAATCATTCTAGTGCACTGTAGTGCATATTAGCGTACATTTTCAAAACTGTGGTCAAATATAATTTCTGGAGAAAGTCTGAAAGCCCAGTTAAGACTCTGAAAAGTCAAATCAAAGTATTTTTCCTTAAATACCCTGGTAAATCAATTATGAAACGCATTTACCAGTAATCGTAGGGACGCTACATAAGTAAAGCCAATAATAGAAGCTTAAGGTTTTTCATATGACGTGCTGCAGTCTAAAAATAATCTGTACAAGATACATGAATCCTAGAACTTGAAAATATACGTTAATTAAAAACTGTAAATGCTCCATTTACACATTTCATAATTTTCCACTTAAATAATATCACTGTCAGGCTTGAATTTAAGTTCTATCTTTAAAGAATGTAATGTGAAAATAATTTATCTAAATAGCCTCATTGTAAATACTTAAACTCAGAGAATCCAACGTCATTGGCCTCGATTAAATGAATCCACCAACTATGAGCGATATATTGGCGATGTATTTCTTCGTATTTAGTCGCGTAAATAACTGTATATAGCAGAAGTTCCATGAAATTAAGATCATATATGTGGTACAGTATTACTCAACTCACAGAGAATTATATGTTTCTTTGAAGTACGTATAACAGGAGTCACGTTGCAGCAACCCGGAAAGGTGATCTATTTTAAAATAACGACCCTAAATCCATGTTTGGCTCGTAGTAAAACTCGATCTGAAGTAACGCTTCCAAAGGCATTACTTCGTACCACAAAGTTCTGCCGGAAGGCTCTGTCGTTATTCTAAGGGAGTCAACCTATTACCGTTCTTCGTAGTTCATGGTTCACCAGTCCCTGATTCATTCCGGCGCGGTCTCGAAAGCGCCGGATGATATAGACCATTTTAAGAATGTATCGAAATTGTGTCGCAGCGCCGAAAAGGAATGTTAAAAATGCGTGGAGTCAGAATACTTTTCAGTTTCAGAGGAATCCAGGCAACTCGGGCCTTTCCACTTATTACCCCTCGTTCTTCTCCCACCCTCCCACCACGGTCACTTTCACTCCAGTCTCCTCTCCTCGCCCCCGACCCCCTCCATGACCTTCCCTTTCTCCACACCCACACTTTCCATGTCACCTCCCCCCTGTTCCATCCCCCTCTCTCTCCGACTTCTTTTATTTCATGCCAACCCGCCTCCGTCTCCCCCTCCTGCAGTGTCGCTCCTCGGTGCGAATATTCTCCCGTCTTCGCCTCCCTATTCCCTCCCCACCATTCTCACTCAAGCCTCTCTCATTGCCCACCCTAACCCCCGACCCCCTTTCCAACCCCACTCCGCAGCCCCCACCCGGCGCCACCATCCCTTCATCTCACTTCGCCACTCCCTCTCTCCCTCTCATCTCTCCAAACCGCTTCACTCTGCCTCCAATCCCTTTTAAATTCTCATTTCCCTCTCCGGCCCTTTAAAAATTGGCTCCCTTTTGCCTCGCTCTACGTTGCATGCTGTTGTCTGCCACCCCTACACTCGAGTTTCCCGAGGAACATGCTTTTCTATTAGTTTGAGTCTGTTGCCGCCGCCTCCTCTCAACCGACTCGCTCCCCTCGTGTGTGCTGTCCTAGGGTTCCGTTTCACTCCGGCGGACGGAGAGCAGGGGAAAAGAGGAAAATTAAGGGTGAGTGGGGGTGAGAAAGAAAAATTCTGTCCAGGTTTTTTTCCATACGTCCGCCCCCTCCTCACACTCTCTGGCCTGTCCGTCCCGTCTGGTTCCCCTTTAATAACTTCTTTTCTTCGTAATTTCCGTGGATTTAACTAAATTTGGAGGAGCCAAGAGGAACGTTTTTTCCATATTTGTTTCTTTGATTTTTGAGGACGCCCGAAGGTCACCGAATAACTTATCATGCATATTCTTGTATATATGTATATATATATATATATATATATATATATATATATATATATATATGTGTGTGTGTGTGTGTGTATGTATATATATATATATATATATATGTGTGTGTGTGTGTGTGTGTATATATATATATATATATATATATATATATATATATATATATATATACATACACACACATACATTGGGAATACACAAATTGACGCCTGCAGGTAAGAAACAAGATAGGGACGAAAGATCGAGAACTAGTTATTTAATTCTTTTTGCAATTTTCTCACCATTAATCCTGAATATATTCTACAGAAAAGTTAATTCGAAAATATTGCAAAAAATTGTCCCCTTTGATAAGTGCCTCTAATTTTTACTATGTGTTACACTTATGACCTTAAATAAATAAATATATAGAATGTTAAACATATATATGTGTATATGCGTGTATATATATATATATATTGGTTTGTAAATATATGTGCATGTATATATAAATGTATATATAAATGTATATATATATATATATATATATATATATATATATATATATATATATATATATATATATGTGCCAGCACATATACATATTTATTTATTTCCCTGTGATAGTGCGGCAGTTAATGGAACGAAAATTCATGTTCATTCTACCATGGTCGCGCAATTGACTCTGGGAGAACCTAGCGCGTAATGAAGGTCAAATCTGTTCCCTCTAATCAGCGCACGTCGCCTCATGTTCGCCTTGAATTTCTGGTCTTTCGAATCGCGTTCTTAAGCGGGACACGTTAACTTTTTGGCCGCACTCTGGCCTCTTTTTTCCTCCTCTACCTTCTGTACCTCGCAACTCTGCGCCAATGGAAGCAATCAGTGCCCAGGGGAGGGCAAAGTTCGTTCGCGGGGGGGTGAGAAGGCGAACCGTTGCGAGACTCCCCCACACACACACACACACACACGCACGGCCCTCCGCTTCAACATTTCATCGAATTCCTGGGAAAAAAAAATTCGAGCCCCACGGCGCGGTTTCGTTTTTCTCGCGATTCTTTCATCGTCTGTATTCACCTGGCAATTCGGCCAGAAATTTCCTTTGGGAAATAAAATACAAAAAGAATTATCTCTACGGCAGTTTGTTAGATCCAATATAGTTTCACGAGGCCCATCCAGAATGTATGATGATTAATAATACGAGCGTACCAACGTAAATCTCTTTCCCCTCTCCTTCCTCCCTCTCAGTGGTGGCTGGAGTTATTGATAGCGATAGATCGATGGCCTCCGTCTCGTTCGATAATGCCGTCATGTGAAGCCTTTCAGCTCGAGAAATGGACGCCCCGCGCTTGTTTTCCGTGTTGTACTTGTGTCTTTGGCACCAGGGGTAAAACACAACCCTCCTCCCCAAAATCTCTCTTATCATCTCAGTCCCTTGAAATACTGGCCCTCGTTCCACCGCCTCAAAGGCTCCTCCGCCCCCTTTTCCACTAGATTTCAGGACTTAATTGCTTTATGTATTTTGATTTTCTCCCGTAACTCCATTTCCGCCTTTCTGTTTCCCTTTGCCGTTCCTCGCCCGCCTCCTTCCTGCTTCTCGAAACTGCGTGTATTTTGATGCTCGTTCTTCATTTCAGAATTGCTCGGTAGATGTTGCCGGGAGCGACTATTTCGGGGGAAGGGGGGGGTTAGAGAGTTAGCGTGAAGGGGGAAGGACGATTGAAGGATTAAAGAGTAGGAGTGGGGGCCCGCCACCACCCACAACCCTTCCCACAACCTCCAAAATGTTCCCTCCCAAAGGCGTTGCCACCTCCGGCGGTATAGATTACCCTCGCCCAGGCCCGTGCGGGCAAAGATGTCGGGTCAAATGAAGAAATTTATTCCTTTCATAATCTTGTGGAATAACGCAAATTGTGCATACATGGCAAGGGTAAAAATAAAGTTTGTATGATGAAAATCCGAGGTCTCTTTAGGCGGCGTAGTTATTCCATTTGTTTGCAAAATAAGTTTCGTCACGATGTTCCTTTCCTCAGTTTTCGTGGATAAAGTGTTCAAACTATAAACTATAAAGATTACTTTATAAACCACGAAGTATGTACATTATTTTTTTTCAGATTTTTTAGCATTCTTCTTGCTTCTACAACGACATTCTTTTCTCCCTTCTCCACAGATTTTGTCCAGCATTAGTTCTACACCCATGATTTATTAAATCTGTCATGAGAAAACATGGCCTATTCCCATTTTATTTATAAGATAGACAAGAAAGATAAGCAAGAAGTGTAATAAATACTCTTTTTTCTTTAATATGACTTTTCCGAAAATGTAAGTACTGGGCCATTGATAATCGTATAGGGATAAACCATGCATTGCTCTAATTTCTTTGTCAAAAAGATTTTGATAGTTTGGCATCCGAGCTCCTTCAGGAAAAAGCTATTATCGGAAAACTGTGGATGCAATTTTTAAAGAAGTCAGTAGTTATCCCACATGTGCAGAGTTATAAGTAAATAAATAATCTTTCTCTTTCGTGAAGTACAGGAACTCGGGAAAAGCCAACTACATATCTTCATGAATAATTAATTAGCTTAAATGTATAGCTTTATTATAATAATATTTTACCAAAATATTGTACTACGATTACCAACGAATTTTGATAAAACTACATCGTAGCGTAAAAGTGTAGTGGGGAAATAAAAACTGAAACTATTCATTAATCATGGAGTCCACAAATTAGTCTGTCACAGTATCCGAGACTGTGACTTCAATTTGTGTTGAAAGATCACGTCTACCAACGTGTAATGGTGGAAGTACTCAATGTTTGTTGCTCTCTTCTGACAATTTTCCATTTTTATCCATCCCGCAGTGTTTCGAACCGCGTTATATTTTTACCAGACAATATTTTCGTGGCAGAAATCGAGAATTGCCACCCGAAGCAATGGCAATACTGCTGCCATATGTGATGTAAATTGAACGCCAATTAGCTTTGAAAATTAACGCATAGACAAGAGTGCAAGAATTTGAGAATCATACGAATCGTTTCTGAAGTTTTTCCACACATTTTTTAGAACAAAACCAAAATTACTACTCGAGGTAGCAGTATACTCAATATTTTTGCAGCTGATGCCCCAGGAACTTTTGCACAATTCGAATCATTTGAAGGTTTAAGCGGTTGTAAAGGTATCTTTGTAGGAATTCCCAAGATACACGTAGGGGTGAGCAAGACAATACACGAAGTATACTTCTTTAACAAGGCGAATTTAATGATATTCTGAACATACTACAGAAGGAGCTGGCGGAATCCACTATAAAAGTCTTCTAATTATACTATGGGGTGAAATAGAATAATATAACCCTTTCAATCTCAAAAGCCATATTAAAAAGTAGAGAGTAGTACAACAGAGAAGTTAGATCGGTGTTCAGGGGGGAAAGAATATGGGACTCTAAAGTCAGAAATAGAATGAGAAGAGACACTAAATGACAGGAGTTACTAGGAAACTATTACTAGTTACTGGCAAACTTAAAAAACGTAGAGTACAAACAAAGAAGATATTGCATAAAGCCCTGTTAAATTTGAAAAAGGAAATTGTCTGGGGAACATGTGGAGGGAAAATTAAAATCATTTTGGTTCAACGCTAGAGAAATTCAGGGAAAATGGCCTAGTGTACAGTTTCAGTTTACTTCAGTGTACATTCTCTGAAGTGAAAGACTGACAAAATCGTTACCGGCAGCGTAAATAAAACCAGTATGTCGAACAGTATTTTCATAGCGCCTGCACGAACAATGTTAATGAAACAATAGCATCATGCGTAGTATCTGATAACTGTAAATTGTAGATAATAATTTAACAGAAAGGCAGAGCTAAATAGCTTTGCAACACTAAGGTTATTAAAGTATTAGGCTTAGAGAAATACCTACTAAGACCCTAAAGGACTTTGACAGTGATGTCGCAACTGACTATCTTCGCAAATTCTCAAACTCTGTGCCTGACGGATCAATTCCTCGAGACTGGAAGATGACTCTCATCACCCAAATCTACAAAGGCGGTGATGACGAAGATGAGATTATCACTTAACTACAGGTCCAATATCTCTAACGCCAATATGTTTCAAAACCTTAGAGGATGTATTAACAGGAGACAGGCTCCTTGAACCTTGGCCTTCCTCAACAGAAGGGCAATACTCAGCTGAAGCCAGAACAGGTTTAGAAAACGTAGATCATGCGAAACACAGCTGGATCTTAGCGACGTGTTATCATCAGGAGAGCAGAATAATTGAATGGATATAATCTTCTTAGACTTTAAGAGAGCCTTTTTCACGATCCCACACAACCCAATGATAGATACACTCATACTTTATGGTGTATACCAAGAAGGGAGCCAACTCGATTAGAGAATTCCCATGGCTTCGTAAATAAAAGGTGTTGGTAGTTGGGCTTGGAAAAGGTGATGCTAACACCCGGCGTACTGCAGGGAAGTGTTTTTGGCCCCATTTTCTTTCTAACCTACATCGAAAATCCTAAATCCCTGCATAAATAGAAGCATTTGGTTATTTGCGGACGACACAAGCGATCAATAGAGAGGGATAACGTCACTAGTCGATCAAATGCTACTCTCCCACGATTTAGAAGAGTGTGTCGGATTGGTGCAGGAATTGAGCTTAAAATCAAACCTTTAAAAATGCAAAACAATGGCATTTGAGCGAAAAAGAAATGGGAAACTCAATGCTGTGTACAAAATTAACGAGATTGAAATAATATATTCTGAGAAAAAGAGTTATTTGGGCGTCACCCACACAGAACACTTATCATAGAGCGAGCGAGTCAGGTAGATATGTGATAGCAAGGTAGAATTTGAATCAACTCCTAGGGTAGATAAGAGTGTTTCTTTGTCTAGGAGTCTTTCTTTCTCTAGGAATGCGCGGCAAGTACTTGGAGCCAACCGGGGAAGGAGTTAATCAAGGAGATTGGAGTGGTGCAGAGAACGGCCGCTTGTCTTGTGAGGATATGTTACAGTTACGATAAAAAAGGGAGCGCAACGCGGCTAGCGGAGGAATGGGAGTTCCTCCAAGAACGAAGAAAAAAGGCGAAACTAAGGCTATTATAAAGGTTCAAGACACTCGATTTAACTGATACCGCCGAAGAAATCGCCAAGAAACCTCATTATATCCGCAGATTGGACCACGCGGTTAAGCAAAGGGAAATAAACTGTAGCACCAATAGATTGAGGGACTCTTTTTTTCCCTCACACGATTGCGATCACAACAAAAACAAAGCCCAACAGCGAAAAAACTACGGCCAATGAAACTAGTTACGAACCACTAGTCTCGAACAATTTTCAATAAGTAAGAGATCTAACAACCTCTGACACACTTCTCCTCGGTGGCTTTGTCTGGGTACGGCGTAGATGTAGAATGTTACGCTAATGTTGAATTTTCTGTTCTCAAACTAAATATTTACTCTGGATGCTGCTAACTCTACTGTAAAGTTCTCTACCCACCTGGAACTTTCTTAATATCAAAATTGTCGTCAATAAAAAAGCTAATTTCTAGCCTAAAGTAAGCTCTGGAACTCTACTTGATTGGTTCTGTGTAGCCAACTTAGATCTATTTACTTCCTCGTAAAAATTCGTCACCGGATTCTCTAATAATTGCAGCACCGATAATAATGATTATGAAATATATTTAACCTGAAAATATTTGGTAATCGGTTACGTAATAAAACAGTCGATGAGGCGGAACGTGTCCAAAGTGAAAATATCTCATGAATACTTTTTAAAAATGTTTCGAGCTCTTTGCTCTATTCGTAGTGAAACCAATTATTTTTCATAAAATTTGATTGATGGACTTGACTGGTTTTGAGCGGTTCAGTTTTTCCAGTGGAAGGGAGCTGTCACACTCACACAGTGAGCATTGGTGGAAAAAGGTGTTCAGATGCTAGCGGTTTCAAGCACGTAAAACGTTCGATCAAAACCAGGGCGCGGTCGGAACGTGTAGATGGGTGTGAAAAATTGTAATATTCGGTACGAGATCAGAGCATTCCGCAGACGTCGGAAAAGGGTGGAAAGGCCGCAGCATCCGGGCGGGAGCTATCAGTCGAACGCGATTAATTTATTTGCCATGAAAAAATTCAACTTGCACATTTGACGTTCCCATTAGATATACACATTTTATTTATGATGAAATATTGGGAGATTTTATCCGAATGTTTATAATTATGCACTCGAAATTTGACTTTTAAATCTCACTAAACGGTTTTCGTAATTTTTACCGTTTTCGATATTTTTAAAGCCTGTCGCCAGTTGGGTTTTTTCAACAGTATACAATGTAAACGTAGTTTACAAGGGTGACAATATTTATGTACAAAAAAACCAGCATGTCATGTGCCACGTTAGTCAGTGCGGGGCCGGGGGCGATGGGGCCCACCTGTTGTCAATGAAGGTGCCCAGTCAATCATCCATCCTCCTCCCTCTTCACCGTCCGCCTCCATTTATGGTCGATCCCCTTCGCGCTCCGGTCCTCTTCCACCCATCCCGACCCACCCACCCACTTCAAACCCCCTGTGCCCCCCCCCCCCACTCTCTCGCTCTCTCTCCATTTGCCCCCAACACCGATTCCCACCTCAGGAGAGCACGGCCTTCACGCGGCGGGGGCCGACTGAGCACCTTTGCGAGAGGATGCTCGTTCGACGGCGGGAGCGAGGTCCATTTGCGCGTTATTTCGGAGCAAGTGAAGCAGCCGTTGGGAAAATATTTCATCTGACAACATCTGGTTCTGAAGTAACAACCTTCACTTCCATGATGTCCAATACCATTTTGGAAGTGTGGGAATAGATGATAAACCCTCTCTGTGTGCCCCCTTTAAGGAATATGCACAGAGGGAAGCGGGTGCTTTCAACGATATTGTCCTCCTTATTTCTTGGCATATAATAATAATAATTTTCCAACGTTTTTCCATCGTCTTTAAATAATCGTTTGCAGGGGGTTAAAATTTTCATCTTGCGCCTTGGCCACTTGAATATCGGTTTCGGATGCTTTTCTCTGTGCCATCCGCTAGAAATATTTTCGTTCAAACCTAGATATCCTCCACAAAAAATTAATGCCACAGTTCGGTTGCAAAGTAGCGTTGGTTATCATTGGCCTGCACTAATCTCTAATGTAATTAATAGTTCTTCGTATAATTTCATGGCGATATTGCTGAATTCATCAGGATAAAGACAATTTAATGCTAGGTTGAACTTATTACATAAATTCAGAGCTTCTTATTTCAGCGCCGAGGTCACGTCAATTATTCACAATTCAACATACATTAGTTGCTTGTATCATCAATATAAAATTCGAGGAATAGATGTGGATGTATGTCAAATAAATGGCTGTGGTTTATTTGTGTGCCCTTCTTGTTCGTACAACAAAGAATAATTTAAATGGGTGAAATTGCCACTTGTTTCGGACTAAGTTTTCCGCCAGCGTATATTTAAATATGCAAGTTTTTGTGAAGGTTTTTAAGGAAATATTTTTTCCCTTTTCTCTTCCTCATTCTCCCTACCCATCCCACCTGGTGCTTGTACTCCCACCCATATACCTTTTTGGTGGATCGCGGGGTATTTGTGTAGATGTAGATTCACCTGATGATGTGTTTTTGCGACTTAACCCTTGTCATATAACATTGTGGAAAGTATTTTGCAGTATTTTGGAAAGCCAAGTGAGTTGTGTACTTAATAATCTCTTATCGCCTGATGCTTCACAATCATTTTTTGCACTCATGTCCCTCACCCGCAGTGCTTTGTTTCAGTTGTCTCATCCGTGGTGTTTCCCGTTTGCCTTTCATTCCCCAGTTCCCACTGTACCTCTAAATGTGGGCGAAGAGATAATCCATTCTTTTCTGAACTCATGGGATCTCTTTTTCCTCCACGAAGATAACGTTTTATTGAAATCCGTTGTCTCCGTTTGACTCATTAGTATCTTTGAAGAACCGATTTTTAACTCTTCCAATATTTTGTCCCATTGTGGGGAAATTCCTTAGCTATCATCCATGGAATAATACACTTCCCATTTTAAGTCTTGATGGAGTCTATTATATTCAAGTTTCTGCTGAATTAAGCTGTGAATTAAGTTTCCTTCCCGAGGACAACCTGCCTGATTTTCGATTTTCTGTTTCTTTCTTGTTTTCCTTTGCTTGCAGTCATGTTTCCCGAATGGTGGAATTTTTAATACCGTTAACCTTTCGATTTCTTTATATTTGTTTTTCATTCCCTTTCCTTGCCCTTGGCCATGATTTTGATATCTTGCTCTTCAAACGACCACTTTTTTCCAGCAATACCAGCCCAGCAAGGTTCCAACAATCTCTTGTCGGCACAACAAACACGTCGGCAAAACGCAATATTATGTTTCTCTCTATGGTTACACACTTTTTTGGCTTCTCCATTAATTGCCTTCTTTACGCATACGACTACGATATCGAGCGGAAGTACCTTCAATGCATTTAATTTAAAAGCTCGGCCCCGCCCGCTCATCGATAGCTTCTGATTATGCTCACCGTTTCGATGTGGCAGGCGCTGAACGATTCGACCCCTCGGCGCCCATCCCCGTCATTCGTCAAATGATGACGATACACTTGCATGACGCAACACTTTTCGCGACACACAAATATATTCCGCTCTCTCGTGGGACGCCGGAGTGGCAACAAAAACATGACACTTGGGAAAAAAACTCGTAAATCAAAATGGCGGTTGGTGTAATGTGAAAAACACGGAAAATGGGATATTCTCGTGCGAGAAAATTGCGCAACCGGGAGTTAAAACGGCGCAAAAAAAATCCTTTATGGGATTGACAGTCGAACGTTGCGAACACAGCCAAACGTAATTCGAGTCCATGACTTTCAAAGACCAGCGATTATGTGCTGTAGTGGGTGAGAGCGACCCTTAGGCAAATCCTAAGTAATTTGCCACAGGCGAGTTTTTCGATCACTCTCATTTCTCACTATAGCTCTTTCAATCTTTACACAATTTTCTTCTCAGAGACTGAACTAAATATGTAGGTAGGCAAAACCGTCGGATTTAATTCACACTGAGTTCAGCATACATTTTTTTATGATTGCTGATGGCATTTTTCTGCAAAGTGTAGCGCATTTTCACTGATAATTTTTACGTTCAAAGTGCGTTCATTGTGCAGATATT
Organism: Hetaerina americana; assembly: GCF_022747635.1. Classification (NCBI taxonomy): domain Eukaryota; kingdom Metazoa; phylum Arthropoda; class Insecta; order Odonata; family Calopterygidae; genus Hetaerina; species Hetaerina americana. Next base: position 1,305,116 of record NW_027286514.1, on the reverse strand, counting down.
GTTTGATTCACGTAGTTTATGGTTACTTGGTGAGCTTTTCAATCGATCCAAAAACTCGGAAAGACGCCAAAAAATAAGGGATCCGATAGTGTTCGGTGATATTAATCCCTGGGGGATAGTGATCCCATTGCAGTCCTTTTCGGGTGAATCAGACCGAGTGCTGTTGCCGGCTTTCACCTCCCCAACTCTCTTTCTCTCCTCCCAACCCTTCCGCCGTCCTTCGAGGTCGCTTAATGTCTTTCCTTTTTTTTAAGTGAAGCCTCCTCTCTATCCTCCAATCGCCAGTACGATCTGAGTCTCGGGAGACTTTCCGCAAAATGCGTCTCGTGTAAATACTTGAGTAAGGCGATTTTATATTTTGATTTCGGCTCCAGTATCGATAATGACACAAACGAAGCGTATGCATCGACTTGAGTGAGTTCGTCTCTTCGACCCCCCGTCCCCCCATCCGTTCCTTCACTTTCACTCTCCCTCCTCTCCTTCCACTTTCACCTCCGCAACTTCTTCCTCGCTCGCCTTCTTCTATTCCCCAGCGGTTGCTTTTCCGCTCTCTATCTCTCAATCGATTGGACCGCTCTGTTTGCGTTAGTGATCTCATGCATGCGTGCAATATATCACGAGTGTTTACTCGCGCTCGTATTCATCAATTTGGGTTCCGCTCTTGCTTTTCTTTTTCTCATCACGTTTACTGAATTGTGTGCGTGTAATATCTTAGCCGTTTTCACGGTAACACGATGTTTACCCTTTGTCAACGCGCTTGCGCATTCCCTCCACTATCCCATCCTCGCGATATCTTTTATTTGTGACCACAGTCCGATTATTTACTTCCTGGTCGTTAGGACATATTTCGTGGATTGTTTAGGATTGTCGCTTGTTTGCTTCCCATTTCGCTTCGTCAAGACTTTCCCCACCGCCAGGTATACATAACTAATTCCACTGCACGAATTTAAATGACGAATAGGTGGAAAACATGATAGAATGCTCCAATGGTGGGTATCAGTAGTAATTTTATGCGATATGCCATATTTTGTGCGCAATATTTTGGTCTTGTATATTTCCACTGAAGAGTCTTGCATACTTTTATGGAAGAGTGACTTTATTAAACTGAGCTTATATTTTTTTTCTTCTGACACGCCCTTTTTTTATTAAACTTACGTTGGAAGTTAATCTTCCTGACCCCATATCAAACTTCATCCCGACTCAGTGTCATTTCGTTGAGTCGTAACTCGAGATTTAATCTCTAATGCGATAATCCAACCGAAATTAAAGTATGATACTTACACTCAGCTGTGGGTTATTAACCTCCATTTCCAACAGCATTTATCTCCGAGTTGTATTTCGGGGACGGAGCTAGAGCACAAATCGTCTGCGGCCGGTATTTTTCAATTCGGCCGTTGTTATTTATTTGACGGCGGCCACTCTTGTGATGCGAAGGGACGGGGGGTAGGGGGGGTTAAGGGAGCACGATGATTAATTCTGTTTCCGCGTGATGAAGTCATAAGTCCGTTTGTCATCCTGGCCCGATCCCACCCCGAGGCAGTCCCCCCCCTTACCTCGCCTCCACGCCCCGCCTAAATCCTTCCCTAAACGGCTCTAACTCGTCCCTCATGTCCCCGCCGTTTTTCCGCCCACCGCACTAATACGTCCCACTGCGCCCCGAAACCACCACGCCCCCTCCCCTCTGTTGCCCTTCTTCCTCACCCCCCCCCCCTTCGGGGTTCCCGCGCCCTCCCTTTCGCTCCACGTAACCACCTCCTCTTTCCGACCCACCGCACTTTGTCGACTCCGCATTGATTGTTAAAGCCTTCCGGTGCTGCTGCATTCGCCCTCGGAATTATTGCTGCCCCCCCTCTTCCCACCCCCCACACATACAATAAAAAACTCCCCGTCACCCCCTCCAACAGCCCCTTCCCACCCGACCGGCACCCGCCGCTCTATCCATCCCGCTTCTCCCCACCTACACTCGGTATGCGTGATCGCGTGGGTGCGTGTGTGTGTGATCGGCTCGTCTTGCAAATATTCCTCTTCTCGTTCAATTTTTTGCTATATTTAACTCAGCACTCGTGCGTGTGTGTTTGTGTGTGTGTGTGTGTGTGTGTGTGTATGCGCGCCTAACTCGGGAAATAACTCTTGGAATGCCGAGAATGTCGAGATACGCGGTGCCCATATCCACGGGAAACGAGCTATCAGAATGGCTTTTAAGCCGACGTATTTTTTTATGCTGTTTTATTTTTATTTTTTGTCACTTGTCTCCTGGGGTCCGTAGCTCGGAAGAATTGAAATTTATTTTTTGATGGTCCTTTCGTCATATCTATAATAAAAAAAACAAAATAAATTAATTTTCGCTAAAATTCCCGTAATGTTGAAAAATGGAAGGGTGGCCCTTGAGTGAGAGGTACTCGTGCACATTTTTCAGCGCTGTGATTTTTCCTGCGCCTCGGAAGTAATATGATGACAGTATTATTTCTGGAACTCTAATGGTGCGTCCGACTCTTTTCCCTCAGCCATCGTGAGCCGGACTGTGCTTATTTTTTTCTTTTACGTAAATAATTGCCAATTCAACTAATTTACGAGGATCCTAATTAAATACTTCTGCATTTTAATTATACTAAGTAGACCTGAATGCGTGACCTTTGTCATTTTGTTAGTTTCCTCCGCGTTTTTGTGTTTTGGGTCCTTTTTTCGAAAGGTGCGGTGAATAGGAGGACGCTAAAGTGGTGTCAGCGAATCACCACAATAGAATAGAAAAAATAATGACGGACTTCCCAAAGTCTTATCCCCGTTATGAATAAAAACAAGAGTCACATACTCGTGCAGTATTGCGACATTTTGGCCGTGTGCTTTGGATCGCGTATATTCGGACGAGAGACAATAATAACTGCTGGAGACAACAATGGTGTCCTAATTAGTGACGTTTCTCCGTAAAATCCTGCACTTCGGCGTGAAACTCCCAGTTTCCGCGCACGGAAAGAAAGCTTACGTGGCTGGAAACACGGATTCGACTGGAGTGTCTGGCTGGATAGGGGGAGCGTGAGTGGTGGGGCTAGAACATTCTGGATTTTATTTTGATGATAGTCACCCGAAGTGTAATCCACGAAGAGCATTGTGACCTTTTTCGATGTGGCATAAGTTCTCCCTTTTCTTCGTCAGTTCTCTCGCCATCTGACTGCACTTAGAATATGAGTCCTCGTTTGGTTTTGGCACTTGGGATTTTGACAATGGAACGTTATGACAAGGCTATAAACTCTAAGCTAATTTTGACCTCATTTCGGAAAGCGATTATTTACTAATGTAAACTACTCATGTGTGCTCAAGTCATTAGCATGTGCAGAGGATTTAATAGTTTTCTTTCTTGCGAGCAATTGAATTTTCACGGACTTGCAAGAAGTCAAAGAGCTAAATATAAATATGATCGACTTTTGATGATACAAATAAATTGTTGATTTTTAAAATTATTTTTGTGATAAATAGCCAATTCTCAAAATTTATTAAGTTTCACAGATTTTATTATGAATAATTTTGAAAAACAAATTAGTATGGGTTTAATGCGGGCTTTGTTGTATTTTGAAATAATTACTTTGTTTAATAATCTAGTTTCTTAGGAGACTGATGAAAATCATCATTGTCCTAGCGACGGAGATGAGAGGAAAAGTATTAAGGGAAATAGGTACTTTGGGCAATAAATGAACGAAATGCAGAAACTGTGGCCTATGTATGGCATCGTAGCAGAAATGACTTGGCCGGTGTAATGCGCTCATATACTGAGCGCCACATCAATTATTTGGGAATGAGCCCTCGTTAGTTAGCAGGTGGAGCACGTGGGGCACGAATCATGACTGTCCTTATTAGAGGCTTACATGAATTTACACTGAGTCCAAAGTTGGCGCTCGTTTGACCATATGAGAGAATTTCATTGCCAGATGCACCGCTAAAAGACATTTTGAAACAGTTTCATCAAATGCTGGATCAAAATCATGGCACGCATGCAATTCTGTTTGTTTATATTGCACCTTATTTAATGATTGACAGATTATCTCCAATCTTTTATCTACTTTATTTTCGAGGATGTTAAGGTCATTTATCAAATTTAATTTTTAATTAACCCGAAAATAAACACTCTGATATACGAGGGTCATCCGGAAAGTAGTACCCGTTCGTGAAATAAAGACACAAAAGTAAATATTAACAAACATAAAAAATTTTATTTGAAAGAGGATACTTTAAACTACTTCTCAACATAATCTCCAAGCAAATTAAGGTATTTGCCATAACGTGTGACAAGTTTCTGTATTCCTGCTGCATAGTCCTTCGCCGCCAGCTCATTGAGATACGCGAGGGACCCATCTTGCACAAATTTTTGCATAATGCAGATGGTGTTTAACAATTTCATGAACAATTGTTCGAGAAACATTGGGAAAATGCTCACAGATGTCATCAATTGTGACGCGCCGATCGTTCCTCACGAATTCGTCAACTGAGCTCACCAGTTGGTCTGTAATGACAGACGGTCTCTCCGAACGCTCATCGTCGTGTGTGTTCCCCCTCCCCATGTTGAAGTTGCGACACCACCGCCGAACAGACGACTCGTCCATTACATTGTCTCCATACACCTCCTTTAATTGGCGATGAATATCACATGGGCGAACGTTTCTTGCATTGAGGAATTTAATCACTGCCCTCACTTCACAACTGGCGGCGTTCTCAATTTTTTTAAACATTGTAAACAATCACAGAAACAACACAGGCAATGCTAGCGTCACGCAACTTGGCTCAGAGAAGGCAGACAAGCCACTGAAGCTATCTGACCTCGTCCAGCGGCTACTCGCGTCGTCAGCACTTCATGCGGCACGAACGGGTACTACTTTCCGGATGACCCTCGTAATTCTAACATTAAATATTATTTAACGTCTAATCATGTTATTGTAAAAACCATATGTGTAATTAAATTGGGACAGAAATGTTTACTTGCATCCAATTAAATAAATACGACATAAACAAATAATCTGACTTCATTATCAATTGCAAACCTTTTGGAACAAAGTTAAGTAAATGGCACTTGGATTCGTATCTAACATTTTGAAATTGAAAAAAAAATTGAACCAATCGGATAACGAAAAAATATAATCAAATTTGAGGCCATCTATAATTAAATTTAAATTAATGATTTTCTCATTGTAATTTGAAATAAAACTTGAATGATATTTACCGTCGAATTATTTTCATTTTATCGATTAATAAAATTGCTTTGAATTGCTTGTCATTTGGTGAAATTTACAACACATTCTTCAACTAATAGTTTTGTTTTAAAGCTAAAAATATTTAGAAATCAGTTTAGTAATTACAAACTCTGTCAACTTAAAGGAATACTACTAAAGCTATCTTCTTAGCATATTATATCGGATAAACAAGGAAAAATGACTAAGTTAGAGACCGAAGTAGCAACCTTATTACTAGATACCAGATGTGATACACTTTGGGTGCACCTATGTACTTTTTGCCTAACAAATTTCGTATCCCGAAAACTGTTATAAAATGTTTCAATGTAATACAAAACTTTCGAGTGTGACAAATAGCCTGCGTTCTTGCAAATAATGTGCAATGAATTTTCTATTGGTACCATTCGTTATTGAATGTACGAGGGGTATTCAATGAAAAGAAATCATGCAAGTTTGTGCACGGTATTAATTTTATGCTACATATCATGAAATGTGTAATGCATGGTTTATCGGTTCGGAGCACATTGTGTTGCAAGCTGAAGTGTGTTCACTTTTTCTACGACAATATGAAGGTCACACATCATTAAACTTAAGCTTTGTTCTGATCAAATATTCAACTGAGGTCTAATATCGTGTTACAAGTTTATAGAGATTCATTATTTCTCTTGACATAGCTATAAAATGGTAAAATGAATTCAAGTGTTTAGAAGAAGTGGTGAACCCGCGCCAAATCGCAATTTTCTCGTAAAAATCAATGTTAATAGTGTTGCTCACCCTCCCTACGCTTCAGTCTTAGTTTCTTCTGACCTTTTCCTGTTCCCCAGAGTGAAGGAAAACCTTCGTCGAAAGCGTTTTTATTTTCAGAAATAGGCGTAGGTGAACTAAACTTATTTCAACTTGCCACTTGCCGAAGGTGCAATACTGAAGTCGAATCCATGAAACTTGTGCCAAGTATACATTATACTTTAAAGTAATCAAATAATTCATTTTTGCATCTCAAGACCCTAATATTGAGCGAAATTAAGAATAATTTTATCTTCCTCCTTTACATATGCCCTTCACTCGTATTGAATTCCAAAAATTGACCCCATTTTCTCGTAATTTCAATAACTGAAAGCGGATTTTGGACTGGTCTTTCAGATCTGAGGTGAGACTCAAAGCTATAAACTGTCGAAAATGGTATTCTCAAAAACGTCCCGCGGCTAACCCAGAACTCTAGCTAGCATTAGTTTGCCTATCCGAATATTGGAGCGTTCCATTATTCGCTTCCAGTGCTTACTATTCCGCGTTAACCCATTTGCCGTAAGCTAGATCTTGTGCTCTGCCTCTTTCTCATTCTATACTTAGTATTTTTCGCCTTGCTGACAAATTTTCTCATTCGATTATCATTGGAGGTCAAATGACCCATTATCAATGTTTCTGGTCCAAATATATCACGATTCACGTCAAAGATATCGTATTGTAAAACTGTATACAGAAAACACAGAAATTTCTACTCAATGTTTTGAGATTGAATTGGCTTGAAGACTGCGATCTTCCTCCTCGGTTCCGCCCGTTTTTTTCTGAACCCGATGGCCATCGTATCTTTAGTCTCTCATTATCAAACTACATGGGAATAAGTGAATCCACTCCTTGCAGTTTTTCTTCCCTTTGTTCAAATATAAGTTGCTGTTTTTTTATGATCCTCGTCTTCTTTCTCTTTGTTTTCAGATTATACTTCTGTAACTCATAATTCATTGAGCCCAAGGAGTCTTGCAGATATTTTCACTTCTCTACTGTAACCAGATAATGGGCGATATGGAGTAATGCTAGTTTATTAAGCTTATACATCTTTTATCCCTAGCCTTTCAAATTATTTTATTGTTCCAACTGCAGTCATCGCTTCTTATATGTGCATATCGAATAATGACGGTCGTCCTCATTGTTCCATTCATTTCTTCTCATTATTTTTCAGAATCATTCGTTTTCAGTGTGACCATTTGATTTTTGTGATACTTAGAGATCACTACGCTTTTTGTAGGAGAACCTGAAAGCATCGATGCGTTAAAATGATTGGGGTATCGCCGGCTAGTTACTAGATTGCGGGAGCCGTGATGGATATTCAAAAGCAGGAACGAATCAGAAAATAAAGCACGGCCTACTTGGACTCTGATCAAACTTAATCAACCCAGCTCCGCTGATCGTTGGTGCATTGAATCGTCTTGAAGCCAGTCAACTTTGCATGCCTCCCCAATTTGCCTTGCCGTGCCGACTTCCTAGGAAAACACAGCTGCCGTCGCATCTCGCCGAGCCCCGTAGTGAGAAAGAATCGGCCTGGTTATTCTTCCCCCCGTCCCGCGCCCCCTCCAGCTCCCACCACCGCCAACCCACCCCTTGTCCCCTTGTACAATCCTTAAGCTTCCTCCCCGCACCCAATTTTTAACACGTGATTGCTCCACTTGTTGTATTATCAATCGGGTAAGCTTCAAGGGACGACTCTCGGCTTCGAGATTACCCCGGATTGTCTTCTTCCTTCTGCTTCCAAGACGTTTTCCAAGTGAGAGATAAGGTGGTGCCTCCCTCCCCTCCCAACCCGATCCTCCCCACTTTCTCCCCCCACACCCCCTCTCTCTATCCTTCCCCCCTTCCTCTCTCTATCCAGCCGAGGAATCTCATTTCCGTTCCTTTCGGCCTTTGTTGTTCTTCCTCCATCCAGCGACTCACTACAAAATGGAGTGTCCCGGCGGAGCCATTGCCTCATAAAATTTAATTTGGGTCTCTCCCTCCTACCTCCTCCCACCCCATCCGCGCCATGCGCTCCATTCTTTCTGCCCTCCTTAAGATATTCATCGATGAATGCCCCCTGCGAAAGGCTGCTGATTGCCATAACACCTACAGGACTCTTTTGTTTTATCGGTCGCCTTGACTCATCCACCGGCGGCGCCAAACGGGATTCTCTATTTCTTCGTAACGAGCTTTCCCCCAAAGGCGTCGTCATTCATGGAGACAGCTTCAACCAGCTTGCAATTTTTATACGTGAGTGACGCTCGGTGAATTGCTGTGGCGCGGCGTTTAGCATGGCCCGGGAGTTCTTGCTTCGGGGTAACGAGATTAGTTGCTACGGCAGCGGGGAATATGGAGAGTACGCAGCATTCATATCAGAATTGTGTTTATTTCTCCCAGGATTTTCCAGTTTGCTTTTACTGATCCAGAAAAGTGATATTTTCGAAGGGAATTAAATAATTTCATTGAACTTTTTCCAGAGAAGCATTGAAAAGACTGATGAGAAGTGGATGTGAACTAATATCCCGTATGCAGAGGTGCAACATTGTTCTAAGGAACGCAGTGGAGGGGAGCAAGGAAGGGAAAATCTATAAAGAAAATCTCATATCCTTTCAATGTTTAAAACGATCCGAATGTGCATCCGGTGGCATTACCGCGGAAACTAATTGATAAATATAGCGACTAGGGAGGCACGGAATTCTATTAAGACCTACTGGAAAATATAGTTCAAGAACTGCTTGATCTAAACGATGCTAAACAATTTCATTTTTTACTAACTGTGTATATTTCATTACAATAAAAATAAGTGTATCGAGATTTCGTAAGTTTTGTGTGATAGAGCATTATAAGTTAGACATAACTGGCATAGAGATGTTTTATGTCCACTCTGGAGAAATGGATGACTTTCTTCAATGACTTTCAAATTATAATAGCTGCAAATTCAAATGAGAAACTTCAAAAAAAATACACAGAAAAAGTGGTTGGGAGATTATTTCTTTCTTAAGTAATGATCTGTCTATGTACGATTCCAATTTTGTGGGCCATTAAGGAGTATTAAGGATTAATAAAGAATGTTCTTCCGTTAACAGGGAAAAGAGGAAATTTTATGAATTAATTTCTGAAATTATATTATATTTTCTCAAATAATTATATCCCTATATTTTTGTTTTTTGTGTATTTTATTTCCATTAATAAATTCTGGAAAAGAAATTCATATCGTCGTCCTGAAAATTCGCCAGACTTTGCGTATTAAAAAACCACTTAAAATTAATTAAAATATGCATTCATTCATTGAACGCCCCTTTTTCGATAACTCCTGATGAATAATCACCGTAACATCCCGCTTTAAGATGAAGGTAGGCTGAAAAATATCACCGAGATGGGAATGTAGAAACTCTTTTCTTATTCAATCTCTTTCCGTCCTTTCCAAGTTTGGCTTTTAACAACCCATCGTTCGATGGAAGTGACGTTCGCAAATTCATATTGATTGACCTTTAATACTTCTGATAAACTTCTTCCTAAATACAAAGAAAATGAGTTGTTTTTTTGGCTGAGCTACACGTCAGTTTCCCCCCAAAAAACACTTCCTCTCATCCAATATTTATTCAAGATACCCAAAGATTTTGTTTGACTCCATTGGAAGCCTTATTAATAAGTTCATTATTGATCTTTGCTCTGGAATTCTTCCTCACTTGTGTTTGTCTTGAGCACTTTGATATTTCAGTCATTTCAATCTATTCTGCGTTTGAGAAATTTAAACTTCAACTAATCAATTCTCTCCCCTCTCCATCCACTCACTTTAGCTGAAGTGCAATTCAAACTGTTTTCTGCAATTTGACTTGAATGAAAGTTTTTCCGCTTAACCAAATGATATGATGGAGTCACAATTTCGGTGCAGGATATTGAAAGTACTCAAGTTGTTAGAAGAACTTTAGCGTTTAACTTTGAAATTCCCTTCAGTACGTTATTTGGACCTAAGATCATGAATCTGAACGTTAACGGAACAATGCACATTGTGATTTGTCATTCTATGAGCTAAGTAAAAGTAGGTGTGCGATAAACTGTTACTCTTCCCTGCAGTTAAGTGATAACCACACATACATGCGGTGAGAAAAATTCAGCTCTCCATGACGATTGCACTTAATGGCTTAACCTCCATTACCAGGTACCGCAATGTATAATACCTTATTTTCTTATGTTTACTTTAGTTCACTACGGTGAAGGGAATTTTTTCGCTCTCATACATAATGATAATTTGCTCTCATATACAATAACTTTCACTTTCTGCATAATAGGCGCAATTTTGTGAAATATTTCAATTGGATTATCATTGACAGGAAATTCAAAGCCTTTTGAATGCTGAAAATAATTTGAATGGTTGCAAAACATTATGTATTCTAAATTTATTAAATATACAGGGTTCGTCCGGAAAATAAGTGTACTGATTTTTTCCCGCCGCTCCAGGCGCGCCCAGCACCGCTCTGACGGGCTGCGATTGGAGGGGGGTATGTTGGCAAGCGACGCTGAAAAAGGCAGTCGCCTCTGAGCTGTGGTGTAGTGAGGAGCTCTGTTAACGCGAACCTCCACGCTCGACCCACGTCACGGAACGCGATGCCGAAGTTTTTGGAGCAGCGTTATTCCATCAAATTTGCGGTAAAGCTTGGGAAATCGTCTACCGAAACTGTCGGTATGATTAACCAGGCTTACGGGGAGTCAGCCATGTCCAGAAAAATGATCTTCCGGTGGCACAAGATGTTCGTGGAGGGCAGAGAAGAGGTCGACGACGAACCACGGCATGGACGCCCATCAACGACACTCACCGACGAAAATGTGCGAAAAGTTCGCGATGTACTGAACTCTGATCGTCGTCTTAGTGTTCGGATGATAGCAGAGCAGTGTAATGAGCCAAAAACAATAGTGCACGAGTCGCCCGCGTCCGGCCAGCGATCAAAAACATCTGGCGGCTGCATCACGACAATGCGCCGTCTCACACCGCGCTTGTCGTGTCGGACTTCTTGGCCAAGCACGGCGTGGCAACGCTGCCGCACCCGCCCTACAGCCCGGACTTGGCACCTTCTTTCTGTTCCCGAAGATAAAGAGGAGTTTGAAAGGAACGCGATACGGGACTTTGGACGCCGTCAAAGAGGCCGTGACGACGTGTCTTCGAGAGGTTCCCGATGATGCCTTCGCGGGAGCGTTCCAGGAATGGGAACGCCGCTGGAACAAGTGTATCGACTCACAAGGGTCCTATTTTGAGGAATATTAGCTTAAGATATGTAAAAGTGTAATAAATTTTTTTCCTGAGCTCAGTACACTTATTTTCCGGATGAACCCTGTATATTGATATTTTCACAAATAATGGGTCTTCCAATTCTAAATATCAACTAAATCTTTATCTTTAATTATGAAGACTCGTGAAGAACGTCCTTGAACGGGAGTGGTTTTAGTATTGAAGCAGCATATTATTATTATTTTATCCGGATTTGAATTACTTGACCGAAAAAACTATGTGATCCCGAATTCTCATGAATTAATTTTTGTGTAAGGTGAATTGATTCCGTCATTTTAATTAATTATTTATAAATTATTCGGAAACTTTCGTGTTTCCTATTTCTCATTTTCACAAAACTTGAAAATTAATTATGAAATTTTAATATCTAAGACTCTCGAGAAGGTTTAATTCATTATGATAAGGATAATGCCGACTGAAAATGGCCTGGAATAGTGGGAGAAACGGTTTTCCTGGAATCATATTGACTTTTTGCTAACACGAAAGTACAGTGATAAAAATTAGGTCTTTGGAAATCACCATAGTAGAAACATAAAAGCAAACATTTGAAATATAATGTCCAAATTTTACACCCACGAGTATCTTAAAGTACTCATCTGCTTTTCTCTCCATGACGTCTATCTAATTCAAACCGATATCTTTTATGCCACCTTTAAAGAAATACAAATGTATTGTGAATTTAAAAATATGTTTAACCAGAACCATTTGATTGGATAAAACTGTCTTGATTGAAATACTTTTATTTGGATAATAGCGTTCATTTATTCGATACAATACAAAGGAACCTGTTAAATGGACTACTCAGTTTTCCAAATGTTAATTTTAAACATTTAATATCTACTGGCATGAAAATTTTTCCATTTGCATAAGTCACCTCAAAGCAATTTGATATATAATACATTAGTCTTAGGTATTGGTGACAAAATGATTTGCCTTAAATTTCCATGTGTAAAAGAGATTGAATAAATAGGAGGAACAATACATGATAGAGATGGCATTCGTCTTCTCCATCCTTCGGAAATAGTTTCATTAATCTTTTAATGACATATGGTTGAATTACACGAAAATTATGAGACAAAATTAACAATATATGTGTTGAACATCAGAAAGAAATTAACTTTTGGGAGTGAAAATGGAATATTGGAATTGATGCCTTCCTCAACCTACTAATATGATAACATATGCTGGAGGAAAATTGCATCGAATTCCCAACTACGTACGTGTACAACGTACATTCCGTATTATTTCAATGCAACAATTTCAGAGTGTAAAAATCATTCGCCTTGACTGGGATCCGAACCCAGATCCCTCAATATCCGGTCGAGTGCTTTAGCCACTTAGGCTATCGAGGCGTCCTCTTAAACTCTGAAAACTCTGAAATCCCAGTCAAGGCGAATGATTTTTACACACTGATATTGTTGCATTGAAATGCACATTAGCGGATGACTCCATTAAAAGTTACTGTTGCGGCATATCCCGCAGTTTCTTTGGAATTTGTATTATTTCAAATCTATACGTATTTACACCGTTCAAATCATTAAATGGGAGGGCTCTTAATTTGTTGCCATTGCAAAATTTATGCTGCTGCATATAGTTGGCAAAAAAGGAGAGTCCAAATCCATTATCTTTTTACATGTGTTACTTCACGCATTGCGGCTTCGTAGTCTGATGGAACCAGAGATGAACTACGAACGATTGATATTAACGGCAGATTAACTTCAACCGGATTCCTTTGATATATTTAAACTGTATTATGTCTTCTTTACGCCGGTGATTCTCAATCCATGTCTGCAAGTATTTTTCTTAGCAAGCCAGTAGTGACCTTTAATCTTTTTCTCTCGAAATTTTTAACGATTCCGACCGTCCCACGCTGAGTTTTCTCGATGCTACGAATCAAACGTTTCTCCCTTGTGTCCCATTTACTGGATGCGTTCTTTCAATAGGGTCTGACAAGGCGAGATGGCAGTGCTCCCCTCTACTCGTGGGCCCCAGTATAAGATGTTTTTAATAGAAAAAATTCCCCACAAAGGGAAGTTCACCCATCCAATTTCTTACCGCATCCTTTTGTTTTTGAACATTCATGATTGGATTGGAGCCTTTGATCGCAACATGCAATTCTGGTTATTCTGTTAAGGGAGAGCACAGTATGCATTCAAATCATGATATAGCGAGTGACGCGACGGAGGCGTATCGATGAGGACGCAGCTACTGTGTTTTTATGCCTTGGTTGTGAATAAGGCAAGACCCTGCGGGGTGCACCACTGTTTGTAAAAGTAAATTGGAAAAAGTGAACAAAAAAAAGTACCCCGAAGCCTTTGAGGCAGAGGTGGATGGTGCTGGTAAAAATCAATTCAACAAATGGCAAAATAGAGAGAGCACGTATAGAGCGCGTAGATACGAAATAAAAGTCAGCGGGAAACGTTATGGAGTACCGTATGAAAAGGGACGAGTTAAAATCGGAGGTACGATAGGAACTATATCTAACGTGCAAAGAAGTGTGCTATAAAGGTATGGGTAATGGAATGAAATATAACTGAGACCTATGAACGGCAATCTTTGCATTGAAATCTACCACAAATGATGATTACGTCGTCAGGGAACAGTTTTCCGCTGCACTTACGCCAAAATAAGGTCGCTCATTACTAAATTCATTTTTTAGAGAGAAATGAAACTCCATTCACTCTTGCCCATTGAGTGTCCGATGGTGCACTAAATGTGTTTGCTTGGCAAGTGCCTTTCTTTTTATTTTCCTGATTATTATTCCATTCTCCTTAGATTAAATCCAGTTTCTTTGCCTTGGCCTCGCTAAGTGGAGTCTCGCAATTCCTCGACATTCGTCCCTTTTCAAGACTCTACGTTCAAGTCCTCGCTCAAGTTCACGCTCCTTTATCTACTCTGTTAAAGTGCCTACTATTCCGACACCTATAAATAATTCCCTCTATTCTTTTACTCTTCCTTCTAGCCCTCTTTTAACTTCTCCGACATAGTCTTCTATTTTATTACACCATGGCGATCTTCTCAGGTAGAAATGGACTTTTTAACTCTTTTCATAATTAAACATGGCCAGCATATTGGTATAATTATTGGTATTATTTTCTCAATTTTATGATTTGTTAAGTGCACATATTTTTTGTATTTATTCATCTGGTCAGGTGGATTTGAATGCTAGACCGTATTTCTAACCTTCGCCTCACCCTTCACTTTACTTTGGTACGCGTGCTGCAATGGATAATACCTTAACCTGCCAAACGCTGGGCTAATTAAAACGTCCTTGGTGGGGACGTCTTACCTAAACACACTTTGCAAAGACGGCGGAGCTTGAAGGGATTGAGAGCTCGTCCACAGGAATCCTCGGCCCGCATACTCAAAGAGAGACGGGGCTTCGGCGCTCACAATGCTCCCCCTCCCGGACGCTTCTCTTCCCCTCCTCCAAGGCCGTCTTACGTACTTCCGCCGTTGCTACAACCTCTCATTGTGGTTTTCATCAATCTTCGACCAAGTTGCCCGTCTTTAACGGGGTCACACCGCGCGGCGGACAAGGGAAATTCCTTTTTTTCCCTAAAAGAGGAAGAAGTGGAAGAACCCTACTAGCATCCCCTTACTCTTTTAATAGGACCTGTTACACACATCACGTCCCTTTTCCCGGAAGCGAAGTGGTAGGTTGAATTTTTTATAAATAAGCGGAGCATCAAATGCATAAGTTACGCCGCCTCCTTTTGCAATGAGACGTTGTCGCTGGGAAAATTCCCTGTTCCTTTGCAGGCATCAGTTTCCTTCGTGTTCGGGGTAGCGCATGAGCTCTTGCGCGTTAGCGAAATGAGAGTGGGAAGGAGCTCAGCGGACGCTTGCTTCGTTATCCCTCCGCGGAATTGAGCCAGCTAACTTTTAACGACCACTTTTCCACGTTTTTTCATAGCAACCCGAACCCCGATAGTTTCGTAAAATAAACTTCCCGCGAAGTTAGGGCGCTTGTTCAAGGCGGACAACATCCTCTTCTTCTTGCAGGGGGGATGGATAACTGTGTGCTTGGAGACCTTGGCGTAGTTGTAATATCGATGATGGATCGGAATTTTGGGAAACTTTAATTTCTGTATGATGATGTAACAGCTTTAATCAGTTATAGTCACGAGATGACAACCTAACTATTTTGCGCGTGAGTGTGACTTTGTGGCTTTTTGTCAGCGTACAATTCCTCAATTCAATGAGATTAAAGCAAATCTGAGTCTTACCGCGATCCAAGGAAATTCTGGGTAGATATTATAATTATAAGAATTAGTGTGCATTGCTTAATGTTATTGATAGAATTGAGCTCTTACGGCTAGTAAGAGCTCAATTCTATCAATAACATTAAGCAATGCAAGATGACCCATCCCTTCACCCCCTCCCCCAACATTTTTCACTATATATACTTCGGATTGCCCTTACACTTCCTTACTTCGACTATTGTTGTCGTGAAGAGGGCTACTTCGGTACGCTGAAGAGGGCTACTTTGTGGCCGAAATACGCGTATTCGTATTCACCTTTCTTATCCCTTTCCTTTTTACCTTTTACCCCAACTTTGACTTGTGGCGTTAGCCAACTAATCTCATTTGTACTTTGTTTAGAAAGGTTAACTGTTTACGGCTGTTGGAGTTTTTCATTTATTCAATTGCTTAATGTTGTTGACATTTCATTTTCAAAACTTTTCTTTTTAAGTACGAAGATGAAAAAGCGCAGATACGTCCACCTCCCGTGGTTCTGTGGGAAATATTTTGTCCTCTGAAACTATGATACAATAATACAAAAGTAGGATGAGGTAGAATTCATAATAGTAAATTTATTTTTTAAAAGCTCGTGAGAGGGCTGGATATAGTCTTTGTCTAAATAACATTGGGTAGGTATATTTTGATGTTGAAGTCAAACTCACTATTTCTTACACCACTAGCTAACAAGTTATTAAATGAACGCAGCTACGACTACTGCACTTTTATTTGCCTAAACTATAACAAGCAACTACGAAAATACAAGAGCAAGCTTTCATTTATTACAAGGAAAACTCAGGAGAGGTGAAGAATATTTTCTACAGGTTGCTTACTTTTTACTACTTTGAAGAACTTAAAGATACCGCTGAGTAGGTGTCTTGCATTTTAAATGATCTCCCGAGAATTTATGCTTTTGTTAACATTTTCACGGCTGTGGTTGAAGTCATCTATAGTTCTTGTGTATTTTACCTGTTTCATCTTGATTTTAGCCAAATATTTCATGTGCGACACATGCATGTAACACTCACACATAATGAGTAATTTAAAAGAAATAGGATTTGGAATTACCTTGGCAACAAATTGCAATGTCAGATATGTTTAAATGCAATTAGAGAAAGTTTTTTCGTCTTTGTGAAAAAGGCGCGCGAGGAAGAGTTGGCCTGTAGAATTTTATTATTTTTGCACAAGTTCCAAAAATAGTCTTCTTCTTTACTTGAAAATATAGCACAAAAGGCATCCCAAGGGGATGATGCCTTTTTCGCTATTTAAGAGGAAGCTTTTTATCCAAAGCACAAAAAAACCTCCCTAATTCGTGATTTCCGCGAATCGGATACCACTTCATCCGCAAACTCGAACAATAACGCCGTAATTGCGCCAAAGAATCCCTCCATCTTCTTCGCCTCACTTGCTCGGCCAATCCACCTCTCCCATTCCAAGATCTTTATTTTCCTTTGCATGAGTGCATGTACGCAAATGATGCCGGATTTAAAATTTAAAAAAAGGAGACAAATTCCAGAAAATTACTCACCACCACTGAAGTAGAAAGATTTTTTCCTCCTCCAGTAGGCTAAAGGGAGGGAGAGTGGCTTTGGAGGAGGAAGGGAAGACGAGTTGGTGTGGGGAAGAGAACAGAGGGAGCGAGGGAAATAAAAGAACAAATAATCGATCACCGTGCCGTCGTTAACGTCCATTCTTTATGGCGCGTCGGGGCTTAAGCGTTATTAGCGCCCATCGCAACGCTCGGTCTTTCGTGCGATGGCGCCCGACTGCTGTAGCCAAAGAGAGGGAATAATTGGTGCGGGGGGGGGGGAAGAGGGAGGGATGGGGTTGAGCAGGTCGGCTGCGGGGGTAGACGGTGGAGGGAGGTGTGGATAATGGGTGGGGCGGGAGAGGCCGATGCAGTGTAATTAGCCCGTCCCCGGCCAAGTGCACACCGTCGGCCCCGGCTGGGGCCGAGAGAGGCGGTGGGGAAGGAGACTCGGCGACTTCGAGACGAGGAGGACGACGAGGGCGGGTTTTTAGTTTCGCACTCGCGAAAAACTCATCGCGGCACATAATTGGGGTCGCGGTGGGGTCAAGTTGGGCCGGCGGGCGCGGACGGGTGAGAGACCGTCTGGGAGAGTCCGGAACTCCTCGGGAAAAGGCCTCGTCGCACTTCCATAGCAGTCACCGCCGCGGGTCGTCGCTTTTGATGGGGAAATTTCAATTTGTTCTTTGCTAAAAACTTTTTCGACCAATTTTTTAGGTCACTCCCGGACGTTGGGCCATCTCGAATTGTTTTTAACGCCTCTGGCGTCGTGAAATTTGCCCGAATTAGTGGACACTCTCCTTACTCTTGCATTTGTTGTCGAGTGTCTTGCTCAGTTAATTGAGAGGGTGATGAGAGCCAGGGTCTTAAACCGACCTGATCTTAAATCACCAAAGTGAATAAAAGCATTAATTCATCAATTGAAAAGAAGGATATAATAATTTATCTCCTATAACCAATTGTCATACAATTTGAACATTATTGTAATTAAGAGAGCAAATACAATTTTTTTCACTTTCTTGTCATACATTTTAACTGAAAACTCAAGTGGAAAAGTAGAATCCATATAACGTATTATCAATAGGTTTACCTGAGCTGAAAAACCTGGTTTGCGTGCTGCAAAATGGAGACAAACGTGAGGGAAAATTTGGCATTTTATGTAGTTGGATTCTATTGAATGCATATTTTGCAGATTTAAAACTTACACTTTTTCTAATCAATCGTTAAGGTTTTCCACGATAAAAATCTCTTAGTTTTTCAACTTACGTTTCATGTATTCCGTTACCATTCCTCTTGCGTATAAAATTTCGTTTCATTACTATCGTTGCCGGTACACCGAGTGGTGGGAGGGTTACTTATTATATTGAATTCACTTGAATGTGAATGTTGATTGTGCAAACAGAACTTTTAGACGCTCTGTTGTGTATTCGAAACTGTTACTCTTGACTATTATCGCTCTTTTTAATGCTAAGTATAAATCCGTGAGGACTCTTTTTAACAATTTATTATTTAAATAATTGTGGGTATTTGGATCTAGGAAATGTTAATGGTTCATTTACCATTTTGAAATGACTATTACAGAGGACGTCGAGAATTTTACCTCGCCACTTTTTTATTGTCTGATGAATTTTTTAGACCTAAGTTTGGTTGGTAAAATCAAGTAATTTAAATTGCTATTAATCCTATTTCACATTTTAGTACTTATAGCCGTTTAAATACATTTTCACATATGCCGAAACTTTAGAACTGTCCATTGAATTGGTCCTAGTCACTTATAATAAGAGGAAGCAGCCAGTTTTCCACTGAGTTTTCTGAATTCTTTTATTGCGTGAAGATTAAAACGATTCTTCGGTTTGCATTTGCTTTGGGGATTTAAACCGGTTTTCTCATTAAATTCATCCGTTAATCTAACCACTCCAAGTCCCAATTCAGTGAGAAAAAATCATCAGATACTATAATAGCCGAGCATATGTCATGTCCCTTTGTCGTAATGCCCATGGGATTAATAGTCAACAAATTCAGGAGAAAAGTAATGAGCAATTTCCTAAAGTAATTATCTCTCGAGGGGATTAGTAATTTCCTGCGACTCCTGCAGTCCACACCGGAGTCACACTAATTAGTGGGACGTCATCAAGCAAAGATTCCATCAAAAAATTCATTGTTAAGGGGTTAATTGAAGCAACGAAATGCCCGAACCTTGTCCTCTAAAGCTGCAGTTAAATTAAATCGTGTGAATGTGGTGATTTAAGGAAGTTTTTCACGTGTCCCCGAGTTGAGTGTTTGGGTGCAATTCTTTTCCGCTAAAGGGGCATTCCTTGAACTCGAGAGCATTGTGAAGCACGGCCCAGAGAGAATGAATGAACAAAACTCTTTTGAATGCGAAAAACACTTTGGATGAAAACGAGATAGACTTGCAAGCAAAGCTACACAAATGAAGGGAGGAAGGAATTTACGTACATTGTGGAGATTCGGGCCGTGCTAACTTTAAAGTAGATTTCATAAAAAGGTTTTCCTCTCTTTCACCATAAAGGAATTCCACAAACTTAAGCAGCTATATGTTTTTTCAATTGTTTCGAACATAAATGAGAAATATTCCATCAATATAATGCGCTATCCAACAATTCTTATTATTTTGTGGACTTCAGAGTCAGTGTTGTATGAGGTTCCAAACGAATTAATCATAATTTTTTTACTGTTATTCAGTTAGCAATTCTACCATCAAAGGAAGCCATACATTAGCTTAAGATTGATTTAATCTAGTTTTTTTGTGTCCATTCCACTTGTTAAAAATCAGTATTCATTTTCGAGATTTTGAGGCCTCGCAAGGCAATCATGACAAAATAAAAAAATATATTCGATTTACATCCAAAAATCGGTCAAATTCGAATAGCTACCGGGTGTACGGGGAACCCTGACCTTTAAATACGTGAATTCACAGGCCTTAAAAGAAAAAAATAGTATTTCTAAAACGGTAGAAGGCAAAACATCTTTTTGTACAAAAAGTTTGAGCGTTTGACCCGGATAATGCAATGACCACGGCTTTTTCCGAGGACAGAAGAGATATTTAATTTTATTAATAGGATAGTGTAATATTTTATTTAAGTGGTCTAATCTGAGAATATAGGTCTTAATGATTCCTAATATCTCAGAAATGTACTCTTCTCAAACTGCACCTTTGTAAAAGTTTTAATCTAGCTTGCTCCCTTTGTGGATTGAGGGCCATTCTAGCTCCAATGCCGTCCCGGTTTAACTGAAACATTTACTTTATTTTCATTACAATTTTCTGGACAATAACCGGGAAATCATCTTTGAGTATACTCCAAAGTCTACAGTGTCGTCACTCTAAATTCTACGCTCACTTCTAATTTTGTTCCCATGGCGTTTGGCTCTCTACACTAAGTATATGATATTGCCGGTGAAGTTAAATGAAAACGCCTTCTCAGAGAAGTTGTAGATGGAAGGGGCTTCAACCCTAAAGAGGTATTATTACTATCTAAAATGATATGAACTGTAAAACGGTATGAACTGTACAAGAAAATACAAGGAGTTTGAGATGAAAAATGACGACGTAGAATACCGGTCAAATTCAATAAAACTTCTTCCCTTGAGCCCCAAATAGTTGTGGAATCTTGTAAATTTTTACCTAATCATTATGAAAAACTATCTTAACTTTTTAATGATACATATACACCTACTCCATAATTGCTCTAAATTTTTATACTCGCTAGGATATTATGTTTCCTTTACCTTCTCCATTACATTTTTTTTATGCCTCGCATCAAATTTTAACAAGGACAGTACAGCATCTTATATAATAATCCGAATCTGATCGCAAGAATGTCTGCACGTAATTTTTAATTGACAAAAATGAAAGCTGAATGTTATTTATGGCCTCTTTACAAAAATATGGTCTTTGGCATTGCGGCTTTTTAATTGGTATTAGGAGAAAACGGTAAGCTGGGCATGGACTTCCTAGAAATGCTAACCAATCAAAATAACTTTGAGATGAATAAGTCACCTGAAAATATATACACCTTTAAAAAGTGATCGGGAAAGTTTTGGCTCGCAGTCAAATTACCAAGAAGTACAAAAAACCAGCCCCATGTATTGGAAACATTGACTGAAACGTTTCGACACAGCATAACGTTTGGCAACTTTTAAGTAGGCTTATGTAAATCCCATCTGTTCAGCTTTGTGACAGCTTTCCCCTCAGTTTCCTGTAGGGTCAGGTGTTTGAAATGATAAATTATTGCTATCGGGACAGGTAGATAAAATTGGCTCGTTTAACAGCCGTAAAAAACTGAGCTACAGAAAGCAAAAATTGTTGCTCAATCTCGTGATTTTCAGAAAATTACGTTTAATTTAAGGATATTGACTTAGCTTTAAAAAAAAATAATACCTGAGATTCTGCAGTTTTTGTCACTATAATTGCTACTTGTACGTTTATTATGACAGCATTGGCTCAATAAATGTATTTGCACACACGTCACGTCAAATTCGCTGAAAACAATGTCATTGGCAGGTTCTGAGGAAAATTTTCATAAAGCCTAATGTTTTCAATGCATCAAATTTGTTAATGCCATATAAATTCAATAAAATTATGTACTAGCTGCATGCATTTCTTTTGTAGATACGAATATCAGATGAGCGAATGACACACTAAGTTTTCAAGGAAAATGCTTGAACAACAATAAAAACAAAAACGATAAATGAAAATTTCATATTAGATAGCTATTTAAGTATAGTATTAAATATTGAAATTTAATAGAAGGAGAAATATTATTACCAGCATGAAAATTTAAATACTAAGAAACTCGGAAATATGTAATCAAGATCATTAAAACATAGAGATAAACTCCAACTCTGAAGGAGGATGTGTTAAAATTTATCGTCACTCGTTGAAATAATGGAGGCTAAAATTAGACACCATATTCAGGATTGAGTGTAGTGGCTTATTGGTTGAAGAGGGCACCCCAACTGACCAAAGGATCGTCAGGTCAAGTTCCGCGTGGTGCCATTGGTCGATCTCATCCAATACCTTCCGATTTTGTGACCCCGAATGGTGCCATAGGTCCCCATTAATACCCTGAACGCGTGAATTTCTCGCGTCAAAAGGATTAGTTCGGAGTGAGTTCTGTTTGCCCTCACCTACTGAAAATCCTGACTGCTGCGTTGCGACGATGGAGACTCAGGGAAGTAGCTTTTGAGGTTATTCACAAGCGGTTACTTTGTTATGAACAAAGGTACTCCAACAGCGGGAAAATATTTACCAAATGAGACAAATGGCACTAGACGCATAGAGAGTAATTTTAGGGTATGTTAAAGGCTTGTAGAATAGGATCAGTAGCAAAGATTAGAACCGGATTTAAAACCTGGGCGTAATAAAATCGGTTCATCTGAGTACGTTCGGAAATAAACTGCCAGTATGTTGGAAATAAAATTATTTAAATCACAGCATTAAATATGTGGTTGACATATACAAGTGTATGGGTAATTGATAATGGCATTTTATCAACTCGGAGGAAAAGTGTTTCCGTTTTGATAATAGTATATTCAATTATAAATGTAAATCAAAGAAATAACAGGAATACTTTTGGAAAATTTGTCTTACTGCCTAGCCTTAGAGATCTATTATCTATTCTATGCCAGAATTAGCATAGGATTTCAAAGAGTTGGACTCTTCGGAGTAGTGAAATATTTTAGATGGTGTTTAGAAAAAAATAGCAAAAATGCATGGAAAAAGTTACGAAATTACTCATATTTTGACAAAATTTCAAGAAAAAGAAAAAAATTACTACATATGATGAAAATATTTCCAGTGATATTCGCCTTTTGCTCTTTCATCTGCATTAATTCCCTCCACTGCCATTTCGGCTTCACTTCCATTATAAATTATGGTTGCCTCACCTTGATAAAGTACTCCGTGGAAAGTTAGGAGAAAGTTTTAAATTAATATAAACGGTTATGAAATGCATACGCTCAAAGGCGATTCCTAAAGGTAGAAATCTTATGACCTTATAGAGAATTGAATTCATTTTGATTCAGAAGAAACTATTATTTCTTCACAGTTTGAATATATTTCTCATCCGCGCAATTCGTACCTACCATAAGTTAGATCAACACAATCTTCTAAATTTTGCTTCAGTGAAAGGTAGTAGGAGCCACTAGTAGGTACTCGAAGTGTTATGAGTTACGTATTTGAATACAGTCCACTCTATTTGCATTGACGTGTTTCCCATCTTCACTCCCGTTTTAGACGGGCATTATTATATTAGCTGAGGACGTCACAGGGATAATATAATAGTTCCAATTATAGAGACATTAAATTGTAAATTCTGTTATCTCTGTTGGTCAGTAGCTCAACTTAGAATACCCCTCCTCACAACCAATTCCGTCTTTTGCCCTCCCTTGCCTGGCTCTCGTCAACGACCACCGAGGGAATTCTGGGAAAGTGTATCAATCTCACACAGCGCCCCTTTGCGTCCCGCCGCGGTGACCGTTCGACTTCGTCACCGCCACTTCCCAAATTACAATCGGCCCCGATCATAACGAACCTTCCGAACGGAATGCGGTCGGCAGCCGTTGCCCGCCGCACGCACCAGAAGAAGCTCGCTCGTAGCCAGGGTTCATGGCAATCGCATAACGCTTACGTACTCCATAAATGAAAACAAGCTTAATAAAAAGCCACAATCCCTGCTTATCCGAGAGACGTCACAGCGACACCGCTCTCATCATTCATGGACCCCGCAAGCATTCCCAAAACCTTCCCTCAGCATCCCGCCAAACTCCCAACTCCCCACCCCCTGCCCCCTCGACCCACAAAACACCGCCGTCGGTCGTCCCCTCCCGACCCGCGCCGCCGTAACCGCATTCCCTGCCGTACACTTTCCCCCAACGCTCCTCCAGCCATCCCTCCCCCCCCCCCCCCAAAGCCCTCCAACGCCCAGTTCCCCCACTGGGTGCCTTGAGAGGTATTTCGTGGCGTTTCCAAACCTTCCCTCACTTCCTCCCCCCTCGCCGTTCCTCCCTCCCCCCTTATTCCCCGTTGGAAAAAGAAGCAGCCACCTCTATGGGCTCGCCGTCCCGACAGCATCTCTATCTTGCATGCTCCGCCCGCAGCACTCTAGCGCGAGCGCCCACAAACCCCACCCATGTCCCCCCAACGCCCCCCCCCCCTTTAGGAATTGCCGACCCCAGCCAGTGCCTGCTCGGGTGCACCCATCAAATACTACTCCCCCCCCCACATACACACACGTGCACTCTCCTAACA
The DNA here is from genome assembly GCF_022747635.1 of Hetaerina americana. NCBI lineage: Eukaryota > Metazoa > Arthropoda > Insecta > Odonata > Calopterygidae > Hetaerina > Hetaerina americana. Next base: position 1,280,809 of record NW_027286514.1, on the reverse strand, counting down.
CACAAACGTGCGCGCCCTCTCGCCGATGTATCTTGCGGACTGCCCACCCCCACCCTCCCATCCTCTCTCCCGCCTCTCGCCGCCGCTACACCACCCTTTAGATTTTCATGCCTTGCTCAGGGTCCAAAACTATGCTCAGCAACAAGACCCCCGCTCCTTCGAAATATCTCCCCTCCCCCCCAAACTGTCGTACGGCTTCCGTGCAGAAGTAAAGATGGCTTCCACGTAGAAGTGAATTTTTCCGCCCCTCCTCACCCCCGCCTCTTACGACCCATTCACTCTCGCGCTCACTCCAGCCTCTTTCTTTCCCCAGCCCCTTGTCATCGAGCCCTCTCTCGCTTCATCCCCCCTCCACCCCGAACCCCCCCCCCATTCTGCTCTCCTTTCTGCACCCTGGTTTCCTCTTTCTCGACGAATCCTCGACCTTTTTGCCAATGCCCAGTCGTGCAATTTTATTCCGAAGACCTTGTGCTCAATTTGGCCTTCACTTGCCGCCGCCTCTCTCGCCACCCTTTTTGTTTTAATTTGGAATTCTCTCTGTCCACCTCTTGCCCTTTGCATTTCGTTTGCGTGCGTGTTTCCTCCTCCTCTCCCTCGCGACCCCTTCCCCCGTTCCTCTCGGGTCCCAACATCGCTCCCCTACTGCCCCTCTGCCCCCTTCTCCCGGATTATTTTTGTCTCCAGCGTAGCATTCCTCTGCCAACTCGTGTCATAATTAGTTGAGTAAGGTTTGTCAAATTGGAAGGGAGGGTGATAATCACCGTAACAGTTTCAGAGTTCATCAGTGAAATTGAGTGGTAGTCCCTTAACTCATGCGACAGAAACTAGGAGGCAGGCAGGAGTAACCCGTCGTCTCCTGTCATGTGTTCAAAAATACTCTCCATGCGTAGAAACGTCCTCGGTGTTTTAGATGTGCCGTGTAAGAAAAATCTGAAATTTAAACTTTTATATGGAATGGAGAAGTTGAACTTTTACATGGAAGAGTTGTGGATTTTACTATGGAGGTGGGGCATATTTTGCAAATGATACTTTTACAAGGATAACAACTAAATGCGATAATTTAATATGTTCACTTCTGCATAAACCAGTCCTTCTTACATATTCATCAATAATAACGTAATAATATGCCGAAATTATAAACCCTTGGCTCTTCATCAAAATATTTTTGTAAAAATAATCCTCCAAAAGTATCTATTAAAATTAAATTAAATTGCTAGTATTACCGTTAGTTATGCGGTGCTTTAAAATCTCCTAACAGTTTAAAAAAAAATTACTTTCATAAAATAGGCTAATGAATCCGCAGCTATACCTCCTAGATGCTATTATCATTAGATTATACAGTAGTTGATCCCGGGATTTGGCCATGACTCCCTCGAGTCGCCTTTCATGGTATGATATTTTTTATGGCTCAAATAAATTTTTTGAAATCGCCAAATACCAAGTTAATTTCGTTAATTGTTGCATATCGTTGCATTCGTTGCATATCGTTGCATTAATAGTTAATTGTTGCATATCAATTATTACTGAATTTAGTCCTCTCCCTCCTCAAAAACGTGGTCAAAAATGTTCTCGTCAGTTCCCCCGCAAGTCATCCCCTTGGAATCCACCCCCGAGATAAAGTCGCATTTCCATGCACTCGTCAGCCATTATTTGTCAGCCCTTAAATTGGTTTAGCATGATTTCTGAGAACTATCCCCTTACCAATTGCGTGCTTAATTCACGCGTTCAGGATACATTCCTTTCCCTCTGCCGTCTGCGGCTTTCCAGATATTTCTGGTGACCAGAAAATCGCACAGATTTGAGCTCGCTGGGAGTGTCTTGAGGCGTCCCTGGTATTTGAACCCTTCGTCCAAGCGCCCTACTCTCGAACCACTAGAACGTGGCGCCATCCCATTCATTCGTCCCCTTACCACTTTAAGTACATATACTCCCACGAGGTCCACTAAACGTCGTCTAGTGGTCTCCAGCATTGGCGTTACTGTCATTCTGATCCTTGGTGTTTTAGGTTCAAAGTGTTCAATGGATTGATTATTTTCTCTTTTCTTTCTTTACGCCGTATTACACCTTCCTCATGGGCCATTATCTATTCATTGTTTTCTCTCAGAGGTTTGTGCCTTACCTTTCCTTGGCCCATGTGGCGGCTTCAAGGATTGAGCGCAGGTAAATGTGAGATTAAGAATTCCTTTAGTTTTTTTTTATTTATTGGGTTATTTTTTCAAGATCGAGATCTTTTCACCTCATTCCCAAATCTCAAAATATTAAATGCCACTTTATAATAAATATATAATCAAGCCCGATGTCCATCTGGCAAAATTGGACGGGAAGAAGAGTGGCAAAAATTCGGGATGAATATGATTGCCTGAAAGAGTCCAATCTTACACTTTTCTACATGTTCATTGAAACCAAAACGCTCTCCGACTTTCATATTATAAATTTTTCAAATTTAATTTTTTTGCCAAATAAGTAATTCCGTAGATTCGCCGCTCACCAAATTCATGATAAGTGCATTCCGATTCAATTAAAGCCTCTAACAATGACGACCGAATAATATATCTATCTATGATGACTTCGACCGGGGGCATATTACCTTTATTTTATTGATAATGCCATAGCAAACCTACTATATCCGGCTATTTCCTGTAGCGTAATGCAATGGTGATGACTAATGAAAATCAATACTCATTTCCTAGTTAATTCGTGCACCGAACGTGTGATGGGCATCACTCTCATTATCGCGATATTAAAATAGAAGTATCTCACTCTGTTGGAGGGAATTTTTTTACGTGCCTACGTACTATCCAATTTTACAAACCATCTCACCGGACGCATTGTCAAAGGGTCCACGGCTGCTGCATGGGAAATTGGTAAATGGATGAGTCTAGCTTAATTAATCGCCATCATGATTTCGTCCTCATTTCATATGCCTTCATCCAACAGCATGTGTAGTTATCTTCACATTAATTGCGTGCCAATTCGTTCATAAACCTTTGTCGAGACATTAATGAGAAATGAAGACGAATAAGACGTGGGATAAAGCATAAAATGGGAAAATAAATGAGACAAAAAGATTAAATAAACTCCATTTAGGCACCATTGTTTGCTTTAAGTATTAATTATGAGAAAGTGATCGGGTTTTGTCATTTTTTCCACGATGTTCAGATGCTATCAATTCGATGCTTCGTGAGGTGTTGTTGAATGTGAAGGTGTAAGGTGTGGCACTTGAAGACGACGCAAAGAGTCATCGAAACTCCTCGTGAGTTTCTAAGAATAATACATTAATAATATCTATATAATAAATATATATATATATATATATATATATATATATATATATATATATATATATATTTAAATTAAATAAATTTTAATAAATATATCAAATACATTAGTAATTTTTAAAAACTCTTTACAATAGCACAAAATAGTTTCACTTTCTTCGTGAAGCTGCTCTACCACATCTCAATCGATGTGGTCAAATTTCATTAAAGAAAAGAAAAGATTCAAGACCGTCGGGCGGTAGGGAGCCCCTTGGCTGCCATCCCATTTCGATAATCCTTTCCCCCCGCCCCCGCCATTCCCTCTCTGCCTACACCCCTTGTTTCCGACTTCCTCCTGGGTGAGGCGCCCCGGGTGCAATGAACTACGGCTGTCTCGGGTGCTTGTTCGGTAGAAGTCAGACTTGTGACCCCACCACTCTCGCGAAATGGAGAGAAGTTGGCTGGCACATCGTTCGTTCTAAGGCGACGGAATGTCATGAGACTTTTGACTGTGTTTCGTTGATATAGAGTTTCACACCGTGCCCTGGCTCCGTTCGCTCTCTTTCCGCCTTTCCCTAACTGCACACCAGAGTTTTCTGTCCTCACGGATGGAAATTGCATTCCCAAATATTATTTTACTTCGGTGTACAGGAATGGTGGAGAAATCCAAGCTATGAATGGTGAGATGTGCTTTAGGATCTTATGACTCCGCGATGTTTCTCCCCCGTGTTTACCGTTTAACAGATTTCATCCTCGACTTTCAGTTTTCATTAGGACACGTAACTTATAAGATTTTCAGTACTTGCATTTAATATTTCCCTTTAACATAATTTTCAAATGTGAATCAACTGTTGCTACATTTGCGATTGATTAATTGAAGCGAGTCTTTGTGAGTCGCATCAGATGGTCGTGGGGCCATTGAATTTTGTTTTCCTACCTTTTGATCGCAATATCTTGCTTCTCCCCATGGATTCTCACCAAAGCCAAAGAATAGCCAGCAAAATACGGTATTTGATGACCCATATACCAGTATATCTATTCACTATTTGATCGTTGTTAAGCGGGGGAAACCAAAAAGGCCAATTAAAAGACTTTGATTAGAAATTATACATTTTCCCTTTTGACATGCATCTGTTATTTTTTGAATGAATGGTAGAATACATCCTTAAGTTTCACATGCCATTTAGTATTTCTTTTCATAAATTCTGCATACGCAGTAATAATACCAGTAATCACTTATCTCAGAGTTTATCCTCAATGATCATATGATGGCGAAGGAACTTTCCCCATCAAGATTGACGAGTTTAATGACGTGGAGGAACGTTATGACTACCACATATTCATTAGACGTCTACAATCAGAGGTAAAATTATAAATTACATTGCATTAGTTACATATTAATTTCTCTCTTAGATAATATATCTTTCAATGCATTATTTTCATTTAATTTATGCTTCATTTTATTTTATAAAGCAAATATAAATATTGTGAACTCACTGACAGCAACGGGATATGTGACTTGTATATAAATCTGATGGCTGTGATCTAAATACGTATGACTACTCGTAAAATGAAATTCTTCGCAAATAAATCGGCCTGTCAGCAATATGAAATGAAATATCAACTACCGGGTGGCCACTGTGAGCTATGGTCTCCCGCTCTGCCAGCAGAACGGCAGTTTACAATAATACAAGATCGTTACGTCATAATTCTCATCCCACGGGATTAAAGCGGGTCAACCTTTAAATTCTGCCTTTCTAATTTTCGTTCATCAACTAGCTACGCCAAGAAAATTAATATTGCGGTCATTTTAACCCGTGAAATGAAAATATTTACATATTTACATAATTACAAAAATAATTACGCGGTTTAGAAAAAAAGCTCAGCTCGTCGGCGGGCAGGATGATTCCAGTCCCACGGGTCGTGTGTCGAGAGGGACGGGGGTGTATAGATGACAATGGCCTTAAGCTGTTGGAGCGTCTCCGCACAATGAAAGAAAATCCAAAAAATGTATATATGTGTATATCTCCTCTCTTTCCCTCCCCTCTCTTTCCCTCCCCTCTCAAATTTCCTCCCCTCTTCTCTTTTATTCATCATCTCTCTCTCAATTCACCCCACGACCCCTTTCCTCCTCCCAGCGGATTTGTAAATCCTAAGAACGGATGGCTTTGTCCCGCATTCGTCGTCTGTGAAGCAGTTGTTCTCCATGCCTCCATTGTTTACTCCTCCTTCCCACCTGTGATTCCCCACTTTTCCGTTCCTTTCCAATTTCACCCATTCACCCCTTTTCCCTCATCCTTTCCCCGCTCTGCCCACTCCAGGCTCTCCCCCGACCACCCCCCCATTCTTGTCCTCCCCCCACCGTCAGAGTTCCATTATTTTCAAAGTTCCCCTACTAACTGCGCCTACCTTTCCCCCGGATGAAAGTTTCCCGGGAGTAGGCACCGGTGGCCGACTGTGCCTCAGCAAGTAACGGATGGTTTATGCTCGGGGGAAAGTCATCATACCCTCACGAAAGTTCTTAGAACGACCGAAACGAATGGCTAAATGCAAATTTAAGAGAAATTATCCAGTCAGCAGTGGCTATGTCTATCAAAATCTGTTACTTTGGGACAGTTTAAGTTTGGTATGATGGATTTTGATATTACCTCTTTGAAGTTTCGATTCAAACGGGTATGTTGGGCTCGTTTCTGTAAATTGTGCATATGATTTTTCATGGTTAATCCATAGTTTTTCTTAACAATTACATTAACATGAAATTAACTCACATTTCTTAAAATACGTTAAATTATATATATATATATATATATATATATATATATATATATATATATATATATATATATATATTCAAACACGAAATCCCGCCAAACGGCGAATAAATACTCATATATACAGAAACAGATATAAGGAAAAGGGATAGGAACACATAAAGGACGAACACAATAGAGGTGGGGAAGGCGGAATCGAACGGATCACAAGAGTAAATATATTTCCTCAACCGGGACTCGAACACCGGATCTTTCCACTTGCCGGGCGGATGCTCTTAACCACTTGAGCTATCGAGGAAACGTAATTTACCCTGAGATCCGTGGGTCTAATATGTCGCCAAGCGCCCCGATTCTTTAGCCAAGAGATGGCGTCAGGGGGCTGTTTCACCCACCAAAGGAGAAATAGAAAATACACAAGAGGAAAAGAGAGTGGTTTAGAATTCAATTAGTTTTATATATATATATTTATATATATATTTATATATATATATATATATATATATATATATATATATATATATATATATATATATATATATATCACTAATTAATTAATAATACTATTAGGAATTGGAGAGAAAAACTGTTCAACTTCGAGGTAAGCTACTTTTCTATTGCTTCCCCTTCACGAGAAAGAGAAGTGCAAAATCCATATGTTAGTTCCATCGTCGGTATCCATTAAAATCTCTGTTTTTTACAATCATTAGTACAGCATGATATGCATAAACCTTAACGTGCATAAACTGACCGAAGTATAAACCTGCTCATATTAATTTCAGAGTTAATTTTTTGGAAAGTTAATCGCTTCCGAAAAATAAATGGAAAACAGGATGAAATATCAGTGGAGGGTCCACCGAATTTATTGGTTTTATTTTAAATTACGGCATCTGTAATAGTTTAATAGTGAACAGTGAAACTTTTTCTTTAATTAATTAGACATATAAAAGGCGACATATTTTTCACAATGTTCTCTCTGGGGCAGTAATAACGCCATCGCTTTTTCAAGGCAACTTTGAAAAATATCCCCAGGAAAAAAGTTTCACTCTCCAACTCAAACGAACTATCCGGAATATAAATTAGACCAGCGATCATGAGAGTGAGTGCGGCTGGGAAATTATTTCCCCCGAAGCCATTCATTTCCGTCCCTTATAAAAATATTTTTGATAACATGAGGTGTTTTCACCTCAGTAAAAAAATATTCATTTCAATGAGAGCCGCTGGAAATAACTTTTTCTAAGGGAGTGAATCAGTCGCTGGAGGCCAACAAGGGCGATATTTAATTACTCAACTCTCTCCTTTCCTGCTAAGTGTTAAACATGAATATCTTCGTCATTATCATTGTCCTCGGGATTGTATAACTGATTACAGCACCGTACAACAAAAAAGTTCATTGACTGCCCAAGCGGGCAAGTATAAACCGTCCCGGTGAGTGAAGTCCCACCTTTACCGGTCATTGTACATAAGAAACGCATGGCATTGAAGAAAGAAACATGGCTGAGGTGGAAGTGCGGTTTGCGAGAAAGTGAAACTTAAAACTAGGAATAAAATATGAATTCTTAATCTAACAAGAAAGGAAAGCCGACAGGGAACGGCTTTTTACAAAAAAGAAAAAAAAAAAAGTACGTCACTAACAGCACTAACTGCCCACCGGCACACTCTGAGCATAGAGCGGTACAAAATGGAAGCGGTGGCGAGGGTCGCCCATTTCCCACAGCGGGAAATTACACTTGGGCTTGAGGAAGCGGGTGACAGCAAGACCGTGAAGCGGATAAAATAATACTAAAATAACTTGGAGGACGGAGGTGCGTTAACGCCATCATACCCCGTTCACATTTTCATGCAGGGCAACCCGTGCCCAGAGACGACGACCCCTAATGAAAAATATTCGGCGTCTCTCGCCCTCAAGGAATTCCCTTCTTTCTTCTGTCTCTTCATTTCTTCGGAGACATCCCCCATCTCCGTGTCTGAGGGAGGTGTCACCCTCCCCCATCCGCCCTGATCCTCCCCTCTTTCCCTCCCCCAACAAACTCTCCCTCTCCTCCCTTCTCGATCTGTCTCTTTCCCCCACCCTCTCACCCTTTGCCGTTTGCATTCCAAAGCCCGAGAGGTCTTAATTTCGCTTCAAATAAAGCCCTCGTTCCGTCTTTTTCTCCCGGCTCCGAAAGAGTGCGTGCGCACCTACATTCGTATCTATGCGTATGTAGTACATATGTACCGCTCCCAGACCCCTGCCACAAAAACCCATACCTTTCCTATTTCTTTCCATTCCCATTTTTCCTCCTCCGTGGGGCCCCACTTCCTTTCTCTGTTTCTTTTATTCTTCATCTGCGTCGCCAGGCTCATAAAACACGTCCTGCCACCCTTACCTTCCTCACTTGCACGCCCAGCCACTTCCCTCCTCCGCCCTCCCCTCCTCCGCACCCCCTCGAGGCTTTTCATACATCCGCAGGCCCCACGCCACTCGAAATCTTTCGTGCGGACCCCTCTCCCCTTCCTCCGCACTGCCACCCTTTCCACCTCTACTCTTTTATATTATTCTTTTTGTCCGCGGCCGTGTGTGCGCCTGCCTCTTTTACTCGTCGTCCCACCCTTCCTCCATTTCACAAACCCCTCTCCCCTTCCCTCCAAGGACTCGGGGATATTGCGTGAATATCCTGCAAAATACGATACTCGCGTGAATACGCAATTCAATGTGGAACTGTACGGAAAGGTAATACTGGTATTCGGTATGCGATGTAATCGTGATTTCACGTTCATGTATAATATCATGCGCTGAATAATCGAAGTTGCGATAAGCAATATTGTACGATAAAAGATATCATAAGAAATGTTCATATAAATGCAATGGTGCGTTATTAAATACGATTACGATTCGTTGGAACGTTAGCGATACAGAACCTACAAAGCTTACGATGCTTAGATTCGTGTATCGCACGACCCCCTATTCTCCAAATTCTCTCTCTTTCCCTCTTCCATATCTCTTTACTTCTTCTTCCCTCTCTCTTTCCCTCTTCCCTCTCCCTCCCTCTCTCTCTCACACGCATCCCCCACTTACCCTCCCACCACCACTCCTTTCATATCCCATGGATACAGTTCCACCACGCAACTCGCTTCGTCCCCGCCCGCCCCCTCCCCCCCCCGTCTACCCCCCGCCGTCGCCCCGCTCCCTCCAACCTCGCCCCCGCCTCCGCACAAGTGTCACCTCGTTCCACGCCTATCCACACTCCGCCTCGCCTTCCCGCCCCACCTCCCACACACCTCCACGCCCCCACCCGGCTTTTCTGTTCCACTACGACAACCACCATTTATTTACACTCGCATAAATACATACACACACACACACACACATATACATATATATATATATATATATATATATATATATATATATATATATATATATATATATATATATATATATATATATATATATATATATATATATATATATATATATATATATATATATATATATATATATATATGTGTGTGTGTGTGTGTGTGTGTGTGTGTGTTTCTATATGTATATATATATATATAGAAAATATGTATGTGTGTGTGAGTGTGCGTGTATATTTTTACGTGTATGTGTGCGGGTATGTATGTATATCACATCCGACATCACCCCTCTCCTCCCGAAAGATGCTGCACCAACCTCCACGGCGAGCACACATCATTCCCCGCCTCCGCATTCTCCCTTTCGCCCGTTCAGGGCGCTAGACTGCCTTCGTCGCTCTCCTTTCTTTCCCCCCGCACTCACCCCCCCCCCCCACACACCCTACACACCATAAGGCGATTGTGGAAGGGAAGGCTCCGCCGAGGAATTGGGCCGGTGGACGACGGAGGGCCAAATGAGGAGGGGTGCAGGGTGGAAGCGCTGACGATGCCTAGAGAAAAATAACGCGGGAGGGGGGAGGTAGATTGGCTGGGGTGCGGTGGAGGCCGAATCTTTGGTTTGAAATGCTGGTATTAAACCCCTTCGCCCAAGTAACCACCACCCCACCCCCGCTCACCACGCGGCCATTGGTTCTCAACCCGCGTTCCCTCTTCTGCCCAGACCCACCTCCCTATTTTGCACACCACAACGACCACTGCACTAGCTGCCTTTCTCACACCACACCTTTCGCGATGCTTTTTCATAATTACGCAAAATCTTCTCTGCTCCCATTCAAACCTTGGCTTTCTCTTGGTTGGGTCTCCTTGAGCAATTCTCTTATTGGTGGCATCACTTTGGGGCGTCTGGAAGTGACACTCTCCGAATGCTTTAATGGAGTGTAAACTTCATATGTGGTCTAACTACCTATAGGAAGGTCTCCAGTGACTAAGTATTTCATGTTGTCATCGAATACCATGATACTAAATACTATATAACTATCATTATTACAGTTTTAAGTTGCTCTTAGTTTCTACCTACCTTCTTGTCCTTCATGATGTCTATTCCGTTGCCTAGCCATCCTACCCACCCTCTTCTGTCACGGACGCCATCCACCCCGCTACACCTCAACATATACACCAACTATTCCGCCTCATTTGAATGACACCAATGAGCTTCCTCCTCTCTTATTCTCCCTCTCCTTGTAAATTATTTCCCCAATCTTAAAAAATATCCTCGTTTTTAAACATTTACTACTTTCATCCCATTTCTTTTAGACCAGTTATGAGAACCTTAAAATCTACGCTCAAATGCCAAGTGTTGGATATCTGTATAATTATTTATTTGAAATGTACGCCCTTAAAATTAAAAACCTTATCAAATATGATATTGTGAAACGGCCTCTCTTAAACAGCACAGCAAATAATTTTCCAAAACCACCACTCAGCTAACAATAGGCATTTTTCATGTGACCTTGGATAACGATTTTTGTATTTTACCCTTTAACCATCTCACTATGTGTCGCGAGTACGCCCACTTCCGGCTTCCTCTAAAAATGGTGCCTTTGGTCAAAGATTTCCTGGAAGGACCCTCCGATCCACCTTATCCAGCTACGCCAGCGCTCGTTCCATTTAGCTCAGGGTAACCCTCCTCCATCCCTCCACCCCGTTCCACCAACCTACCCCTCCCCTCACCCCCGCCCCTTTATTCCTCTTTTTATTCCGCGAAAAATCTCCCCTGCCCACTCCGCCCGCGCCCCCGATACGCACGTTCCAGCTACTCTTCCCCCCCCCAACCGCGGGCTCGGGTGCAGACCCTCACCATCTTTTCACGAGTTCCCCTCTGCATCAAGCTCCCCTTTTGTGTGTATCTTTTATCTTTTTGTACGCACCCAGATAATCGTGAGTACATGTATACATACGAGTACATACGTGTGTGTGTATATACATTCAAACATGAAAACCCGCCAAATGGCGAACCCACATTCATTCAATCATATCCATGTGAATGAATATATATATATATATATATATATATATATATATATATATATATATATATATGTATGTATATATATATATATATGTGTGTGTATATATATGTATGTATATATATGTATGTATATATATGTGTGTATATATATGTGTGTATATATTTATGTGTATATATATATGTTTATATATATACATATAAATCCACCAATATATATGTTTATATATATAAATAAATATATATTCATATATATATATATGAATATATATATATGAATATATATATATTCATATATATATATTACTATTTATATATATATATATACTCATATATTCATATATATATATATATATATATATATATATATACTCATATATACAGAAACAGATATAAGGAAAAGGGATAGGAACACACATAAAGGACGAACACAATAGAGGTGGGGAAGGCGGAATCGAACGGATCACAAGAGTAAAAATATTTCCTTAACCGGGACTCGAACCTCGGATCTCCACTTCCCGGGCGGATGCTCTTAACCACTTGAGCTATGGTTCAATTTAGTTTTATTCGGTCTAGTATGTTACACTGCTAGTGTTTACATTGTACACATTGTCAGCTTACAGATTATGGTTACAGAGTATTTTTTTTTCCTACTATGGTTACACACTTACATAGACATAAATTCATATACATTGCATTAAACAATTGTGACCATGAACAATACTGTTGAAGGAAATAATAAAGGCAGGGTTCACAAAATATAGAAGGAAATATTTGGATTAGCAACGGAACATTAGATTTGGTTGGGATTATTGATAGCTTTGAAGCACAGTTATTCAGAAAAACAACTTTTTAACCACGGACGAAGTGTGTCCGGTACCGGGGGCAGCCACATCCGTTCCACCAATGCTTGCATGCCTTTAGCGGAGTGTTTATTCGCGGTTCTCATCTGTGTGAATTCCACGATTAGGGTGGTCATTATGAAGGATTTAAAGCTCGGAAAGAGCCGAAAGTTCAAGGTGATCAGATTCATGTCGGTGATGGCACCACCACCGAACACGTCCCAGGTTTTATAGATCTTTTTTAGAGCTTCCCATTCTCTGATTTTATCGTTGCATCCAAGGATGAGATGCGCGACGTTGTCTATTCGACCGCATGACGGACAAAGGGGCGAATCGGCTAGCCGAAGGTGGTGCCTCACTTCCCTCGTCATGACTGTGTTCGCGATTAGGTTAAACATTCCACTACGCGCCTCATCGTTCGCCCTGCTGGTCGCCCAGTTTTTCCAAGAAATCGTTCTTTTCGATGTATTTTGTTGCTGCTCGGTAAGCGCTCTGACATACAGGGTCTTCACTCGAATTGCTTCTCCATCTCGCAGGAGAGAAGCGACTTTTTTCGTTTCATCAAATGCCCTCCGGTGGCATACGTCGCGCGCGAGTTCCTGCCACGCGTCCTTGAGGAGTGCCTTGCGCCACGCGTCGTCACCGCCGAGGATGCGCAGGCTAAGCTTCGCATAGACAACCTTCGCCTTTAGAGCTGTATCGGTTAAATTGAGACCACCCTGCTCGAACGGGCCATAGAGCTGGTTTCGGGACACTTTCTTTACGTAGCCATTCCAGATCATTTGGTTGGACACTCTAATAAAGTATGCGTTGTATTTAGTGGGTAAGGGCCATAGATGGGCCACATACCATATCCTTGGGAAGACAATCTGGTTGAGGAGGCGGACGCGGGTCACGATCGGGAGGGAAGGGAGTGAAAGCTTTCCAACACTCCATTTTACATGATGGTCAATAATTCCCCAGTTTCGCTCAATCGTGGGAGCCAACTCCCTCTCCCACCAGAACCCCAAGATTTTGAGCGAGGGCGCTTCTGACCAACCGATGGAGGTCGAGGGCCGGTCGCCCTTCAGCAGCAAAAACCCGGATTTCCGGTTATTGAGGAAGATACCACCCTGCTCGTATGACGTTAATATGTCGTGGGCTAGGGCCATGTGGGACGGGTCGTCTACGAAGAGCGTTATGTCGTCAGCGTATGCGACGCCCAGGCAGACGGCGCCGTGACGACGTACCCCGATTCCACTGCTCTGTAGTCGTCTGAGTATGGGGTCTAAGGCAAGGGCGAACAGCAGCATTGACAGTGGGCAGCCCTGCCGAACGGAGTTACTGACGGGGATGGGCGGCGATGTGGCATTGTTTATCCTAATTATAGAGTATGTTCCGTTATACATCGTTGATACGGCACGAATGAAGTACTCGGGGAAGGCCATCTTCTTGAGCACGGTGAGAATCCATTCGATCCGGACCAGGTCAAATGCTTTCTCAAGATCGATAGCCACCAGTGATAAAAAACGATCGCCATACAAGGGGGTGGAAAAAATGATGTCGCGAATTAAAAGTGCTGCATCGAAAATGTTTCGCGTTTTCGACACGGCGTACTGGGATGGAGAGAGGACGATGTCGGCAGCAGCCGTCATTCTACATCGTAGGACGTGCGCCAATATTTTATAGTCTGCGTTTAAAAGGGCGATTGGCCTGAAGTCGTTGAACGACTTTGGCCGCGTCTTCTTTGGTATAAGCGTTATCACGGCGGTCCTCTGACTTGCAGTCAGAGAGCCGCTAGCTAAAATGCAGTTAAAAAGGTGGGTTAAAATAGGTTTTAAAACATCCCAGTACGCTAGATAAAATTCAAAGGGTAGGCCGTCCAAGCCGGGTGCTTTGCCCTTCGGGAACATGGAGGAGACGCAGTCCAGTTCGTCTGAACTTATGTCTCGACAAAAATCGTCTTTTTGATCTGTGGGAAGCGTAGGGAGAGGGGGGAGAGGGGGTGCGTCTCCCTCCTTCCATGGAGGATACCTGTTAAAGGTGTTTTGAAAGTGCCGGCCCGCTTCCTTAAGGAGGTTGGTGTCACCGGCGGCAGATTCTCTGACAGGGATTCTGTCTATATCGGAGCCAGAGTTGGATTTCATCCAGCGCCGAAGCTCAGATAGCGTTAGGGGGCCCCCTTTATCCGTGTCCAGTTCTTTTTGCCACTGTTGGGGAGCGTATTTTTGGAGCTCGTGGCCAAGGATAATTTTTTTTAGGGACGACACTTGGGCGTGGAAACCCTCCGGCGCCACATCCTTACGCAGGAGCTCTTCCAGCGCTCGGCGGTAGAAGGAGATGGTGTAGTTCTTTTCCCTACGCCACTCGAAAGTTTGCCTTTTGATGTGGGTGACAATGCGGGGTTTGAAAACCTCGTCCCACCATAGAGCGAGGTTTGCACCGGGGCGGAGTGCCGCGATCAGTGCACACACCCGGGTGCGGATAGAATCACGACGAGTCGCGTCCTCCAACACGCGGAGGTCCATGCGCCACACGGAGCCGCAGCGGTGGACGTGCGCGCCCGGGGTTGTGTCCGGGCACGTAACTCTCATGATCACTGCGCAGTGATCAGAGAAGGACACCGGGAGGGTGTCCACTGTCTGGACATCATTCTTTAGGGATGTCGAGACGAAGAGGTAGTCAATCCGCGTCCGAGAGTTAGGCCCTGATCGCGTGAAAGGGGCGGGACCGGCGCAATAAGAACGCACTGCGTCAATCGCTCCAATGGAGTCGAGCATCAGTGAGAGCGCCCGGCTTGGATAGTATGTCACGTTATCCCTGTTCGAGGCACTATCCTCTCGGCGGTAGATAGTGTTAAAATCTCCGCCCAATATGGCCTTCCCCGAGAAGGAATACAGGTAGGGGAGGAGAAGTTCATTGAAATATGTTTCGCGCTCTGCCCTCGCGCGCTCACCGGAGGGAGCGTAAAGGTTTGTGATATGGATACCATTCACGATAACGGACGTTATTCGGCCCGAGGGGTGGCGGCGAACATGAGAGAACGGAATGCCATTTCGGACTAGGGTGGTGGTGCCAGAATGACTTTCGGCGAAATTGCCGATAGCCTGAAAGATGTTCGCATCCCAGACTATGTCCTCCTTTACCTCTTGAAGGAGGATTACATCAGCCCTAAGGTCGCGGAAAAAACGTTGGAGGACTGCAATTTTTAAAGCGCTATAAACGCCAGCAATATTAAGCGAAATAATATTCATTGGTGGAATGAGAGGACAGCTATGGGCACCGGACATCACTTACCAGAGTCCTGGTCATGGCTTACGTCGCTTCGGTCGCGGCTCGAACCCGGGCGACGAGTGCTTCGCCGCTTCCCGGGACGCTTCGTCCGACGGGTCGACGATCGAGGTCTCGAGTTGTCACCGCATACCTCCCTTCCGACCTCGTCCGAAGAGGAAGACCCAGCCGTGGTCTCTACGAAGAGCTGGTTACTCGGCGGCATTCCACGGGGGGCCCTGTTCGAGCGAGCAGAGCTGTGGGCCGTCCCAGCCCAGGAGGTGGCCTCAGGGGGGGGCGGGGTGGCGGACTGGTGGTCTTCTGCCGAAGGGGCCCCATCGGGAGAAATTAGAGGAGATCGGTCGAATTGGTCCGCCTCTAGAGGAGCCCTGGGAAGATCGTCGACACCTTGGCTGTCCTCAAAGGAGAATGAGGATGGAATGTCTGGGATTGTTGACGTCGACAAGGTTTTGCTGGTACATGTGTCAACTTCCGCGGCCGGTGATACTTTCTTGATTTTCCGTGACACCGTAATCGAGGGGCCCGCCGTTGAGGAAGGGGGACAGTCGTAATCGGATACATCCTCCCCCGCTGTCACCCGTGATTCTCGGGGAGTTGGAAGCCCGTGAAGCAAGGATTGCGGGAAGAACGCATCGTTGGCGTGGCCAGAGAAAGGAAGGACGCAGGATGATCTGTCCTCTTTTGACGGGGTCACGGAGATAGGGGCTGGTGGTCGTGAGTGTGTATCCGAGCTGGTAGGGACCGCAGCTTGATCAATGCTCGAAATCAGCAGTGCAATGTCGTCCGTCCTCTTCTTCTTCGGATCCCTTTCTTCCGTTGACGACTTTCGTTCCCTCTGAAATTTCCCTCCGAGTGGAGGGGGATGCGGGGGTTCGGCGGGAACAGCTGGGGGCGCACCCTCGATAAGTATCAGGGACCGCGCCCTCTCCTCCACAGCCATCTCGGGCTCATCTATCTCTTCGGCGGTGTTCGGATTGGAGGCCAAAAACATTGCCTCCGCATAGCTCTTCCCTCCCTGGTTCCGAGGGCAGGTCTTGCGCTCGTGGCCTTCTTGGTTGCAACGGGCGCAGGTGCGGCGCTGACCCTCGTAGATGATGATGGCCCGGTTGCCGCCGATGTGGAGGTACGAGGGGATATTTCTTTCGACCGTCATCCGCACCACTCTCGTACCTGTCAACACGCGTGCCAATTTGTCGCCCTCCCACCTGTTCTCCCACGAGCGATGGATTTTTCCAAAACGTTGAAGCTCGCCTGTTATATCTTCCAATGGGGTCTCCACGGGGAGACATAGAACCCTGACATTACAAGGGCTACCGGAGGTCTCGTCAATGGTAATCGTCGTCCTCGGATCAATTTTGGATGGAAACGGTAGTTTTCGTGGGATATTATCCAGAATCCTCTTCATAGTAGCTTCAGTTGCCAACTTCAGGAATACCAAATGGCGGTTATATCCAAATTGGATCGCCACAATCTCTTCGGGTGTGAGGCCCAGCGACTCTAGTGTAAAGAGGTGGACCTCCAACGGAGTAGGGGGCTTCGCCTTTTCATCAACTTGCAAGGCGAGCGTGTTTACGCGACGTACGACCATTTTGAAAGAAATCAAATGGAGCACGCCAGCGCCAAGAAAAGAAGAAGAGCGCACTGAAAGCACTCCAAGAAGGAGAGAAAGAAAAAAAAACACTCACGAACGCTCCCTCCCCGCCACACGCACCCGGCGGTAGCAAATAAAAAGGAGCCTAAGCTCTACACCAGGAGTCAAGGTCAGTCTTGATCCAGTAAACAAAACAAAAGTACGGCCTTTCCGGCGGAAGAAGTCGAGAGTCAAACTGCACGCTTCTTGATGAACTAGGCGGTCAACCGCCGCTCGAAACAAAACACGATCGGAACCTCGATTTCCGAGAGACTCCGGCAGTGCCGCTCTCCAAACCCCGGCGGCCGAAGCCTCGGACGCCGGCGAATTTTAGACACTCGGTGAACACAGGCACGTCCTGCTATCGAGGCAGCTATCGAGGAAACGTAATTTACCCTGAGATCCGTGGGTCTAATATGTCGCCAAGCGCCCCGATTCTTTAGCCAAGAGATGGCGTCAGGGGGCTGTTTCACCCACCAAAGGAGAAATAGAAAATACACAAGAGGAAAAGACAGTGGTTTAGAATTCAATTAGTTTTATATATTTATATATATATATATATATATATATATATATATATATATATATATATATATATATATATATATATATATGTATATATATATATATATATATATATATATATATATATATATATATGTATATATATATATATATATATATATATATATATATATATATATATATATATATATATATATATATATATATATATATATGTATATATGTATATAATGAACTACCTTATATATGTAGACACCAGCTTGAATATACTTTTGAAAAAGATTGTTAAAAACACAATCATAATTTGGTGGTACTACGAAGCCGTCAGTTATTTGTACAATGATTAAGGTGGCTGGGACTACCGAAATACTACCATATATATATGTCTCTATATGTAAATACATGCGTAAGATATTACACCATTTAGGCGTTCACCTATGTTCAATGCACAAGCATATACAAGTATATACCTTAAAATAATGTTTCAAACAGATTAATTGAAAAAACTCTCTTACTAGTATATTTCGGTAGTCCCAGCCACCTTAATCATTGTACGAATAACTGACGGCTTCGCAGTACCACCGAATTATGAGTGTGTTTTTAACAATCTTTTTCAAAAGTATATTCAAGCTGGTGTCTACATATATAAGGTAGTTCATTATATACATATATATATATATATATATATATATATATATATATATATATATATACATATACATATATATATACATACATATGTATATGTACACACACACATGTACAAAAATACACATTCACAAATAGTGTGAGCGCGTACGACCTACCGCGCAAAATCCGCATATTCCCACCCGCTCCCTTTCACCCTCCCTTAATGTTTTTTTCTGCCCCCCTCCCCTCATCCTGCTTGTTCCGCCACCAAACTCCGCACCTCTACATCCCCTTTTCCCAGCCTCCCTTCCTCCCATTCCCATGCAATATTTCTTTTTTCCAGTCCGCCCCGCCCCCGCATTATTCCCCGCAACGCTACTCCCTCACCCTGGCTCCTTTCGCCGCCATCCGGCCACACTCCAGTCCCCTCTCCTGTGACCCCGTGAACGGTGCCCACGCGCTCCCGTCCACTGGCCTGAATTTCTTCTCCTGCCTCCCTCTCATACCTTTGTGTGTGCGTCCTTCTTGTGGTCGGCCTCTCCGTCTCTTTTCCCCTCCCCTCGTTACGCCTTGAATGTCTTTCTTACTTCTTCCTCGCGGCATTCGTTTCGACCTGCTTCCTTGGGTGGGGCTTACGTCATGGCATTGGCGGTTGTCATCCGGATGGAGGAAACCTAGTGCATAAGTCCTTATAACTCCCAAACTGCCTTCCAGATTGAAATACGCCCCCCCCCCCCCGCCTGGTAACCTTTCAATTCTCTCTTTGCATCGAAATATACGATTATAAATTTTATATATATATATATATATATATATATATATATATATATATATATATATATATATATATATATATATATACATATACACACACACACACACATTCAAACACGAAATCCCGCCAAACGGCGAACAAATACTCATTCACATAGAAATAGATACAAGGAAAAGGGATAGGAACACATATAAAGGTTATAGAACCTTCATTAGGGGGATCTATTTTTCACTAAAAAGGACGTAATTAGCTACCATTGATTCTCATTTCCTTTGAAATTGTAACTGTCGATAACTTAGTAAATAATGTCCTCAAATAACGCCATTTAATTACATATGATTTGACATCGTAAATATTCGTGCTGCGGATGGATGCAACAGATGAATTATAGGAAAGATGACGTCTTTCATTTACAATCATGATATGTTAAAATGGTGAACTACCACTTTTTCGCATATTTATTTCGTCTCAATTTTATTTTTTGATGTGATAATTTTTCAGTTGGAGCCAATCTCAGTTGCTATGCATTCCATTCTACATATCTGCCGAATCACCTTTTTTACTGAAAAAGAGGGCTTAAAAAGTGAAATTTAGGGCTACCTAGTAGTAAAATAGTAGGGCTGAATTAAAGTTAGAGGGTATCAACGATTAAGGATTTACTGACCCGCAAAATGAAAAATACTCGTCGGAAACGGAAGAGGGGGAGTATGTGTTTGTGCATTAGACAACTGAGAGACGAAATGTCTAGTAAAAGAAAACTCAAAGCCCTTTCTACAAAAACTAAAGAATTACCAGTGGGTATTCATAATATAACTATGGTTTAGTATTTCTAATAACTGTAGACTACGCGAAAATGATCTCACAGAAATCAACCTATTTTTGATAATGCAATGATTTATTGGAAATAAGCGTTTTTTAGTTGAAGGTACTTGATAAATACAAGTTCAAAAACGAGGAGGTATTTTATGTTGTAGAAATACAATGGGGAAGTCTTTCCAAACATCGCTTATAATTTTATTTCAGCAAAGTACGCAACAGATTATTTGTAATAAGAGTTATGTTGAGGTTAAGAAAAAATAAGGAAATGTCAAGTGAAGAGACACCATAATATCATACGTATTATGCTGAGTTAAACTAATCAGAAATCTTTCAAGTTTCACTTCCCTTGGTCGAATGTTTGATCTCTTTAATTTTATCCATGTAGCAATATTCCCAATACTTACGCTTCCATTTCTTTGGAAAACAAAATACGAGATTCCGCATAACGTATTGATAATGTCCAATTGCAATACCATATTTTACTTTATTTTCCTTTATCTAGAGCCCTCTGTATTATTTTCAAAAGCAGCGTATATGCATATATATTATATTGTTGATGGAGCAATACCATATTCTGTTTCAGGTGAGTTATAACGATCAAGTATGTGATCGATTTCTCAATAATATTGGCTAAAAAGGAAATGGTAGTGTGTGCTGTTAATTATTTAAAATCGCAATTGGCCAGTTTTGGCAGTAAATTCCAGATTACGGCGAGGGATATTTCTTCGGGGTCGAATGGGACGATTGGGAAATCAAAGAAGTGCGCTGTGTCAAGTGATGGCAACTTCCTCCACCTCGATGTACCCGGTCGAGGGTGGCCACACAGTTAAGTAACAGGTCTCATATTCCGCAGCTTATTGCCGGCCACCGTCAAACTTGTTCACTGCCTCTGGCTCAAAGCTGCGGTTTTTCTCAATGCAGACTTAAATTGACCGAAGGGACTTGTACAGAATCAGCATCTGGTTTGCTCAGGGCCTTATGTTTCTCACTATCGTAAATACCGGAATGTTATGTCGTATTTTGCCTCTTTAAATATAGTGTATGAGGATGCGATGCAGTGGACAAATATGCGAAGATAAAGGACGACTCGATGAACCCAGTGGTAGGAATTGCTTTGTGTGCTTACGTAAATGCCCACTGTTATGATGACTGCAACGGTTTAACGTCACATACTGGCACCAGATTGCAGCAAGGAAACGGGTGTGCCAATTTTTAAAAAGTGACCAAAAACTTTGTTGTAGCCCAGGTATAATTGTCATTTCAGGGGTAGCTGGTTGATTTTATACGATTATGTATCCCCTGAATTGAAAAGTGGAGCATTCTATGTTGAATTCCTCAAATTTCATATTCCTCCACGTCCACGATAGAGCATAGACTTAGCCTCATAACATTTCGACCGAGAGTTCCTCCACTACTAAGCGAAGGATATCACTGCGAGTGGTAATGTCGAAGCTCAGGCGACGATTCGAAAGTACAAACGTGGGAGAAGATTCGTACGTTGCAAATAGAGGGACGCTGCCCTTCTGACCACGATGAAGTGCCGTCGGAGCGCTGGGAGGTGGTAGCGACCACACTGGATTGTCGCTGCCCTGTGCTCCCGAGTCCCAGGATCTCCTTCCGGCATTTCTCTCGCCCTCGGCGTCCGAAATTCCGGAGTGAAGTGCTCCCAAGGAAGCTTATCATCGAGGCTCCTCGCCAAGCCTCGCTATTTTTTTAAGAAAGCTTCTGGGTCACAAAAAATTCTCGGTCACCGTCGAATCGTGGCGCAAAGAAGCATACAGAATTCGGAAGATGTGGTTTGTAAAACCCTCAAAAACAAGAAAACCGTGCAATTTATTCCCTGGGATCGGGCGGAACGAGTCGTGTCCTTCGACTGCTCCCATTCCTTTTTTACACTTGTCTCCAGTCGGTCTAAGCCACTCGGTCGTTATGAACTTGCTTTTATTTCCCCCCTCTCAGGCATCCGCATCGCTTTTTGTTTCGCCCGCTGAAGCGATCCCAGGGCCCCGCGCTCTTTCCTCCCGTCGGGTTAGCCACTATGCGACCGCGTTTCCGTCCCAACCGCTTCCCACGCCCGCCCCTCCGGCGACCCGGGCGGTCATATTTCCACTTCGCCCCACGAGGCGTGCTCGGATGCGAGGAGGTGGATGGGGGTGGGGGCAGAGAGCGGTTTCTTCCGCCGTGTACTTTTCCCCTGCGTCCTCGCCACCACGCGACCCTAACCTTTCATATGCCTCCCTCACTCGAATACCCCCTTCCTCTCGCACTCGCCCTTGCCTCTACCCCTTGTCCTCCGCCACCCCGTGACTTCGCTCTCTCCCCCTCCGTCGGGATCCCGGGGTAGAATCACTCACACTCCCCCCCCCCCCGAGAAACCCTCCTGTCGCCTCTCGCTTACCCCATGGTTATTCTCTTTCCACCGCGTCAGGGCTCACATCCTGCGCGAGCCTCCAAATAAACCCCCCTCGGCACCGCGCTGCCTCATTCGGACCACTCCCCCCCCACTGACCCGCTCCTCAATGTGCACTGAGATGTCTCTCCCCATGCCCTGCCCTCACTCTCCCCCCACCCCTCCCCTCCCGACACGTTCCCAAGAGACCACACACGCGCGACGAGCTGCCCTCATGCACGGCTCCCATCGCTCGCGCTCGCACGCGAGTTTAATTGCTTTTGTTGGACCGCGCCTGGCTTCGGCGCCCCCTGATCCGGCCGCCCACGCCCTCCGCTCCTCGCCCCGCGGACACCGCGAGGGCGCCCTCCCTGACCTCCCCTTCCCTGCCCCCACACACACCACGCTGTCATTTTTGCACATGCCACGACTCGCAGCCGACACCGTGCCGCCGCTGCCAATCCTCCTCCCACTCCCCCCCCCTCGCCCTCATTCGCACGTGCATGTTGGATTTTATGGGGACGGGAGCGAGCCCTATTGAGCCATGGCGCCGTAGCACACATCCATTCGACCGCTACTCCCTACTCGAGTTAGTGAACACCGTGTGCGGAAATACTACCCTAAGTCTTTTGCATTTTACATTTACTACTTGTGTTATTATATATAACAGTCTGATAAGTATAACTCTGTAAAATACGAGTTATTATTGCCGTACTAAGATATTTTTTGTAATATACGTAAACATTTTTCTATTCATTTATTTCAAGTCGTCCCGTATTATTTATTTTTCTTTTACTTTTTAATATGAATACTTCCATAGGATAAAAAGTTTAACTTTTTTGATGGCATATTTACTACGTTTTCGTATTGTGACGCGGTTTGTGTTCTTTTGACCTTATCGGGTTCAAGTTTAAATCTCTTTTAAAGATCCGTTTTCTGATTGTGTGAAATGTATTACGCAACCAAGTATTTGCGTGTGTCATCTGAACTTTTTTTATCATTCTCGCCTAATTCGTTCGAAAAAGGTATTCACAAAATGCATCCGTTCGCAAAATTACTGAAGTACCAATATCTGTATATTTTGCTTCGCAACCAAATATTATTCTTCAAAGAAAAATTTTCAAAGACACCATGTTACGTTCTGGATAGCTTATTATGGGTAGAAAATGTATGGAATTTGAACCTTCACAAAATAGTTATAGCCTTTTGTTTCATTATGTAAAACCTACTCCAAGATTTTTCCCTTTTTTTTCTGGTAAGCATATGAATTATGTTAAAAATGAATCTTACTCTGTTATATACATGTATGTAGGTTATTATGTCTTTCTCAGTGCGGATCGATGAAAGGTCATCGCTAATTTTAATTTCGAAATAAGTCACTTTAGATTTATTAGGTTTGGCTTAATTTTACTCTTTAGGTAATTTAATTTATTTTCCCCACCCTCAATTAACCATTAACCGTTTTATCATCACATATCTGTCCACGAAATATTTAACAACAGTCATTTTGATCATCATTCCCGTTCCCAAGCGCCTTGGCTTAACATTTAATCGATGACCATGTTCTTAATGGCCAATTATAAAAAAGTCAACAATTGGTTTGGTCATTATTTCAATGCTTATTTTGTTGCAAGTTTGCCAGCCACATGATTGCTACTTTGGTGTTCTCAATCCGACTAATCTGGAAAGTATTCGAGCGAAACGAAATTCACAATCGATTGCTCTATTCACATGAGTTTAGGGTATATTTGATACTACCTAATTTTTGTTTAAGAAAAGAATAAGTGTTCTTTGGGCCCCTTGCCCCCTCCGTCACCTCCTCTCCCATCCCTGCCTCCCACCCCCTGCTCACCCTCCCTTAATCCCGCCTCCGCCGCCACAACCTTTCCACTTCCGCTAATCCCGGCGCCGCCGGCCCCCGTCTCCCACCGAACCCCCCCCCCCCCCCCTCTTTCCCCCCTTCGCCCCTCCCAGCCACACGTCGTACCCTCACTCCGTCCTCCTCCCTCTCCTGCTCCTACCCTCCGACCACCGATACTCCCCGCCCACCGACCCCCTCCCTCCACCTCCCCCCCTCGCCTTTCTCCCATTTCCTGCCTCAACGCCATTCTACGTGTTTGACCGCCGCTTTCGGATCAATCCTTGAAGGGAGGGGGAGCGGGGCCGTCGGGCAGAGGGGCGGAGGGTGGGAGGAGGAGAAGGCGCGCGGGAGGATGAGTTGGTGTGGGTCCGATGGGGGGGGTGCAGTTAAACAGGTCTCGGCCCTTTTGGGGTCCATGGGCTTGGGGGTGGATCTGTGGGTGAGGGAAGGGTGATGGTGCTGGGCGGATGGGCTGGGGAACCTTCAGGAGAAGTGAGCCCATGTAAATAATGTTTTTTTTCAGTTTAAAAAAGGGACGGTTAAGGCGGGAGGAATGGTGTTGGGATGTTGGTTCGAGAGGTGTTGGTGTCTGGGGGTTAGTGGTCGGCGAGGGCTTCTTTTCCCAGGAATTGAAGAGCCGTCGGATGGGAAACTACGAGTGGGCCGGGCGATGGGGATGGGAATGAGGCGGGTCGCGCGCTAACCTGAGAAGAAGAGGTGAAAATGTGGGAAGGGGTTGGGGTGGGTTTTGCGAGTCGAGGACGCGGATTTAATGGTTGCAAAATGGACTGGAGTAGTTAAGTCACGGCGGTGAGGCGCGTTGGGGCGGTGGGGCGCGTTGGGGCGGAGTGGCGGAACTATTAGTCCTAACTTGTTTGGCCCTTAACATCCTCTCAGGAGATGTAAATAAAAAAACCCCACCTCCGACGCGACCCCGCGCACAGTTCACATGCCGTTGGAAAAAGCACATTAAAATGAAATCTCGACGGTCCCGAAAAAAAAATATGGTCAATGGTCGGTCTGAGTCTGGCGTAATTCGGTATGGAATTTTTTATGGCGTTCGGGGACCCAAGGGTCGATCCGTGAAATAACGGGTCTACGCATTATTTCAGAGATGGGGAAGGACATTGATGAATGTAGTAGGTATACATTAAGGCACCGGTTGCGCAAGTCGTGAACTGAACGAAGATAGTTAGCTTTCATCTGTTTCCTTTGGGCAGTAAGGATGATTTACGTTACGAAAAGACTTTTCCCACGGGATATAAATGCGAATTGGAGATACTTATGCAAATGCGCTTATTATTCATTCAGAGGAGATAATCTTCCGCATAATTAACTTTTATTTCACTCGATATAGGGATTTTATCGAAGGCTCCGGAAACATATATTTCTCCTATTTTCACTCTAATTTCCTGGAAATGCTAATATCATTACGCCAGTATCACAATTTTTGAATAAAATAAATAAGTGATGCAGCCTTTTCACCAGATGAGTAAAACTATTTAGTTTAAATTCTCAATATAAGCCCGCCAATCAGTCACACTCGGCCATATCATTTGCTGAGGTCGCGAAAATATCAATGAGCGCGTGGAATAGTTTCCCTGCATCGGGGGATAATGTGTTAAATCTAAATGAATTTTTAATAACATGAAATTTTAACCATGCCGTTTTTCGCTAGCTAATCCGCAGTGAAATATGGTCCATTATGCTGTTATTCCGTTATTTCCTGTACACCTCAAATGCTAATTTTTAGACTGCTTTCAGGGAAGGAAAATTTTCGTAGAAAATTTTTGTCCCAAAATGTATGAGATCAAAAGAATATAAAATTTCGAATTTTGCACCTTAATTTAGAAATCCAAAAAAAAACGCAGTTTCCGTTTATGACCTTCCCGCCTTTTCTTTTAATGGCTCATTTAATTAAGCCCATAAAGGAAAAGCTCTACCAATTAAATCTATGCCATAAGACCAATCGCACATTTGGAATCATTTGAATTATTTTTCACAGAACTTCATTGCAACCATTTACAATTTTGAAATCCCCCATTACAAATTATTTAAATGGCTCCTTATTTTATGCCATTCTACCGCGTTGAAAAACTTAGGAGCTGCTATTGGGTATTTAATCAGATAAGAGGTATTTTAGAAGATCTATCTCTTTTCTTTCAGATCTATTCTTGACTTTGAGTTGGTAATATTTTTAAATGGCGTGACGCACACTGTCGATAAGATCGCATCGCGTCCCTAATCTAAAAAGTGTAGAATATCATCAGAATTTGCGATATATGTATAACTCCAGCTATAGCACAAGAATAAAAGAGACGAGCTCCATTAATAAGAGCATTAGACATTTATCTCCATGCCATGACGCTTGGGAGTTGATCTTGAAGACCTTACTCGGGAAAGCTATGAATGAGATTTCTGCTTTCATCTTTCCAAAAAGCGGACAATATTGAAAATGATAGCATTAATTTTTACAATTCAGCTCGAGATAAAATGCACGACTTCGATGGAAATAGATATCGAATGATCAGGAAGCTGTAAAATAATTGGAGAATATTGAGCTCCGTCGTCGGGGGAAAAAGTAATGTAATTTAGGGTCTTTTTTTGGTGAGATGGGGAGGGACTTGTTGAAAGTTTAACCAAATTTCGCTTAAGAAGTTTCGAATCGGGTGGGATATTCCCGTTGCCGGCCTGCTCCGCGAAAAGAATGGAGGGGGTATTGGCCAGGAGTCTACCCCCTCGATTCATTCCTAAGAAAGTTCATCAATAATCGACGAGTATCGTGCCCCTTGTTCTCCCACACCCCATTCCTTTCGATCGGACGAACGCGAAATATTTCATCGAGCGGCGACTGCGGCGCGCGTGGCAGGACAGCACGGGGTTCGGAGGGGAGGAAAAAGGAAGAAATATCCCTCCCTCTCTCTCTCTCCGCGGCGAAATCGGTGCCACGACAATTTCTTCTTGACTCGTTGCCAGTCACGCTTGCCCATTCTTTGCGTCAATAATCCCGCTTTTCACTCGCATTCGTCCCGCAGCACGACCATCCATTCAACCTTCCCCAGGTGACCTTTTGACCTTTGACGGCCCCGTTTCGATTTTCGGCTCGAGGACACGCAAAACCTGGATCTCACAACCCCCGCTCCCTCCCATACACCCCACACCTCCAAACCTCCACCCACCCCCCTCCATATTCCTCTTTTCCCTCATACGCCCTCTCCACCACCCCCCTTCACCTCTCCGCCCCCGTTCTCCATATCGCCGGCCATACTACGGCTAGCATTCCACCCCTCCCCCCCCCAACTAACCCGCCGCCCCTCCCCCGCCATTCCGTTTTATGCTTTTGCCACCCCTCTTCCCGCCGACCGTTTTTTCGCTGCCCCTCCGTCGTCGCTTCCTCCCTCCCTCAGCACTCCGGCCATTACCTCCCAGCACCATCCCCACCCCCCTTCGTCTCACACCCAGCTTTCCCTATTCTGCCCAACCTCTCACGAGGGTCCCTCCTCCACTCGAGGGTGGAGGGAGGTGTAGTTATGCCAGGCCGGGCCCCCGTCCGCTGTCCCTCTCTCCCCCCCCCGCCGCCCACCGGCCGCTCTCTTCCCCCACATCCCCTCCCCCTTCCTCGCCACTTCCAAAACCTTCACGCGTAACTGTCCCATCGCACGGGTTTAATTGGACACGGCATTGTTGCTTGGAGTTAGATTAAAAGGTTTGCCGTATCATACGCTCCATCATACGTTTTTCCGTTCAAGAGCAAAGCTTCGGGGGTTCAATGCGTTAGGCGGGCTCATTGTGGACGGGATGAAACGTTTTGATTTTGCGAGGGAATGGACTTGTTTTTTTTGCGATGGTGACAACGGCAAAGAAAGAGTGCACCGTCACCCTGTCCGATTTCTTGACAGATTGCTGGGATGAACGGATGTCGCTCACAAATAAATGACATAGGCAGTCATTCCCGTGTCGATGTTTAAGCACCCTTAATGCCTTTATCAATTCAGGAAATTTCAATGCGATGGTATTTTTGCGTTCCCCATGTAATTTAAAATTAATAATTTTTTGTATTATTATAATAAATCTTACTTAAGTATAGATTAAGAGATCGAGTGTATTCATTATTACTCGATCTTCATTAAGCGAACATCAAGTGGTCAGACTCTGAATCCAAAGATATTAATGAACCCATAAACGCAGGAATCAACCCCAAGGTCGGTTTGATGCGTGATGGTAGGAAATTTATGCATCAGGGAACTGGGCTAGATCATTTCCCTCCGGCCCATCCGGTCAGTCGTCTAACACCCAACCCCTGAGCTACTACGTCCCGCTATAAGTATTACGGGGAGAATTTCGAACATTTTTGTTAACCATGACTTAAATGAAGTGACTGGTAAATTATGAGAGTGAAGATTTGAGGAGAAAAATCTGCGAAAATTTAGGCGTGGGATACGTTTGGAGGGAAAGTTGCGAGAATTAGTGATGTGAAGCGTTTTACAAAATCACAATAGTTATGTTGATGAAGATGTTATCAACAAGTGTTCATATTGCGGTGAGAACGTTATGATGACTTCATATCCTCAGAATCTCATGGTTGCCATAATAATAAGCTGCTGCAATTCCTTATTTTTTCTCGTTTTCTCCAGATGCGACATTATGGTAGTGCTACGTACAAGCAGAATAGAATGAAGAATTTCTTCACGAGAGTTGGCTGCTAAAAGGTCGAAAGAATAGAAAGAGGTACCTGATGTGACTCGAGAAACAAATCACGTGGACAATTATATTTAATAATAATTCATTCATTCAATTATCATATTTGTCATTCGACCTGAGGATGACGCCGATGCGTTTGAACTAGTTGTACTTGATGAAATATTTTGTGAAAGGATACGTAGTTTTTTACCTCAGTGATAATGGATTTCCACAAAGTTAAGCCTGAAAACCACGAATGTATAAATGTTCCCTCTTTTTCCTTTCTGCGCAGAATCCTCAGGTTCGTAAGACAGAAGTACACTCGAAGAAGGTTCTAACACGGCGTATAGTATTCTCGGGTCGTGCTATAAGATCGCCTAGATGGAATTGCAAAGTGTTTCTTGAATCTTGTAGCAAAGTGCCAAACGAAACCGCTACCCATAACAGGGAGTAATATCTGGAGGAGGTCTGATTCCAGCGCAGATAGACCTTCGCCACTTAAAGTACTAAAGTAATTACCAATACAGGGAACAGTTGCCGGAGATCTCTCTCTACCTAATTGCTTGGGGGGCGGGTATTATTAATTTTCCCCCTCCCCATTCCAATCTGAAATTGCCATTGGAGAATGCGACCATCTTTCCGCCTTCCGTCGCTTCCAGTCTCGTTTCCTCTCCTTCATTACCCCCTTCTCCAAGTTTCTCGTCCTCTAACCGCGCCCCTCGCTCAACCCATCTCTCCCAACATTTCATTCCCCCTACCCACCCCCCCTTTCTCATATTCCAAAAGTTTTTCTATAACTCTCGCAAGTCTTTCCTTTCACCCCGAGCCAATCTATTCCCTTCCCCACCGCCTGCATCATCCCCCTTTCATCCAACTCCCTCTCCTTCACTTTGCCCCTTACTAATCTCCTATTTCCTCTCTGCCGGCTTCCCTTTCAATTCCCGTTTTCATCCCCTTATTCCACATCCCCTCTCTCCTACAACCCCCCCCTCTCTCTCTCTCCCCGTTCCTCTTTCGCCTTCCGTTCCTCCTCCTCCCCCGCCCCGCCGCGGTTTCCAATCACAATGCTGATTTTATGTGGGCCCGGGATCATTTCTTTCGTTAACGACGATTTATTTCTTCCCCGCGAGCCATTTAATTCCATATTTTATGCATCTTATCTCGTTTCTGAGAGGTATTTTCCCCGAGCCGTCGAATTTATTGCACTCCTTCCACAGCTATTCGCAGTCTTCACGGTGCGGGAGCCTTGTTTTACAGGCAGAGTCTGGATCCTATTCGGAGTCTTCTTGAAAAATGAATTTTTTTGCCATTTCGTAGTTCCTGAATGTTTTTTTCCACTTCAAGTTGTGCTGTGGATCTGATGAGTTTATTTTTTTTATCCTCTCATCAAAACTACTTGCTTTCAAATTTATGAAATAAATATGAAAAAATAACGCCCTGCGTTAATTATTTGACATGTACTCTGCGAAGTGCTGAAATCCAATGGAACTCCACTCAATTATTCATTATTTTCGGCGTAGGCCCGTGTAGCGTAGAGTTCATTTATTATGTATAGCGACAGGGCCTTTATCTCGCTAATGTTATTTGTCCAGTTTTTTCCGTTTATTTGCAGTTTAGACACGAAACTTTATTTTGCGAAAATTTCTGGACATCGCAACTATGTATTCGTTCAGGGTTGTCGAATGTAGTATTACGTGACGGTTTGAAACTACAGGTTACATATTATGATTTTTAACTCCCTATTGTCATAATTCCTTAATATATGCCCTTAATTGGTTAAGCTATACTTTTGCTTAGGTCAATATATTCTTTAAGTTAGTACTCTACAGTTATTAATGCATGGAGCTTGACTTTTATTCTGGTGATGATACAGGGGCGCATATCAAATATTTCTGTGGATTAATGCCTGAGGAATATATCCGCTAGGACAGTTACTTTGAAGATTTGCCTTCACTCAATTTTAGGCGTAGTATTTAAAAAAGAATAAGCATGCAAAATTCAAAGGTAGGGACCTCATAAGACATTCATGTTAGTTGTATTAGCTTCTGTGGAAAAAAATATGGGAAACAGAAAGTTTCAAAGGTCTTGGTTACTAAAAAGTGATAATATGTAAATCCATCCTTCGGAAATTAATCCTAAGTTAAATATGCCTTCTTAATAATTGACAAATAGAAACGATAAACCAATCTTGAACAAAATTTTGCAGTAAAAAGTGAAATTTGCGGATGCAAGAGGTCTATTCGTCTTCGGAACCTTCTATTACATTTGAGACTACAAAATATACGGGCGTGCCAACTGGGGAGCACCTAAACTTTTAGAACCTTTTCTGGTGGGTGCTTCCCATAGAAGATCAGTGCAGGCGTGTCTGCCTTCGGCTGCCTCCCGCAAGGGACGGCGATCCTCCCCGGGCACTCCTTTGTCTCCTCCGTCCCCTCTCGGCTCCTGCAATTCCCTTCTAGACGCTCTATCCTCTATTACCGCTCTTGACACCATCTTTGTGAATAGACAAGGTCGGGGTCTCTGTATTCGAAAGAGAGGAAGACCGCCTGAAACTTTTGCACCGTGGAGGAGCGGGTCCATTTCTCGGAGCGGATCTCCACTCCTCTTTCGGATCCGCCGAACCGACTCGCCTCCCCGCCTTCCACATCCTGGAGGGACACATCAAAAGAATCTGCTCTTTCTCATTTCTTCTTCTACTTTCTTTTCCTTTTTCTACCCGTTTTGTGGGCCTACTACTGATCATGTTCGCAACTTTTCCAGGTAATTACGATCCTTTTATTTTTATTACGTGCTATTTCATATATTATACCGTTTAAATTAGTTTTTAGATGAACAAATGGCAACATATATGCGAAAGAAACGTCAAAACAATACATTTCATTACCACTCCCAACAATTCACAACCTGTCATTCTTAATAAAATAAACCCTTGTTTAATTCCGCACATTTCCTTCCTCCTTTCATCCCGTCCAACATCCCTATCCTATTCCTTGCTTGCCTAACAATTTCCCTTATAATAGTCATCAATATCTCATCACCCATTTAAATGTTCTACATATATCCATCTGATTCCTTTGGGTTTTGTCCCAACAAGTCTCCCCCATCCTGCCTAGGGATTTCTTTTTTGTTATTTCAAATTTTCCATCTTCTTCCAAATCACACTGTCAGCATCCTCCAATGTCCGCCATCTTACTTTATTGACCAAGATTCCGCTTTCAACAAAATTACGCTCCAAATGAAGGTTGTTACTGATCTTTTCTTAACAACCTTACTCAAAGCACCTGTCATCAACTCCCTATTCCTCGTGAAAGTATCTTTGTCTCACAAAATTCTTCATATTCTGTCCCTCTAGCTTTGACCATTTTGCGGCGGAACACTTCTGAGATAGGTAAATTGTTCCACCTGCTCTAGTACGTGTATTTGAACTCTCATTTTTATAATTAGCTTAGGTTTATTCCTTTACATAAACCACACGTATGTTTTGTTAACATTTATTCTCACCCAATACCCATTGCACAGACGTTTTAATGCTCTCAGCATGGCTGTAATTTCTTGGCTGACTAGCTATCTAAAACTTGATTGTCAGCAAACTTAACTGATTGTACGGATTCCCCGCCGACTTGAATTCCTATTTCTAGTTTCTCCTATGACTCTTGAATCATTTCCTCCACATATACGCTGAACAGCACAGGGAATGATGGACCACCCTATCTTGCTCCTTCTCCTAACATTGTCCATCCGGATTCTCCGACCCCCACTTGCACCTGAGCAAGTTCCTATTTTCTGCAATGTATCCATTAGTTTTTCCTAATACACTTTATCAAAGGCCTTTTTGAAGTATACAAAATGGGCCCTTAGGTCATGATTTAATACTATGTTTCTCTCGATCACGTTCTCTCGTGTTTCATCACGCTTGTCCCTCCCACTTCTGAACCCAGGCTGGCCATCCCCTAAGTAATCATTTTCCCTGTTCTCTGTCCTCTCATTGATGATCCTGAGAACCACTTCAGCTTTGTTAAAAATCAAACATATTGTTTTATATTCCTCACATATGGCTGTGTTTCAATTTTAATGATGGAACGAAATTGATGCGACAAAATCTTCCTGCCACATTCCTTTCTCATAAATGCAACAAATTGGTCCAAAAAAATGTTGCTCTTCCTTATTTCACTCCACTTTACTTAATTTACTTTCTATATCCCAATAAAGCATGCCTAGGCTAAAAAAATACCCACCTAAGTCAAATAATCTGTCTTTGCCTAAGCCAGCTGGTCCAACTTCTCTCCCATATAGTACCTCAATGCATACAATCCCTCGTATATCACTTCATTCTCTCTTGAAACTTCACTGGTTCAGTTTATAATTTTCCTGATCTGTCTTTGATTATTTGCAAGGATTTTTTCTTCTTATTTCTGAGCAATACTCATAACTTCCTGGTTCTTTCAGCCATCGCCAATTTCACCCTTCTACATATAATAAAATTTTCATATCTTCGAATTGCGTTTCTTTCCGCGCTTCTTGAGATTTATTTGTTTCCCACCTCAGTTCGCTATTCAACACTTTATACATCCTTCTACCTATGTTTGTGTTTTCACTCCTTTATTTCCTTCCTTCGTTCGTCTTTCTAAACATCTCGTCTGTAATCCATGGTTTTTTGTCTTTTCCTATTTACTTCTCCTATAGTGTCGCTTGTGTCCTTAGGTATCCCTTTTTTCATATGCTTTCATTTTTCTTCTATTGTACTAATCTTTCTTTCCTCATTCATTGCCGTCCGCTGATTCTCCTTTTTTATCATTGTGGTTAATGTTTCAAAATTTCCTTCTCCAACCGACTTTCCTATTTTATTCTCTTTGATCGACGTTATACTTCATTATGTAGTACTAAATTATGAGAGTATCCGCCGCCTGGAAACTGTGCACATTATTCACGCTGTTTCTAAATCTGCGTCTAATCTAATATCCTTTTGTATCCCGAGCATTTTCCATGCACTATGGTGTTGGAGCCAGTGCTATTTGTTATTGTTGAGCCCTGTTTCCTGCAGAACCCAATTTCTCTCTCCCCGCTGTCATCTCTTGTTCATAAACCGAGGTCCCCCACCTCACTTTGCTTACCATCTCTTCATTTGCTTACCATTGCATTCCAATCCACCATCATATCAAATATTTCCTTCCAGGAACACCCGCAATTATTTATTTTAATTGATAGTATACCTGTAGCCTGTAGACTTCTATCTCCCTATAGGCCCTGGTGGCATGTAGACCTGAAAAATGACCAAGTTCGGAGGCTCAGCTTTTATATCTACTAATAATATTCCATCAGTCGCTTAGTATATGTTTACTACCACCCTTTTTACCTTTTGGTTCAATATAATCGCCACCTTTCACCAGCTCTTCCTATCCGCTGTACATTATTATATAACTTCCCATACATATTACTCCAGTAATCCGTTATCCTTATATGAGGGGGGAACCAAAAGTAACGGAAATTGGGCAGCGGGGGAAGCGAGAGTGGGGGAAGTCTTTGTTCGGCCGGTCGTACGTTAGACACGCCACCTGCGTCAGTATGCGTAGCGCCGTCGCTGCGACTGGATCGGTCCGTCCGCGAGAGCTGTTTCAGTGAAACAACTTTTTTCATTTCGGAGAAAAACGTGATGGCGGATTATGTAGAGCAACTCGCTGCAGTGAAATTGTGTTCCCTGTTGAGGAAATCGGCCGCAGAAACTACTGTAATACTCAAGACCGCTTATGGGGAAGCTGCCCTAAGCAAAACCAGATTCTAGGAGTGGTTTACACGTTTCATAAATGGTGGCATGTCAATTGAAGACCAACCCCGTTAAGGCCGCCCTTCAACATCAAGAAATGACGAAAACTTCGACAAAATCAATGCCCTCATTCGTGAAGACCGTCGCAGAACCATTGATCAACTCTGTGAGGAGTCTGGAGTGTCATGGAATTCAGTTCAGAGGATTCTAGAGCAGATCTTTGGCACACAGGCGACTGGTTCTTCCATCACGAGAACGCCCCGGCTCATACCGCCCTCACCGTGATGCAGTTTTTGAGAAAAAACGGCATGACATCGAATTTTCAGCCCCCTTACTCACCGGAGTTAGCTCCTTGTGACTTGATTTTGTTCCCGAGACTCAAAAGGGGCATGAACGGAAAGCGTTTCGACACTGTGGAGGAGGTAAAACAAAAATCGCTAGAATGCCTAATAGCACCTCGTACAGCCCTAAAATATCTATATTTCATCTCTTGATCTCTCACTTATTATTTTCTAATTTCTCTCTCCTCAACCTCATCAAATCATCATATTCTTACTAATTTGGTACTCTTCTATGCTGCTGCTATGGTTTCTGCTTTGCAAGAATTTTTTTTTGATGACGACTTTAGAAGCCTTGACCCTCCCGCTGCGGGGCACGACACACGGCCCTCCAGCTGAGTCCCACAGTTGCCAGGACTCTTACAGATTTATTCTCACTATTGTTTGATGTCACAGCAATTTACGCCCCGGCCCCATGGAATGGGGCCGGGACGTAAATGGCTGTATTTTCCCGTTGCCTTCCTTAATAGTATTTTTAAGGCGACACTATCATTTAACGGCCGCCCCACTGGGGTCAGAAGCCTAGAGGGGACTGCCTTTCATCTGACTCCTATCCTTCGACTTATGTGGTGTCTGTGGACGTAGGTGACCCCACCAAGAGCAATTATCATTACATCCACCAGCATAACTCTAGGAGTTATCAGAGCCCATACGCTCTTCCTTTTCGTCAAGATTTTAGTCCATGGGTAGGGTCAAACGTTTCGATTACCCTAATTTTAAATTATTACACACACAGTGTTAAAACGTTTCACTTGTTTCCACCGTTTATCCTTAACTTTCTGAAGTGTAATGTAATACATCACCTTCCGGGAATGACAAGTACGTTTCCCACCCTTCTCAATATTATCTAAACATTGCACTACGGAGCAGTGTAAAAGGCATTCAGCTTCAAAAATTCTGTGAATTTAACTCTTGTGGTTATTTCACCTTTTTCCTGTGCGCCCACGATCACAGTAATTGCTCCTAAGATTGGTTTTGATTGGTAAGGATATACAGCTCACCTCATGCCAAGCCTTGCTACATCTGAAATTGACACGTTCGGAGTGGAAGCTCCTCTCTCACGTGTGTCACCTGAGGTTTCCCACGACGTTGTGGTAATCAGAAAATCATACCGCTTGAGTGGCAATGAGGGGATGACCAGAGGGGTCATCTCGGAATTGGAACCCAGTACCCTTCCGCCAGCGGTGTTAACGCTCCACTAGGCAACCACGCCAAGAGCACATCACATCTCATATTCCTGAAATATATTCTGAGGAAAAAAACTTTACTTATGGTCTTTCGTATGCATCCATTTGTGAATTGAGAACTATCATTTGAATGACACTTAAAAATCAATAATCACCCATTTAAGCTTGAGTGTTTTTTCGTCAGTTACTGTATATCGTCTTCATTCTCTTCAAATCTTCTCACCCTGTTATCTGCTTTTGCTTCACTCAATACCTTCAACCGCTAAGGCCCTCCTTATCTCCCCGCCCGCACCCCAACGCCCTCCCTCGCCTCAAAACACCATGTTGTCTTCTCTCCCCCGTGCACTTAATCCTCCCCTCAACACCCGCCTCTCATCCTGCTCCGCCCCCTACTCGTCTCCCTCCCCCGCATTCCCCTCCCCACGCATTTCCTCCCCTCCCCTCGCCCTCCCATCACTTTATTCCTTTTGTCATTGTATTCCTCTCTCAATCAATCTTTCCATAACTCACACGCATTCATATTCACGCCACTCTTTCTCCCACGCTCCCCTCTTTTTAAATTCCGCCCCCGTTCCACGTATCACTGCTCATATCATGCCGCCCCTCCTCCTCACTTTGCATCTCCTCCGTCTCACTTTCTCTTTTTTTTATCTCTCCCCGCCATAACTTCCACCACCCGCCCTCCTCCCACTCCTTCTTCCCCTCACACGTACACACACACACGCACGCACTCACACCCCCCGTAAGGCCACCCCTATCTCTCAATGTCTCCAGACATTCCATAAATCTCACCTCTTCTCATTTTCCTCAGCCTTCAACCCTGAGCCCCAACCCTTCAGCCCCAACACCCAACCCCCGCTCCACCTCCGCTCACCCTCATCTTCGCTTTGCCTCCCTTCCCATATCGCCCCCTCGCCGGTCGGCGTTGGCGGGTGCTTTGGCGCCCGGGCGTAAATCGGAGATATTTTGCCATATTTCGGCCAAATAAAGGAGAATTCTCTCTCCCTTTCACCTTCCCCACTACATTTTCTCCTCCTTGCTCTTCTTCTGTCTCTCCCTTAAATTAAAAATTTTAACCTCAAAACTCACCGAAATAAAGTCGGAAATTGTAATTTCTCCCCGGGTGATTGGATAGTAGCTCAAAGCTCAAGTTCATGTATCACAACCGTGGATAAATATGTATTTTTTTATCTCCCGTTAAATGTGCCTTTAGAGTTCTTTTCGGAGAATGCGATTACCATTGATCCCGGCACTGGCTTGAGTTGGGATCGTTTTCTTCTTCAATTTATTTTGAGACGTACGCCGCTCTGGGTGATTCCGCGTGTCATACCCTATTTCAGTGAACAGAAGGAAGGCCTTTCCCGGGCTGGAGGAGATCCGCATGGATGCTGAGGATGTTTAAGTGCGGAAACTTTTGCACACTCCATCTCTCAAGTATTTCTTTGTCCTATCTTTCACTGCACCGACGCTGAACGGACCCTCAACACTATTGATATTTATTATAATTATGTGTGCCTCGATTAAGGATGTATTTATTAAGGAGGATGATTAAGGAGGAATTAAGACCAGTGCGATGAATTTTATAGGACAGAGATCATGGGGTCTAATTAAAGAGGAACGTGTTAGACGGGAAGGGAGAAGTGGATATGCGCAGGCAACAATTCCTCACAATCAAATGATGGTGAACGATTGGTAACGTGTTAAGGTTGTGTGAGCACTTTGCTGAGCATTTTCATCGTCACAAGTCCACCTCAACTAATTGATAATGAATTCAACTTTAATATTTTCTATAAAATTTGATCATATCTGCAATTTCTCGTTTCTTAATCATCCTGCCTTTGCATAATATTTTGAAATTATGAAACGAAAGTCGGCCGTCCAGAAAGTAACTTATGTTTTGAGATAAAATATGAACATGGTGGCAAAAAAAGGTTTTATTATATTTTTTAAATATTTTATACATTCGTTTTGAAAGGCTCATTCTTAAACTATTTTTCTATAGAGTTGCTATTCAAATTGAGGCATATATTACAAAAATACACAAGCTTTTCAATGTCGTCTTTGAAGAAATTCGCCGCCTTAATTGTTAATCACTTGTGTAGACAAGCATACAATTCTGCGACCCTGCCAAAGCGCTGTGTTGCAAGTCACGTCTAGTGAGAGATCCATAATTTGATATCTCCAATTTTCACGAATTTTTTCGTTAATTTTTACCTGCCATTTTAAAACTGAATGCACCACTACCGTACTTCGCCTTCACTCATTATTCTTTCTCAGTACGTTTCCCAAAGTTGCCTATGAATTTCAAATGGCTTGCGGTTTTTGCAGGTAAAAATCTAATCATAGATTGCACTTCACTTCAACTCACGGGATATTCTATTGCAGTCCATATTTCAACAGTTCACAGTAAGTAGAAAGCCCAAGGTATGAAAACCGCAATAGCAGGATGCATACTCAGGGTAGGAGCGTTTAAATACCAATATGGTGGCTCTACCCCTACCAATCGACACGCTAAACCGAAACGTAAGTTACTTTCTGCACAACCGTCGTACTTTTGTGGGGGAAAAGAACTGCAAACCGTTAACTTTCTTGAGAGAAGTGTCTTGATTTGCGGATAAGCTGTAATGAAAATGTAATCTAGGTGTCCTGCTAATAGTCTGCTGAGCAAAGGCACGATTTACAAGGTTTTTTTTCTGAAATAAAAATATTACAATTCAAGCAGCTCTTCAAATATCTGTTCAAGTTCAAATCTTTTTAAAGATATTCATATCGCGTAATTTATTTATTCCTCAGTAAAATTCAATTGTAACGCTTACTAAGCATTCTATTGCCTTGATTTAGAACACATTTGCTTTAAAACTAGAGGATAAATTAAGTCTGAAAACAGGAGAGATATTTACTTGCACCGGTTTCAACAACTTGACTTCATCTTCACCAATTTCACTGAGAAATGGCTGTGACTTTAAGGGTTTCTTTAGTTGCCCTGATTAATGAACTGTATATATAACTATATCGGTGAAAACCATGATGGAGGCGTTCATCGGACATTCCCATGCCACGATGTGAACGATGATTTTACTCCGCACACACTTTCTAGTTTCATTACAATTGAGCTGTCGGCATATTTCCTAGTATTTTTTAGAATAAAAGGATATACCTTTGATTTTATTTGATATAATACATGTTGTATTTTTTGCGTAAAAAGAATTTATTTTAACGAATGTTACGACAATTTAGGCTGTCATTTGTTTACTCTTCATGCGGATTTTTTTCACGCTGATAGTTGTTACAAAATCTTATTGATAATAATATTTAGTTTTGGGTTTGCTTTAAAAGTTTTGCCATTTTTCATTGCATTTTCGAACGATAATTGTATTTGTGTCGTCGTCCGGACTAGCGACAAATGGTAAATGATGACGTATCTTTGCGTAGCACTGATGGGTTAAATGAATTGGATGGCCGGACTCGTTTGCTAAGCGTCTGGTGGTCGATACTGGCTGTCGATAATGCCTTGTTAATTGTTTCGTGGCAATTCTCTCTAGGAGAGAGGCCTTGTCTTTCCACGGGGGCTTTCCCTCTGGTGTTCGCCCCCCGGTGCGGCCGTCCCCTCGCCCCATCCCCTGGGCATCGTAGATGCATGCCGTGACACGGGCACCATGTGCGCTTCGGCGAATCCTCACGAGAGGCGTACACACCGCTGATTTGCGTCGTCCGAACACACAAACACGTGTCGCACAAGGCCGTATTCATTATGGATCTGGCGTGCGATATCCCGCTCGGATTGCCTAGGGGAGTGGGCCGGGGGGGGGGGTCTGGCGGGGGGGGGAGGCGGAAATGCGAGATCAATTCGGTGCCCGCGAAGCCTCTTCATTTTGCCGTGACCGTTAAATCCTACTTCTCGATTGAATGCTCGATACACGCACTTTCAAGGCATCATGCAATGATTCTGACGATATCAAACTATTTACTAAATATTTTGGAATGTTTACGTAAGTTTTTAAACCGTCGCATATGAATTTTGAAAACATAATGCTTCACACGCTTTTAATTGGGTTCGTTCATTTCACAGAAAAATGTCTTTAATATTAATGCGCTCAAAATCCTCCCCACCTCAAACACCCGCTCAAAAAGGTCACATGCATTCAATACTTCATTGCATGAATTCGGATTCATGGATTCCCGCAATTAAGTAAATAACTGTCCAAGTCAAAATTTTAAAGAAATGACACGGTAGGAATGAGCGCCACGGAGACTTTTCTCTCTTGCATTTTTAACTCTGGAGACCTTTTGTCCTTCGTATCCCCGTACTTAATGTCAAGAAAGTTTAAACCGTCCGATCACTGTTACAAATCATGTGAGTCAGGTTCATGTTGAATTTTCCCGTAGTATTTTAACCATTTTACGGTGAAATCAAATGGAAAAAATAAATGTATAGTTTGCACCTTTGTGCGCCCACCCGCCGCCGTGAACGGGTTTTCCACGCCTCGTAGGCCTATTGAAAGGCGGCGCCCGAAATGCTGCTAAGCTCTCTCGTCACGGTCTATTGCAATGCTTCAACCGAGCCGTGGTCACCTCCATTTAACATGGATTTGAGATGAGGGAAGAGGAAAAAGTCTGGTGGGACAATATAAAAAAAATTGGATCTTCACTCACATGGTCGAGAAGCTCTTGAAAGATCTGCGTGCGAATTACTTTTCGTTCGTCCGAGTGCACTCGCGGTATCAAATTCGCACACGCCTTTTTCATGCCCAAGTTATTGGGCACAAGTCGATGCATATCACTTTTAGGGATGCCCAGTTCATCAGAAAAAATGCGATCTCTGTCCAACAAAGCCTTCATCTTTGCTATATTTTTGTCTTTTTTTGAGGTTGAAAGGCATCCTAAAGGTTCGGCGTCTTCAATCTTTTCTCTACTCTGCCAAAATTACTTATGCCAATCAAAAACACTAAATCTATCCATGGCATTATCACCATAAGCTGCCTTGAACATGTCATGAGTCTCTTTCCCAGTTTTTCCCAACCTCACGCAAAATTTGACGGCGTGGCGCTGTTCCAATAACCGGTTCATGAAGGAGCTGAGGTTTATAAGGTGTGATTGAAGAAAGACAGGACTGGTTTTATTCTGCGCAAACCGTTCAACGGATCGAAACGAGACACAGTGCGCCATCTAGCGACACACCTGATAACTGAAACGAGAGGTAGTGCGTTTGTTTACGTTGTGTCGTTTCATTGCAGCAGCGGTACGTGTCTTAACCTGTTCGTCGCCGCGTGCAACGGCAGCAATGAAGGAGGAGCTAGAGGAACAGCGTTTGTGCGTGAAATTTTGCTTCAAACTTGGCAAAAGTGCTAAGGAGACATTTGGAATGATTCAGCAAGTCTTTGTTAATGAAGCTATGAGTCGAACCAGTGTTTTGAGTAGTACAGTCGTTTTAAATCGAGCAGAACCTCGACAGATGAAGATCGCGAACGCGCGACACATAACGCGCCGGCTCATACGGCGCTGATCTTGAGAGAGTTTTTTGCCAGAACCGGAACTTTCGTGGTCCCGCAGCCGCCCTACTCTCCATACGTGGCTCCATCAGACAATTTATTTTATTCCCAAAGTTTTCCCAAAAATCAACCTGGAAAGGGCACCGATTCGAATCTATTGTAGACATTAAAACTAATTGTTCGGCGGACTTGAAGAGGATCCCTAAGGCGGCTTACCAGGCAGGTTTAAAGAGCTGGAAGAAACGTTGGCAAAGGTGTGTCGTCAGCCAAGGCATGTACTTTGAGGGCGACAAGTTCGACTAAGCTGTATCCGTCGAAATAAACAAGTCATAAAATCAGTCCTGTCTTTTTTCGACCACACCTTGTAGTTATAGAGGTTATAGTGGTTTTGCGAGAGTACGTTCCGAATTCCGCAAAGGCTGGGAGCCAACTGTCACCGGCCTCCAACCTTTCCTAAAACTCCGCTCCCTTGAATCCAGCCAGTGAAACTGCCGCCCATTCATCTATCTGGGAAAAATAAGTACTGCTAGTTTTGGTACAGACCTTGTGTGTGTGTAAAAGCAAATAATTTTATTGAATTTTTTTTTGGAAATATGTTCTTTAAATAAATTGATATGTATTTTTAATAAAAGTATTACTCTATTCTTCTTTCGAGTAGGTGGCGGTAGAGCGATCAAATCGAGGGGGGCCAGGAGTCATAACATCCTCATGTATTTACGCGTAATTGCGTGGGTGCTTATCTTGCAGCATCAAGACCTCGGAACACTTAGAGAAGATTTTTTTACTCTATTTGTAGAATGTTGAAAAAAATGAAAGAGGAATTCCAACATCATTTTTAAACATATCTAACCGAAAATGATGTAAATATTTACTCGTACATGAAGTGTCTGAGGTATCGTATATCATTCAGCTGAGGAGAAAATAGAAATGAATTGAAAAGGTGCCTCGTCGTTCCAACTCCCTCCCCTTAAAATGTGAAGCGGTTGAAAAATGAAGATGAATAATTGGCGAGCCGCAATTTTTGCTAAGTGTCGATATCCGAAGATTATTTCATAGCATCTAAATGCCGGCCCTTTTTACTGAATCGAAATGTGTCCTTTTAATTTGGAGAAAAAAAAATATTAACATATTTTCAAATGTTTGTTACAGACAAATTAGTTTCTTATCAATGTAAACCAATATGTATGAAACATATTTTTTTACCTTCTGTAGAACAGATGTTTATATTCTATTCCCACTTTAATATCTGTGTCGTGTTATTTTTAGCCTATATAACAATTTTCATATCTTTATAAACTAGTATTGGCAAGTATAAACATATAATATGGAGACGGGGTATACGAGTAGGTTGGATAAGCATAAATCTTTGAACACATTTTTGAGGGTTTTATTCCTTGCCTGTTCTTTTTTTATTACTTTTCTAATTTTTCCAATAACTCCACATAAATGAATATGAAACATGAGCGTAAATTTGAGAATTGTTTGCGAAATTGAGATAAAAAATAAGTAGGTGATATTATTAAATTTATTTTATGCCATTATTTATTTTGTCACGTCATTCTCCGCATCGTTTGTCGTTTAGAGTAAGGCAATAGCCGTATTTAATGTTATCTGGAACTTTTCAAGGCACCAAAGAACGATTTATATTTTTTAAATCGTCTAAAATGACAAATATAAAAATAGCATCGTTAATAAGCAGACTAATAGTGAAGACTCAGCCGTAAAATATATCCGCCGGGGGGTTCATCCGTTTAGGCCTTTTTCGTCGAGTTTGTCCTTTTTGACCGTGGCATAAGTAAACAGGAAAAACGTGAAATGGAATCATGAACCACATAATAACCTAATTCTATCCGTCATTAATGTCGGTTACGAACAAAAGTTTGATAGAATTATCAAAGTATAGAACTCATTTCTCATTTTGTGTAGCTCATTACGGTACTATGTTTTAAAATCTAATTAAGTTAAATCTTCTTTAGTTGTAATTTAGAATGAATTAGACACATGCAAACATAACCTAGCCACGTAAATGGTAAACACATTTTTGCATGCGCTCTCTTTCTCCTCTCTCTCTTTCTCTGTCTCTCTGTCTGTCTCTCTCTCTCCTTATATATATATATATATATATATATATATATATATATATATATATATATATATATATATCATAGTAAATATCAATGTATCAT
Organism: Hetaerina americana; assembly: GCF_022747635.1. Lineage (NCBI taxonomy): Eukaryota > Metazoa > Arthropoda > Insecta > Odonata > Calopterygidae > Hetaerina > Hetaerina americana. Next base: position 1,237,037 of record NW_027286514.1, on the reverse strand, counting down.
AGTTTATATTACATGTACCACGGCATCCGATAAATATCTTGGAGCATGCAGTCAGGAGGCCGGATAAAACCGACGACGAGGCCATATTAAAGTAATATTATAACGAGCAATTTCCATTAAATATTATGGCGGTTGCTCTCCTGCGGCCAGAATTAATTTTGAATGAGTTTTCGTTATGAATTTCACAGAGTAATTACGTTGAGACTTTATTTTTTTTATGTTTAGAGAAAAGATGGAACGAAAATATTTTTGCTCTCCCGTTCACAGAAGCCAACGCGACGGCCGAGCCACCGCCGGTGTCCACCTCTGCCGCCGCAGTGTCAGCGGCGTTGCCCAGAGCAGAGGCGTCGCCGTCGCTGCCCGCCGAGGGCGAGGAGGAGGAGGACATACTGTACCAGAAGGACGCCTCGTTCTCCGCCGAGAGGGAGTTCGGGCCTTCTGAGACACCGCCCACCGCCTCCTCGGAGGCACCCTTGCCCATTGGAGTACGCTTTGTGAGCGCGGGACCGGGACTGGAGGCCCACGCTGTGCCCACGCCGCCGCCACAGGAGATGTGCCTGCTAGATTGCGGTCCCGGCTCCTGCCTCATGGAGGACCTGGAGGAGGGCAAGGGCGGAGGGGGGGGCCTCGACGCCCCGTCCAGACGACACCGCCAACGGTGCCAGTGTCCCCTGGGGAGGGGGGGCGAGCGGTGCGAGCGAGGTGAGAGCGGCGGGGATGGCTGGCTAGTTCTCCTTCCCTTTGGTGGTGACCGGGGTGGGACAGGGAGTAGACGAATACTTGACGACGGCGTGAATGGATAAAACCCGCGCTCTCTCTCTCTCTTTGATTATGCGGGTCGCGGATTTTAGCTCGGTATTTCTCTGGGATTTCATTGCATGGGTTTGCAAGAGGTACATGAATAATCCGACCGATATGCATGCGATGAATATTTAAGATTCACGCGTCGCTTGATCAGTCGTATTTACTGGTCGTACACATACACATGCATATGCATACACACACACTATATATATATATATATATATATATATATATATATATATATATATATATATATATATATATATATATTATATATAATTAAGTATTAAGCATTACCAAGTAGTGCAATGTGCACGAGGAAGCAGGATACATTGAATATATATATATATATATATATATATATATATATATATATATATATATATATATATATACATATGTATGCAAGTATGTATGTATAGATATATAATCAATATATCCTGCTTCCTCGTGCATATTACACTAATTAATAATGCGGATCAATGTTTGCTATATTATTTTCTTAAATATTAAACGACCAGTAAACATGCGTTAATAATATGAGCAAAATATTTATTCATGGTATAAAGATAATATTTTTTATCCAATAAATTTCCGTTAATGTGCGTGTGTCTGAAATTAATTCTCATAATGGAGATAATGTGGGAATAAGTAAATTGCCTTAATTTTTTTACTTGATCATATGTTTTCTACAATTTATTATCCTAACTTGATCTGATTAATTATTGTCTACGAAAAGAATGATGCTTAAGATAAAAATCATTTGTGTTATTTTTATATTTCAAGACACTAAGACAATCGCGAAATATTCCATCTTGCTTATATCAGTATTTCATTCTCATTAGTATTTTATAGCAATTATTGGTTTTGATGGTTTTTAAGAGCTACGAGTAATACATAACGCCGCTGACTTCCTCCCAGCCTAAACTCTCGTTACCCCATATTATTTCCTTCCGCACTTCGTCACACTCTATACCACCGCACCTGCCGTCATAACAGCATGTTCTCTTCCTTCTTTACAAAATACTCTGCCTTCTTTCTCTCTTGGCTTTTAGTATCTCTCTTAATTTTTACGACGTTGGGTTTAATGGAAGAAGGAGCCATTAGGTGTCAATTTTGCCCAAGTAAAGACCTCTGTGTCTATCTCTTTATCTATCTATCTCAATAATTTTCATCCACCTATTTTGGTTTCCTGCAAATTTCACCAAGAATCTTAAACTCGGTTCTTAGCACATGCAAAGCTTCATTTTTTCATCTTATATATTTGTTTATCTTATTTTCTCCTTCATTTACTTTACCTCCATTTCAATGACCTCTAATCTATGCTCATTCACTTTCACCAAAAATATATTTTTAAGTCTCTACATTGTAAGGCTTCATATTAAAGACTTAACTTATCTTACGTCTTTACTCAACGTACATACCATCAGTTTTTTCCTCTTTACAAATACTTTTAACCAACATAATATTTTTTCTAATGTCTTCATACTAATCCCACTTATTTTGATAAAATTTTCCTATTACCGACGCCAACATTTGCTATTGCTGACTCGTACGAGTCAACACTAAAGCAAGAGGCCACTACTCGAAATTCATTTATTACTTTCACCCTATAGTTGTTTGCGCAATAGACCTTTGCCTCATTAATATGTGAATGGATGCATCATAATAATGACGCTATCATTATTCATATATAAAATTTTATTTTATTTTTCATAAAACGATTTTTCCTTTGCGAAGGATAGGTAAGCTTTGTACGTGAAAGATGCATAAGCTACCCGCTGTCAAGTCGTTAATGAGATTCTAACGAGGATTGCCATTTATTTCCTTTCTTTTCTTGATGAACATAAATTTTCTAACCTTGGATAAATGATAATCCTCTTTTAAATTAACCTTTATTTTTCTAAGGTCCTAATTGAAACAGTTAAAAATGGTATTTTCAGTTGTCTCTCCATTTAAGTAGTAAGTACCCCGTTTCCATCCTAGTGTCTGATAATTTTTTGGTGATAAAATATACAATGTACTCTGCAACTAATTCTTACACATAATTGCACATCGAAACTGGGAAGGTTCTCATTACGGTCAAACTCTACGATAGTGCAGTAAGTGCAATTGATGGACAAATCGCCAAAATTCAGATCTCTCTTTATTTGTTATTTTAAGTCCCGATGACTCTCACTTAGTCAGTTCCCGTTGGTTGGAGGCGTAGATTAACCGAGCTAGAAGGATGCCTTTAAATTCCTGACTTTGAAAAAGTGAAGGAAAAGCTCAAAATGCCAACTTTGTTTGATGGCATTCCACGGCTTCGGTATTCATTTTCGTATGTTATTTCAAATTTGATTGAAACCGACTCTTTTGATCTCTGGTTCTACGAGTTTAAAAATGGTCCCCCTGTCTGCTATTTAATGGTCTTTTTTTTAATTTCACCTTTCCGTTCTTTCAAAATTTACTTGGGGTGATGGAAGAGAACTAATTGGCCATTAATTTAATTAATTTGGTACTGGTACTGTTTATTTCATATTTTAAAAGCCCGGTTAAAATATAGCGTCTCATTTCCAAATTGAATTATTATGTTGTATGACAATTTCTGATATGGGTAACCCACTTCAGTTGCCGGTAATATCAATATTGTATCCGCAAAAACCTATATTCGAAAAAATAGACCCAATTATTCGAACAAATTATTTGACCTGAAAACCTACGATACTTCATGAAAACCTACAAATATTAAGTCAAAAGGCTATACAAAATTTATATTGCAATACATAGTTCAATTACAAATTTTCCACTAGCCCACGTTTTTTGTCGAGTGCCTCAAGGAAAAATGGTAGTCAGTTCCCAATTCCCAATTGATGTTTTCCAAATACTAAAACATTTCTCAATGTAGGCATGATATCGGGAATTCCGTGATATTTCCTCGACGAAACTGCACCTTGGGCTTCAATCTGCCCCTAGCATTAGTTTAAAGGGGACTTTTCAGCGGAGTTGATAGTGAGGACGTGATTTTCCGCGAAAGGGAGACTGCCAACGAATGAACTGTCTTCGGGTAATACCGTCACGGGAACCGTGCAATAGATCTAATTGGCGCCCGGGAGGATTGCGACACGCCTTACACAAATGAGTACGCGGGTTGCATAACAACGCAAAACACCCTGATTAAGGCAAGCGCCGGCCGAAGTAGAACAACAGCCACTCCATGCATATGCATGGCTTCGATGTGAACCCCTTTAAGCTTATCATTAAATCGAATAATCCTCTGAACATGCAAAGGTATCGTTTTGAAAGCTATGAGGAGATGCATTTTCGATAACTCTTTCTCCTTTTCTTGAAATACCCGCGTCCTCACTTCCACTTCGCACTGAATCATTAACACCTCCGCCTTCATGGCTTTGCTTTAAGAGCCTCTAATTTTCTCATTCAAAAGTATAAATAGGTGTGGATGAAACTTTGTTTATCACGATAACTCTCATCTATGATAGGTGTCATGATGACTATATCTCATTCTTTGGCAGTTAACTAATATGGACATCTGTCTTGAAACAGGCATAAGTGCAGTGATATTATTTTTTTGAAGTCTCAATGATGAAATATCGGTTCTCTAAAAAGATGAGAATATTTTATGTATTATTAAGATACCATTTAAAATGTATCATGAATCGAACTTTTTTAACTTACTAAACTCTGTACTAAAATTCGGGTGTCAATAAAGGATATTTCTCCTTAACCTTTTTATTTGATGAGAATCGTATCATAATATGCGTGGTTTATTATTTTTATATGCACCTCTCATTTCTGAATTCAAAAGTAATCATTACAGATGGTGTATACCGAATGAAATGTTTTAATATACACACGTGCATATGTAGTGCACTTACACGTTCCCATGCTTCTTATTTACCGGTCATAGGTTATGACTAGTAAAATACCTTCTATTGCTGCTATCTATCACACAAACTACTTCAACATGTACAGGTACCTGTATGTTTCTTTCGCTTCAGTCACAATCAAATATTGTTCCGAATATGCTATTTTCTTACGTGAGACTCCTACTATTCGACCGTTACTATTTCTTACCTGTCGAGTCTCTTCGGTGAGTTTCAGTCATGATTTTCACAGTCTACTCCTTCTCTTAAAGACTAATCTTTCTTTTTTCTCAAAAAACTCCTTTTCTTCAAGACTAATATTTTACAAACTTCCTTATCATTACTTACAAAGAAATATCAGTCCTTTCGTAATTTTTTATAACCGATGCACTCCAAATATGATCTATTATGGCTAACTCTTTTCACATTTTCTGTTAATTTTTTTTACTAAAATTACATCTCGTGGTCACATAATTTAGTCTGTGCGTATATGTAAATTGTTGTGCCTACGTTTTCCCAACAATATATTTTTATGATAATTTTCCGGAGATTTAATTACTCAGTGATGTCCAAGGGTCACGACAGCTAGCTTACAGTAATTTTCATAGAGATGGCGTGAAGAGTGATATCACTCGTCGGACCCATTCGAGTCGTATACGGTTAGTGGTGACTCTTAATTGGGGCACTCGCCGGTAGGTGGGCGAGGGAGAAATGATTTTTTACCACTCCATCCCGAATGTTATTTCACGCTTCATTTCTTTCGAGCCGTAACCCCCTTTATTTTTTTAAAGAATGTTCTTGTCGAGGAAATTCCCCGTCATTTCCTCGGAATCCGTACCTTTCTCATTCCGTTTTTCGAAGGCGCTTTTAGGAAATTTTCTCATGTGACCCTCTTTCTCTCTTTCTCTCTCCCTCCTTTTTCTCCCCCCCCCCTCTCAATTCATTCTATACTCCGCCGACTTCCCATCTCATCAGAGGTCTCCGTGGTGACGCCTCATTTCACCGGCCAATCCTACGTCGCCTTCCCGGCGCTCAAGGACGCTTACAAGGCGGTGAGGCTGACGCTGGAATTCCGGCCGGACGAGGGAGCCTCCGACGGGATCATCCTATTGGCCGGCGAGAGGGACGACATGGCCGGCGACTTTATGGCCATCGTAATCCGCGAGAATGGAGACGTGGAATTTTGGTAAGTTTCGGTGATGCACCTCGTTAGATTACGGCCGGCGATCTGGTCACCCAGTCGTATAAGGTTGGCAAAATGGACTTCATTCAGTTTGATGTGGAATCCCGGAAATGTAGTCCGTGGATCGAAAATGAGAGGGAAATCCCAAGAGGAGGTTTGCAGCGAGGGATGCATTTGTGAGCACAGGATGCTCTGCTCTATCTGAGGCAACTTCCAGGAATGTGCTAGAGTGTTCTCTGAGGTGTTTTAAATTCATTAAATAAATAAATATATATATATATATATATATGTATATATATACTACGTATATATATATATATATATATATATATATATATATATATATATATATATGCATATTCCCTGTATTGTATAAAGAGTTGCTTTGAAAGAGAAGAAAAAATATATAGGTGAAACTCACGTGGCTGTCACTGTTAACTGCGTGAAGAATTAGTGCCTAATTTCGAACAATGCCGGTAATAATTTTTCGTAAAGTTAAACCTTGCAAAATTCATTTCTTAGTTTAAGCAGGTCGTAGTATCAGTAGCGAATGGTTAAGTTCAGGTAAAATGCATAAGATAGTGAGGTTTATGAGCATGCGCTTAGTTTTGCTAATACATTAAAATAGCATTTAATGCGCGATGATTTTTTTATTTTATAAACACCCAACTTTTAACAAATCAATTTAGCTTATCCTTACTGATATGTATAAAACTTCATGTTGTACGTGCTAGTAACTATCTCATCTTTCGATGGTATCAATATATAATTTTCAATCGATCAAAATTATGTAGGTATATTTAATTACCGAAAAGGTATTGACATGATTTGCACGTAACGAGGAAACTAAAAACATGGAAAGTCAACTCAGTGGACAACTCACACCGTGTATCACACAATTTTGGTTTTTGATGAGGTGGCTCTTTGAGTTTTATCACGTAGGAAACATGGTGACTCAACGTTCTCCTCGCGTTTCCGCGAGCGTCTCTTCAGATGAAATGTGGAGATTACTCTTGTAGGCAGAAGCTCGAGGTAGCGCGAGAAAAACGCTGAACTACGTAATGTTCTGCACGCAGCAACCCTCGAAAGTTACCTTAGCATCATCAAATTGCTGAGAAAGTTGACAAATTAGTTTCATATTCAGATGAAACATGGAATTAGAGAATACGTATGGCCATCCTTAGTTTGGAACTAAAGCGTCGTAATATTTTCTCAGCAATCGTTTTTGAGGTACATCGTCTCAATGGTACTCTAGAAGATAAAGTTAATATCCGTAGAGTTTAAAAGCAGCCATTGATTCGTGATTCCAGTCCAGGTCACCAAGTTGATTGCAATTGTTGTGGAGGAAGACTCAGTTGAAGTACAATGGATACGATATGTAAATAGTCTTGAAGTGGTTGTTTGAGAAACGCACTTTCTAAACTTACTGTTTGACCTTGTTATTGACATAAAGTCCCTTTGAAAGTCAAGCTTTGAGTCCAAAGATTCGACTGCGACCCTTACCCTCATCGTTTTGGGAGTTGACAGTGACATATTAAAGGTTACGGGATCCCATAGAAGGTTATGTGGAAAGTTCAACAAAAACTACTGCATAAACTTCACGAAGTGTTTCAGTGAAACATTTTCAACCGTCGTAAATATTGCGAAAGGTCACCTGCGCATGAAAAGATTTTGCTCCTTACATTATTTCCTGTCAATTACGAATAAAATTCCTGTTCTCTCTGCATTGGAAAGGGTAGGAGATGCTATCTACTAGAACTAATTCTCGTACATGGGGAGTGAATACTTTTACCAAAATCGCTATAGAATGTATGTTTACTATAGGTGCGTAATTATTTTCCGCATAAATATATTTATTTTCCGTTCCTAATATAAAGTGTTATAATTAATACTTGTCGTAAACTAGTCGAAAGTAAATAGTTTTCGTCTCTGTTGTTATTATTGATTGTTAAATTGAAATATTGAATCATCTCATTCAAAAAGATTAACATTCACTGCAAAATGCGAGTTAATAAACACTTTTCCAAACTTTTTCCACTTTGCTGAAGAATAAAAGTGTGCGTTTTCATAAGGGTTAACGTATTGTTTTAATCATTTTCGCGGCAATACATCTTCAAGCTGATGGCTCACCGAAAAATACTAAAGCATAATTAAACCAGAAATAACAAATATCTTCATTCCCTATTTCTGCAAAGGTAATTCGATCTCTAGGTTTAATACAATAGTACAGAATGTTTCAAATCTCCGCTATCGTGCTTCGTCGGTGGGCATTCCAAGCGTGAATTTATTTTCTCGAAACCCTTCTGGAGAGCGTGAAGGCTTGCTGCACAGTGGCAATACGAAAGTAAGCGAGGGATTTTAATGTGTCTCAATCAAATGTATGATGATCATCATTTTTTCAGCATAAATTCTATGCCTTCAGTAAATCAAATTATTTCCCAATCATGCTCAATATTTTTGAAGGCATTCAAAGTTTTAATATTCATTGTCGTTGCCATTCCATTTATTTAGAAAAAACATTATTCGATTTACTTTTTTAAGCAGATTTTGTAGTTATGGGAATAAAATCCTTTATTTTGAAATCAAAGTAGTGAGGGTTTGGAATATGTTTGAAATATCTTCGCCACCGAAAAATCATCTCCATAAATATTAAATTTCAGTTTACTCTTCAAGAGCAAAATATTATATTATTTAATACTGTCTCATTCCAATATGCCAGTCTTTATGGATGAAAATCGCGTGATGATACACGATTGCAATAATCTACCATTATATTACCTTTAAATTTGTGGATTACAAATCACAATGACATCCGTTTTGATTGCTAAAGGCTCGCTCATATTTCTGAGTCGGTCATGTGTGCTTTATTGAGAGCAAGGAGGAGGGTTCAAGGGGATTTGAAAGCGTTTGTGAAATTTTCCTATTATGATACTTTATGAATAAAACCCCTTTTTATATGGAACGTTTTTATTATTTGATAAAAACGCAAGCAGCAATATTCAGTTAATATATTTATATTGAATTTATGTGCGCAGGGGTGTTCATATTTTGTTCTATTGTTCTTGGTTTAGTTATTGGTTTCGCTGTCTCGGAAAGAACTTTTTCGCCATTTTTTATTTCGAGAAGTAGAAGCTATTTGTAAATACTTATTGTATAGTGCCGATTGGATCAAGAATCGTTCCTTCAGTCTTTTATTCATCGTCGTTCCTTCCCTGAAACTTTTGCATTCCAAGAAGATCCCCGTAGAAGTGATTTCGTTTCCTTTCATCGATATTCATCAGAATCTCCTCTCCCCCGGCCCTCCATCCACCTCTCTCCTCCCCTCTCTGTGAATTTTTGTAAAGAGAATCGAATTCCTGAACGCTCGGTGACTCGCAGGATACGGAACCCATTGTTTGAGGCGTCTTCTTCCATGCTTCCGAAATCCGTCCTCCGTGGCGTGTAATTTATTCGGCTCGATCCCTCGTTTCGTCCCCACCCACACGCGTGCTTGCGTGACCGTGCGTAAGTCCGCGATTGCCGCCGAGGGGATATCGATCGTCCGTTGGATGCGCTCACAAAAAACGCGATGAATGAGTGAATGAGAGGGCCTCTTCCCCTCGAGTGCACTCCCGGCCGCAAGTGGCCCTGCCCGGCTCCCCAAGGACTTGGCCGTGGGCGGTTGAGCCGTCCGAAGGTACGAGGGCGTAGAGCTCGTACAGCATGGAATTCCTTCTCTGCACCGCATTTCCTTCCCTCTCGGAATTTTTTCCTCACATGGGTATTTCGTATTTGGTCACAAAACAAAACTGAATTTGATTTGACGTATTTTCCGAGTCCATGTGAACTCGCTGCGGTGCGATGGACGTCGTTGCGCCCCGCATTCAGTGTTATTTCTGATTCCCGAGCGTCCTGTGGGAGAACTCCTTGGGGAGAACGTCGCAATACGGTGCATTTGCAGGGCCAATTTCCATCCCTCGGCAGTTATTCGTGGCCCTCTTTGTCAAGGTCCGAGTAAGCAGTATGCCAGCTGCAATTCAGAGTTCTATGTTCTCAATGAGCTCCATGCTCGTTATTACATTTATACAAATCATTTAAGAGGGAAATCCTTTCTCAATTCGTCATCCTTTCGCTGTTTCGATATCCTCCGCATCCCTACCTGTATAACGTAGACTGAGAGACCGATTCTGTATTTCCCACATCTGTTCCGCTTCTATTTAATTTCATTAGATATATAAATATGTGAACGTACAAATACTCACCCCGAGGAATATTTCAGATGTACTTGAAAATTACGCCTGGACGTTATAGTCTTGTTGCACTCAAAAGGAATTTGAGCAAGACAAACCATGTCAATGATTACCCCCACATACGCCGCTTCGCCTATTAGCCTATTACATAACGCATCGACTAATCAGTGTAAATACTCATGAAGAGTGTGTTTTAAATGTTAAATGGCTGGAATTAAATGAATTGTCTTCCTCGTTGATTTATGTTTCTTGGTCCATCCTAATCAGTATGGTCCATGGTCAGAGGCAGTAGAACACCCGGATGATTACCTAGCACAACTAAATCAATTGCAATTACGTACAAAATATAATAATACCATAAAATCAATTATGTATGTTTTTCTTTACTAGGGTTATTTGAATTTCGTGGGACAACCCCCTTAATAATATTTCATGTTCGTACTGATGAATGCAGTATTCACAATGAGTAAGTGTGATGAATTCCTCATAATGTGTTGCTCATTACTGTATAACTCACTAAGAAGAGGAGAGTTTTAATTCTTGCTGAATGGTGCAAATTTACGGCGAAATTCATTCAGTGAAAGGCATTTCCATCACACGAGACGGAAATAAGAGCAATCATTCCAATTATTAGCAATAGTAAATAATTTAATTTGCGTAATCGAAGCAGGACTCAAGTAGTTTAGCCTTACTGTAGAGAGCGGATGTTGTTCGATCAAGACCCCCTTAGGGTATACTTGCGCACATTTCTTTGATTTCGTTTCATCGACGCACAAATGATCGCGATTCTCAGCCTTTTATTGGTTCGATAATTGACCTACTGTCATTGATTTAACTCCGTTAGATGTTAACTCCATCATAAAGGTAATAGAGCGTTTTCAAACATGAATATTCAAGGAAGTGTGTGCATTAAGAGTATATTCTTTGCCTCTTAGCCCACAGGTGAAACTGAATTGAATGGCTCACGGATTTTTCGAGTTGATTTATCTCACTGAAAGAGCCTTCCACCAGCATCACTAGAAGCATCTTCAGGAGCCGAGTTCAGAATACCCGAAAACTCTTAACACCACTGCGTAAGCCTTTGTCAAAAACAATCCACGGTTGTGCGTTAATGTGGTTACTCCAAACTTTGGCAATTTAGATATCTGAAGAGCATCCATGCGTTTTCATCATGCAGACTGAGGAAGATCTGCCGAAGTGCACTTCGAGCTCATTCTTCACAAACACGTGCACACTCTTAAATCCACCTCCTGTGTCACTCTATTCCATCAATGTGCATTTGGAGTACGTGCTGTGAAACTCAGGGGGACTCATTGATGTGTACATCCCTGAGTGCTGCTGCCTACAGTTTACTCATGTTAGATTGCAACAGCCAAATATGGTATCTCGGTCATTTTCCCCGGGAAATCTAATTAACTCATTTTCTTTGAGATCCTAATTTAAAACAAAATATTATATCTTATTGGTATTCCCCTAGTTACGTAATCGCGATACGTGCTTTCGTTCAGCAGTCTCTTCTAATTATTCACTTTTCTGAAACGATTCTTCTTCCCTATTACATTGTATCCACTGTTAGCGTCACGATAGTCCCTGATTATGTATGGTTTTTTCCCGCGTTACCTTGCAAGTCAAAATAAAAATCTTCCTTTGTCCTGGAGCTCTGGTAAAACTAATCATTCTTCACATCTCGATTAGCATAGAATACAAATGTTTTCTCTATTAACTTAGGGAAAGCAACTGGGATGTGGATACTTTTACACCGATTAATCATTCTCTTTATTCGTCAGTTCCATCATTCTTTCCAAATATTTTCGATCCCAGTAAATGCAGTCCATAACCAGTTTAAGCGGTATTTTAGAAACTGCGCGTCGCCAACGAAAGTATTGATTGCCCAAAACAGCAGGTACTTCCCTCCTCTTCATGGCCTACTACCGAAGGAGTTCATTTCCCGCCTCTCGCATTACTTATTCTCTCTCTTCCGGAAGTGAGAAGGTTTTTGATAAAGCGTAGTTATTTCTCACTGCGGTGATTTTCTTTGCAGACAGTTCCTCATTTTGACGATGGATGAACTCTTGTTCCCCGCAATCACTTAGAGTGACTTCCGCGGGCGGTCGTGAGCTACCTTACCGATACTTGAAGAAGGCGAGATTAATGCTTCCGCTCTTCTCTTATGCTGAGGGAGAGGCATTAAGTTCACCATCCATCCCAGCTCAGGTTCATTAGGACCACGAAGTATTTGGGAAAAAGATCCCGTGGTTTTCACCTGCTCCCAAATTTGAGGAATTTCGTCAAAGTTTGGGAAGTGGAACTTAACTACTGCCAAAAAAAATTGGAGAATTATTTTTTGGTTGGCCACCCGAATTTAGCAAACTATAAACAGCATAGGGTCGATTACTGCGTGTTCTCCCATGATAGCTGTTCGCATGTATTTTTTCTCCTCGAATGTCACTGTAATGTGTCACTATTACAATTTTCATTTTTATTAGGAATAGTTCGTCCCTCCTAATTAATTACCATGCATAGAACGACTGCAAAAACCAGTGTCCGTTGTTTACAAATTCCATGTTAACCTCAAGTAACATAAAAAAATACTTTCCTTCCTGTAAGACGGAAGAGAGAGTGAAAATTTTTGGGTAAAACCTATTGCAAATTTTATGGGTCGCTTGGAAGTCCGGTACGATTTTCGGCCTGGTTCGGAGACTTTGTTTTCGCTTGAGCTTACTTCCCATAAGTTTCCACGTATTTCTCCCAAAAATGAACACGAGAGATTACGTTTAAACAATGGCGCTGGAGTCCCATCGTGATGGCGTTTTAAAGCCAACGGCCTTTTGGTGCCAGTCCAAAAGTGATGTGTGATTAGCCACTCCGAGTGAGTGTGGCGCGCTCTCAAACGACCGACCGCGTCACTAATGACCTGGTTGGAGTCGAGGGTCGCTCAACTAATCCCTTGGCCAAAGTTAAGGTTTCCAGGTTGTTCCTCCACACGGAGTTTTTGCTGTTGTTCGTAAAAAGGGTTTTTAGTCCTTGTCGCAAAAGGCCTTCTGAAGCAATTTTAATGGAAGCCTGATGTTAAAATTTTGCTTCGTTCATCGAAGACTTTTATTAACCACGCTGAAAGCGGCATGGTGCGACGAGTCGAAAGATTTCCCTTAAAAACATGCTAAGGTTGTTAAATGCGTTATTGGAGTAGGGCGTATGCATAGAAATATTTTTTTCACAAAATTAAATTATTTTCAAGAAATCATATTTTTTAAATTGACTTTGTTCAAGCTAACAAGTACGACGATAAAGCTTTGAATTCTCTAGAAATAGTTGTAAATATTTATAAATTGTTACCTTCAATTACAAATATGAGGTCCATTCCCTGCTTTTTAGCTACCTTCTGATACTTCTTTATTTCATAATTGTTAGAAAATTAAAAAAGGTTCGTAAAAAAGTCTTTTTAACTAATGTTTTCATTTCCCGGCAATGAAAGGTCGTTGAGAACCTATCCGATTTAATATAAGTATTCGGTTTAGAAAAACTTCTGTATGAATATTGTAAAGATTATACATGCATTATATGTATGTATATATATATATATATATATATATATATATATATATATATATATGTATATATTCATATATATATATATATATATATATATATATATTTATTTATTTATTTATTTATAAATCCCGGCGGTGTTGAATATTTTTCAGAGGTATCTCGATCCCTACTTGAGGTGCCTTGTGGAGGGCACTTTGAGTGAGTACGCCGTCCGTCGGATGGGACGTTAAACTGCGGACCCCTTGGCGCCTTTTGTTAAGAGTAGGCTAATGCCGACGCCGGGTTTCTCTCCACCCTTCATCCTTTCCTGTCCATCCCCTATGGCGCAAATAACCTCAGCTGTCGGTCGCCTTCCCTAAATACTACTACTACTTATATATTTATTTATATATCCGTATGAGACAGGGGCAAGTCATCATCAACACTTGGTTTACACACCACGAAATATAAATGGAAAATGCCAGGTGACTCAGAAAGGTATCAGTTAGATTATATTCTGGTTAGGCACAGGTTTAGGAACAGTGTGATAAATTCGCACAGCTTCCCGGGAGCGGATGCGGACTCTGACCACAATTTAGCTGTTATGAAATGTAGTGTACGTTTCAAAAAGATAAGACAAGGGCGGTGGTTTCGGAAATCGGATGTAGAAGCGTTAAATGGATTGACAAGGAAGGAGTACCAAGAGGCTATAGAGAAAACCGGATGACGCTAAAGATCTAAGTACTATCGAAGAAAAATGGGAATGTATCAAGAAAGGGTTATCGAAAGCCGCAAAGACATTATTGGAACCGTTAACGCGAAAAGGACTTGGAAACTATGGATCACGGATGAGATGATTACAAAGATCGATGGGAGGAGAAAAAGGAAGAATGTAAACACAGAGATAGGCAAAATGAAGTAAAAAGAGCAAATAAATAAATTGAGGTGGGCAACAAATAAAGCAAAAGAAGCATGGTGGAAGACGCAGTGCGAGGATATGGAAAGTTTGCATAGGAAGGGTGAAATTGGTGCGCTGTACAGGAAAGTTAAATCTTTATCGGGAAGTAAGAAAGGAAGATCTATGCAAACAGTTAGAGATAAGGCGGGTAAGATAATAGTTGACACAGGAAAGATCCAAGAGAGATGGAAGGAGTATATAGAAGAACTGTATAGTAAAGATCTTAGACCAATAAAGTTAGACATAGAAAAGGAACAAGGCGTAGAGGAAGATAGCTTAGGTCCAGGCATAGTCGACGATGAGATAGTAAGGGCATTAAGGGAGATGAAACTAAATAAGGCCGTGGGAGTGGATAACATTCCCGCGGAACTATTAAAATTCTTAGGAAAATGTGGGAGGAAGAGGCTATATGGGCTGATTCGTAGTATCCACGTGGAAGGAATCTGGCCGGAAGACTTTGTGAGAGCAGTTTTAGTTCCTATGCCAAAAAAGGTAAAGGCTACATCATTTGAGGACTACAGGAAAATAAGTTTGATATCCTACGCAGCTAAAGTTGTTCTCAGGACCATAAACAAAATGATAGAGAGTAGGGCAAATGATTACTTAGGGGATGACCAGTTTGGGTTTAGGAAGGGGAGAGGTACGCGTGATGCCATTGCAGCAATGAGATTATTAATCGTGAGAAATATAGAATACAATCAGGACGCATTTGCCTGTTTCGTAGATTTCGAAAAAGCGTTTGATAGAGTGAATTGGGAGAAACTAATGCGTATATTTAAGACAATAGGAAGAGATTGGGGGGACAGGAGGCTACTCCGCAACCTGTACATGTCCCAGACTGCTCAGGTGCGAGTGAGGAACGATGAGTCCGGATGGGCAGTGTTAGGAAGAGGTGTAAGGCAGGGTTGCCCATTATCGTCGTTGCTGTTCAACCTGTATGCAGAGGAAATGATTCAAGAGGCACGTGAAGAACTGGAGATAGAAAGGAAGGTCTGTGGGGAATTCTTAAAATCAGTTAGGTTCGCTGATGACCAAGCTTTAGTTTGTCAGACAGCCAAGAGGTTGAAAGCATTGCTAAGTGAATTGGAAATTCAGTGCGACAGATATAGGATGAGAATCAATATTAATAAACAAAGGTTATGCAATTTTCTAGGAAGAAAAAGGCTAAGCTAAACATTAAAATACGTGGGAGGGCAAAACATAGAGCAGGTAAAACAATTCACATATTTCGTAAGTGTTTTGGACCAACATGGTCAAAGCAGTAGGGACGTAAGGAGAAAGATTTCGCTAGGCAAAGAGGCTTTCACAAGGAGAAGGGAGTTGATGATAGAGACGTTTAGGAAGGATATTAAGGAAAGACTCGTTAACACTTTGATATGGAGCGTAGTACGGCGCCGAAACGTAATCATTGAAGCAGGAGGATAGACGTAGACTGGAGGCTTTTGAAATGTAGGTGTGAAGACTGGAGAAGGTGAAATGGACAGAGAAGAAAACAAATGAGGAAGTACTTGGGCAAAGAGAGGGGTTTGTTGGGAGAAATCCTATGGAGGCAGGGAAAATGGATGAATGGGGTATTGGCCGGCAGTGGGATGTTGAAGACTGTAATAGAAGGGAGAATGTTAGGCAAACGCGGTAAGGGAAGGAACAGGATAGGGATGTTGGGCGGGATGAAGGAGGAAGAAGAGATAAAGAGAGACCTGATATAGAGTAGGATGCTGGATTTTCTGTTTTGTTAGGAGTCACAAAATATTTATGTAGTGACTGTGTCCATCCAAAAACATACCTTAACCGGTAGATAACCTAATAATAATATAAATATATGAATACGTGTTTTTTTGTATATATATATATATATATATATATATATATATAATTAAGTTTTTTGAACCCATTGGTAATAATTTGGCCTCTAATTATGTCCCTTCTGAATGAAATATTGGCGAGTATTTTTTCTTTCTCCGGATGGAAAATGCGAGAACATCCCGTAAGTAATCTCCCATCCATGAATTAGCATTTCTTAGCAAAATGCGTTCCTTTCCGGCTCGGTGTCACCCTGCTGGAAAGAGACTTGCGAGAAGGTTGAATTCATTGAGATTTATATTTGGGCGCCTTTTCTCGGCTGATAGTGCCGTTGTAGTCTTGCCTCCGCTCACCGAGAAGCCTCGAATAGGCAAGGGGCCGAAGATCCCTCAAGATTAATATGAGTGGTCCCCTCCATCCATTTCCCCGCCGAAAGGAGGATCACCCGTCTTCCCGATCTTCGTGGGGCGTCGTTGAGGCGGGTGGGCGGGGGCCGGAGGGGAGCGCGGTCGGCGAGAATGAACGGCGGGCGGAAGCCCCTTAGCCTCTAATCCCGACGGCCGCAACCAGTGGCCCTCATGAATATGAAAATAATGATTTCGATGGAAAACTGATGGTGTTTTTTTTCTCGTAATAATTGACTTACTTTGTCATGTATAACGCTGACTCAACTTGGATAAATATAGCATATAACATACTCTCGATACTCTTTGATTGTTTAATTAATCAGCATACCATTGGGAAACGTGATAGTTAATTAAAACTGTCATTAAATTTCCATTTCGCATCACTATTATTTCATGAAACTTTGTCATCCACTGATTTTTATTTTCGGTGCATAAAGTATTTCACTTGCAGTCATCTCAAATATATGTATAACTTATGAAAGTTAATTGAATTTCATATCTTATGCTTCTGATAATATTTTGATGATGGCAATTTTTATGGCTGCCATTTAACATTTCGAACACTATGACACAAATATAAGAGACCCTCCGTGAACGCTCTAAACACCAAATTTATTTCTAGCAGCACTCTCCTGCGTTTTTAACTAAGATTATATTCACTTCACAACCCTTTTGTGTGGCATATAGTATTATAGTTTTTAAATAAAGTGGTCCTTAAAAATCTTTCCACCCAAAATCACTTTATAAGAAAGGAAAAGACAAGATTATTGCAAACTATATTTATTCCCATTCCAATTCGAAGGCACGATGAGACAAGTTAAGTTTTGATGTAAAACATTTCAAGAAAAAATATTGAGTGAAATGCTGTTGGTAGAATATACTTGCAAAAGAAATTGTAGGGAATTTTTTCTAATAATTTTACTTTTCAATTAGGAACCAAAGACGTGATGAGGGTGGGAGAAGAAACTTTGCACTCCCACATAAAGATTTAATACTTCACACGACTATGGTTTCGATTGTGCACATCACCATCAGGTGGAGCAGTGAAGTAAATGATTGAGTAGCTTCAGGCGTGATTTGGTGGATGTCGAACATAATGAATAACTGATCGATGAATTTTTCCACTTGATAATTATTTTTAATATTACGACCGGGTTTCGATGTATCACATCATCATCAGCTTTATATGGAAATGCAAAGTTTCTTTTTCTACCCTCATCGTTAAAGAATTACACAAAGTTATTCCTGAACTGTTATGTTTAAGATAGAGGAGTATTGAAAGAATACAGTGGGCGGATAAATGCGTCGTGCCGGACGCAAACATATTTCTCGGATACAGGAGGTGGAAAAGAAGGAATTTGCCAAGTCAGAGCAAAATTTGCGGATTCGTGAACGTTAGAAAAGAAAGAAACTTTGGGATTGACGTTTTCGATTGGGCACTCCTAGAAAAATTGATTGCTCTTATATATGCATGTATAATGTGATCAAACCCTGAGATTGTATAAATGATACGAATGCAGACACTCAAAGGTATGTGCAATTCTGAATTTAGGCCTCCACGAATATTGTAATAAGTGGCACGGCCGCAATAGAATAATTTTAAAAATTGACTGTACAATATAATATCCAGCTTTACTTTGCGGAAGCAATCCATGCCTTCAAGACTTTAAAGTGCATTCTTGGAGCAAAAATTGAGGTTGCCAGTTTGTAACGAATGGGTTAGGTACCCATTTCTGTTTCGCCAAAGTTAATGAATATCATAAAAATCTTTACGAGAGACTTTGGATACTTGTTCATTTCCAGAGAGAGTTTGACTGAGTTGATAACTCTCCTATTTTAATTACAAGCGAGTGATGCCCAAACCCCTCTAAACCCTAATAGTACACAATGTGCACCGCTTTATGGCATTTTGATATATAAGCCCGAAATAAATATACTGCGCTTGTTAAGGATTTGAGTTTTTGTATCATTTAATTAGAACTCATGGTAGACCATATCAAATTATGAGTTTTAATCAAAAAGTACTTATGAATTAAGTTTATTTGTATCAGTTCAGACTTTGATTTTCTAAGATTTATGTATCGGAATGGGCTGTATGCTATGGATTCCTCCGAATCCGGATAGAGAGGAGTTCGTAAAATTGCGCCTTTGCATTGTTAGATACATGAGGTATTGCGATCGGCTATAAAAATGTGACTAGGACACACAGTAAAGGCGTTGATCTGAAATCCCTGGTTTTAATTGGACCTGGGTGACTTGGATATCAAATCGAGGCGGAAATTTGCCCATTGCAGAGGATATGTGTCCTGGAACATTCGTTAAGGTACCTTTAAGCGGGGAAAATGGTTGAGAAGCAGAGGTGAATAAACTCAATGGTCAGGATTATTAGGTTTAGATATCGGAACGGTAAGATAAAATTAGATTAAGGAAAAATTGGTAGGGTTGAACGGATATGCCGTTTGGTGTTGCAAAAATAAGGGACGTCGTCTGATTATATTAGGGAGAGGCTGGGAGAAAAATACTCTCCTTCATTCCGCAGCTTGGAGGTCAAGGCCATACCCTTGTTAGGGGAAGATGATTTGGCCCGTGAGGATCTAGGATTTCTAAAGCTGTGAGGTTTATCGCTTAAGTATATTTTCTTAGCTTCTCAAATTGTCATTTGGGTTTCATAACGCAACATTTTAAAGGGATTCTTTGCCACTGCTTTATCAATTTTTAAAAATCTATAGTTTAACGATCAAAGATATTTTACAGGAAGCTGTTATCTAAGGCTTATATCGATCCGAGTCAATTTATTGCAGAGGAGGATACATATTGCATTTCGAGTAATAACTACCAACTTGTAATTGCAACTTTCTAGAAATAGCGCCTGACTTACAGCGCAACCAAATGTGAGAAGCATTTTGTGACGTAGTGTAATGAATTCTACAAATAATTTTGATTCCTAAGAAATTTGATATCTCTTGAATTTGCTAAGAGTGAAGATCAAGCCTTCATATTTACGTAATCATGAGGTGATTCTAGGACACCGCCTGTTGAATTTTGTTTTCATTGATCCGATTCTAAAATAATTTTTAATTTTCAATGCTGCTAAAAGCATTTTCGAATGAGTAATGAAACTTGCCCTAGAGCGATACTCCAATCTTCTTCCACAGCAACTGGTGTGGATGTGGGTCATGGGGAATCATTGAATCAAGATTGTACGCAACTATTGTTTAACTGCCGTTTGCCTATTCCTCTCTCGCTCTTCGGCCAAAATTTTGGGTCGGTACTTTGAAGGGATGAAAATATGTCCACAACCTGTTGCAATGGCGAGATTCTTGGAAAATACAATCATTCGGTGGACGTACAACTTTCACCATCCACCGTTCCTCTTAACTTCCTTCGGGTTTGCTTGCGGTTTCCTTATTTCCGGCCTCCTTCCCCCTCCATTCCACTCCTCCCTCCCCTCTTCTTCCTCCCCCCCCCACCAACTGATAGATTTCATTAGGTTCTACCCTCCGGCCCTTCCTTCCCCCCTGCCCCATCGCCATCGCTTTCGCTCCTCACCTATCTATACAACCCATTGTTCCCGAAATTTATTTCGCCCTCTAGACTTTTTTATGCCCGACCACAAAAATAAAAGCCTTTCCTCGGGGTCTACTCCGAATACCCTTTCGACCCAACTTTCCAGTCGACCCGGCAGTTTAAAGTGGACCCCGAAGCCATTCCACGGACGCTCTACATGTTGCCGAAGGTCCGACCCTCTCTCTGCCTTTGGGCTACCCCTCGGCCCTTAGTCAGAAACGCGAAGGAGGGTATATAAGGTTTCAACCGAGACCCCCTCAAACGCGTTCCTGCCCCCTCTCCTCGCATTTTCCCCTTTCCCTCGCATCACGTGCCTCTTCCGAAGGCTTTACGTTGATTCGGTGGGACTGTGATGGATGTGACCGAACGGAAGTCTGCAGCTGAGCCTCTATCCACCATGGGTGCGCCGGGAAATTAAAAGAAAAATAAGACAATCCCTGCGGCACCCGCGTCGGGGTGTGGGCATTCGATTTACTGTCGATGCTCTCAGTCATCTCTTGTCCTCCGCTTGAAACGGGACGGCGAATCGGGGGTGCTCGAGAGGACGTCACCACGCAGATGGTCGGCCGCTCTCCGAAGTTTCTCTTTGCAAATTTTGGCATCTCTCAAAAGTCAATCCATTAGTTTTTTTTCATTTATCACACGTGTACATTTCGGCACTTGAACAAGACGAACCCCACTTTTTAAACGTCAACTAAAAGAAGAGAGTCGTATTCGGAGGTTAAACGCTTTATTCGCGGTCGTAGAAGCATTTCGATGTGGCTGTGGTGACCTCGGGTGGAAAGGAAGGCAAAGATTTCGGTAAAAAAACTCGCCACCCACTGGACCTAAATAAATACCTGCATAAAAACTTTCATCTTTCTGACCTCAGGAATCTATAAATTTTATCACGTTTGGTTCTGAAGACCTCGAAGAACGGACACTTTTGAGGGGATAGAATTTACTTTCTACGGCATTTCCAAATTTAGAAGTTGCGCCCACTAGGGATGCCCCCGGAGGCCTTCGTATGGTAAGCCTCGATTAAGGCTTAACTTTGCTGAATGCTTCCATCCTCGAATGAGCCATTTATTTGTAATGCTTCACACCGATTTATTGGCGATTGACCACGGTTGCTACCGAAAACTTTCATTATCAAGGCCCTTGATAATGACAGTTACCTGTTGATACCATGATCGGTTGTGAATAAATTGGTGTGAAACATGAAAAAATTATTTATTCATTTATTCTACGAGGGGGGATGTATACCAGATATTTTCATATACATAAAACATGATAATTCCGTAAAAATGGAGAAACATGATATATTCATATTTTATTAATATTTTCAAAACATTTTGGAACACCATTATGATTACGTAATGTTTGTTTGCAAAAGAATATTTTCGTTCAAATGCAGGAGCACGATTCTTTACACTTTGGCAGCCATGCACAATACCACCTGACTTGCTTCTAATAACTTTGAAGTGTAATTTCTCTTATAGCTGGGCCTATCATATGCTTATTGAGTTAGAAAATGTCACAGAAAAAGTCCATCTTCGTTAAAACTTACTCTGGAAAAATTATAATTTTCAACTGGAAAACCATGAAAAGGCAGGTGTGATTTGAAAAGCCATCAATCTAATCCAATGATATTAACAAAGAAGTGTCTGCTTTAAATGAAGTCCGAAGATCTGAGGAATTACGCGTTGCTTCCCATGTCTTCGTAATATACAGTAGTGTGAATTCCTTACAATCTTCACATAGCCAGCAGCATGTTTCTACATAATTATATTACACAAAAACTAGTCGGGTTACTGAATTCTATCAGGCTATTTTTTTATTATCCCTGAAATGATTCAGTATATATTTCTAAAGGTGACCCAATTTAAATATTTCTCTCAGTCTTGATCCTACGTTGAATATTCCATTTTCGTCTTTTTGTGATAAGCATTAACTACTTCTTTAGAATTGAATTCTAAGAGTGAAAACTGAGCAGTTTGCGACGTGTTCACTTTCATGGTCGTAAAACTTTATTTCTCCTCCTTTGCGTTTATATGAATGAAGCTCCTTTTTCACTCACATATTTTTGCATCTAACAATGACCACAGTTGGTCCCTCATCCAAGTCAATATCCCCTGCTGAAATAGTTCTCGATCATCCCAGGAACGATCATCTGCTTATTAATTCATTAATATTATTTCATTAATGGATATTTTACATTTGACCTTTCCGCATGCTATTTTTCACCGTTTCTTTGGCATGTCATGAAACACGACCCGCATCATGGACGAATCCCTAAATTGCCACACGGAGATGCTTTTTACAGCAATAGCACAGACACGCGGTCGTGACGAATTCCCCAAACGCCCTTGTCTCGCCCCCCCCCTCTCCCACATCCCCCGCCCCCTCCCCCGTGAATCCCATCGCACTCGCTCCTCTCATTGCCTCCATCCCATCGCCTCGGAAATGAGTTGTTGAGTGCCGTCGCCAGGGGCGCCGTATGCGAGCGGAAGACTGTCCCCCGAGTCCTCCAAAACCCTTTCCCTCGCCCTCCCTCCCCAACCCTCAGGTGCGCCCTCCCCCTTTTCCCTTTCTGACCATCTCCGCTCGAGCCAACTCTAGCCACGGGCAAAAAAACAGGGGTCGCGCGTGAAAATGAGGTCCGAGCAATTTGGTCCTAAATTTATGAGGGGCGGAATGAAATAATCGTCATGTAATTCCGAGTCATTTAAACACGCGCTCCGGGTCATTTTTGCACGGTTAAGAGGCACTGCATGCGTATCCGAGTGATGGTGATCTCGTAAAAAAAACTTGGTCCTCGTCACATGCCTTGGATTTATATAGTGTTTTCACTTGAAGGGTAATCCGAGTCACTCGGGCACAAATATTTAAAAATCGCAAAAGGACTCATACGCAATGTATGACTCTCACTTTTGGCACGACTTTCGAAAGTCTTTTGCCCACGATTATCTCTTCATGTTAGATTCATTCCTACTGGGTATATTTACCATTTCATGTTGGATACGGATCTGTATGGTGGGGGTTGATTTATCAAGTGGTTATGGCATTTGCTCTGAGTGCTCTAAAAATCACATCCTTCGTATGAGAAAATTTCTTCATTTTTTCTAGACCCATCGATTTTATCAGTAACAATCACGTTAAGGAAGAAACCAGTGATAAAACTACGTCATCGGCTAAAGGGTGTAATTCCGCGAAGCCATGAAAATTATATTCCCTATCCTCAAAAGCCCCAAAATATGAAAACAAACGAAACACTGGACGTACTATGAATTTTGGCCGAGGAAATAGTTATGGTAACCACCGCGTGTTTCCAACTCAAATACTGTGCTAAGATATTCACGGAATCACGTAATTAAATATCCGATTAGACTTCGGAGATTGAAATGATCTTCAATTATTCTCTGCTGTTGTTTCATTGCTGTATGCCTCCCTCGGCGTGATTCAATTCGAAAATTGGTGTAAGATTGGTGAATAGAGATCATAGAACTGAGTGGAAGGAAACCCGGTGTCCGAAGCAGTCCACGGCGGAAGGGAACGGCGGCCGAGGCGAGATTCTCCGACCGGCGCGACGGCCGGCGAAACTCTCCCGATGAGGAAGGGAGCCACTGGAAGCTATCGTCAAGATTGAACCTGGTCCGTCGGCATGGAAACCCAGTTGGCTACTCACTCCTCACATTCGAGCTTTTATATGAATTTGTCATATACGGTAAACTGTTGTACGGTTCTCGCATTAACCAAGTGCTTCGTGTATATCCATGCCTGTAAAAAGAACATTATCTTGGGTATATCTTAATAATTGATGGGTCTAAATTGCGCATATTTCTCCTAAGATTTGCGCCTTTATATTATACACATGCTAGGTTATCGTTCTATTTAATGTGAAATGTATGTTACAGACTAATAGATGGAAAACCATGGAATCAAAACTATTGCCTTTTTCAAATATATGACACAGTTAAAACTCGTCATTATAGTTCTCACTTAGTTTTCCATCATGATACAAATGACGGAATCAAGTGAGAACGAAAATTCAGTGCCTAAATCGACCAGCCTGAAACACAATGTGGAAGTCTTAATGCGATGCGCCTAAACTTCCTTTTTATATATTACACGTGATATTAATAATAAGGGATAAATAATGCACAGTAATCGACTCGAATTTTGATTTGAAATGTGATGGTAGAGCTCACCTAGTGCCAAGTTTAATAGCGTGTAAAATTAACTCATCATCAGAGTCGGGGGGACTCAGCTTCTTTCCCTGTGCGGCTCGCCATTTCCTTGGAGGATCTGGTGCCCGAAAAATCACGCAGCTCGGGCGAAGCTTTGAGTTCCCAGAGAGACGTGCCCGGGAATCGAATCCTTGCGATAAAGGAATAAGAATAAATAATTGCATTCATTTTTTGGTTATATTCCTTGTCCCACATGTCTTGACTAATGCTTTCTGAAACTTAGTAGATCTAATTTTATAGTTCTAAAATTTGAACCGCCTTGAATTCACTTCGAGTCCAATGATTTTGAGATTGGGAATGAATATCATACCTGGGTTGGAGCTAGGCTAGGCAAATAGCATTTGACTTGAAACATTGTCCAGGGTAATGAAATAAATATTTTTGCTAATTTGTGGTTAATTTTGCAGCAGTTTCTTCACTTTCTCCTTTTTGGTGATAACTTGCCATCGGCTTGGATTCCTATTTCCCGTACCTTAAATGGATAAGATTCAATATTTGAAATTAATTCTACTTTTTACCAGAGATAATTTGTTTTCGTGGGCATATTGTGGTGCTTGCATTTAGTTTAAGTCAGCTTGGCTTTTAATCGATTTTCCCGTAGCCTATATTAATGGCTCCAGAAACCCGTTTAAATAAAACTACTTAAAAACCGATAAAACATCACGATCTTAATCCTCTGGAGCCAGTTATATGCGTCGCCATAAAATTTAATTTTAATTTTTGAGCAAAAATTATTCACTAGCATTTTATTTTTCATTACCCTCAGTAGTTTTCATCCTATAACTCCGTCATTGATTAAAATAGCCTCCTCAATTCTAACTGTAACGATTGTACAACCCTAAATCTGACATTCTTGAAACTTTTATTGAGGCAAAAAATGAGCGCGTAGCATCTTTATTTTTTCATTTGCTTTGCGCCATTTATTATATAACCTATCAATGACCATAACCGATATTGAGCATAAAATTTCCACTCCGAAGAGCAACTTCCAAAGGCAGTCAAAGCACAGTGATTTATTTTTTTCTTTTTAAAGTAGCTCACCATTTGGCAGTAAAGCATTTTCATTTTATAGTCGTTTTTATGGGGCAAGGACGTTGACCGCAATACGCAAGAGAAAGGAACGCGAGTAAAATTCAAGAATGAGATATGACATTTCCCATGAAGTGCACCGGGCGTAGGAGGGCGGCGGCGGATGAGTGGAGGAGGGGTGGTGACGTAGATGGAGTCGGGGAGACAAATGAATAGGGACAGGGCGAGGAAAATTTCGCGCAGAAAGAAAATATCCGGAGAGGGAATAAAACCGTTGAATTGAAGATGGAAATGTCTAGATTGAATTGGCGTGGACATTGGAAGATGGATGATTGCAGGGAGGAAAAGACGCCTTAAAGTTCTTAAAGTTTTTCGGTCCGGAGGGTTGGTACGGGAATATTCGGGGGGGGGGGGGAGAGGGCTATGGAGGAGGAGATGGGAGAACTGGAGAGCCGACGATGGCTCGAACGGGGGATCCCGAAGGGGAGCATATGGGAGAATGGGGCGGGGGATGAGCAGGAGATGGAGTGAAAAGTGTGGGAGAAAAATGAAGCTTCACTTTATCGATTCGGGGCTGACGTTCATGGGACGTGGACCGTATGGGAGGTTCAATGAGGGACGTATTAAGATTGGGAGATAGAGCGTCCCGCCCCAGTGGTCATTACGGAAGCCCAGTAGGGGTTTGCGTCCCTGGATGGAGCAAAAGTTGAGCATCAACCGAGGAAAAATGGTATCTAGCGAAATAGGAAAAATTGCGTCTTCCCATAATCAGACAGATATTCAGCGTAATAAGTACTTCATTTGAAATTTTACCTAGTACATGGATGTTTATCTAGCATAATTTGACGTTCTTATCTTTAAGTAATTCATTAATGACTTCAACATGTAAAATGAAAAGTGTTTGAGTAGCAACGGAGTGTTTTTTGTATTAACTCGTCATGATGCACGGGCTGGTGTTTTATCTCCTTAGCTATACATGCCGTATTAACTCTCTTGCGCCGTCAATAGTCTATCCTAATCGTTTTTGGATCAGATATGATCATCGGCAAATAGATCTGTCTGTCTTTTTTATCAATTTCGCATTAAGGTGTCATCCGCCACTTTAAATGAAATTCTGAAATTCTACACCCTGCGTGACTTCTTTGTGAAATGACTCAAGTGAAATTTTCTCCGTAATCACAACACTGCCCCGTGAGGAATTCCTTCGGGTATTGTGTCCTCGTCACCCACAAATATTAATATTTCATCTGCTCGAGACATCTCTCGTAACAAGCTTTTGAGCAGCACTTAGTTGAAAGGGTAATATGCCTTCCACGACCGTGTCATTTCAATGGTTGCCTTTGCAATGCCCACGATACGTCCAACGAAATAAAAGCAGTTAATTGATCTCATTTTAAGCTGCACTACAGTTGCCCACAAAGGAATTCCGCTGCTTCGGGCGGGAACCCGTCGTAGATGAAAATTTCAATACGTTCCCATGAGGACGGGAGAGAGACGTACGTAATTCTCTCAAGCTGCCCGACTGAGCGCAGGGGAGTTTCCAGGAATGCCCCGAGGCCATCCGTACGCGGTGGTATTGGTTTTACAGACAATATACCACGCCCCGGAAAGACTCGATTGAATACTAGAAAAACTCGCCACGAGCCATGAAAAAGGGTTCCTTCCCCGAATCCTTTCGTCCCGTGCGGTTACGACTCCGCTTTAGATTGGGAGCGACCACCTCGCCCTACGCCGACTCGTTCACCTAATTTATTGATATAAATTTAACAAAGCCTGTCTCCTCAAAAGACCGTCTACGTGGCATTGCTCTGCGTCCGTTCCTTAATCTGTCTCTCTGGTTACCGAGTATCTACTGATGAGTAGTAGTTGTGACTACTATATTATTTGAGCAATTAGAATTCACAGTAATGTATTTCAGGGATCGATTCTGAAAGATAAAAGTCAAATTAAAAGCCCTCCAGAAACACTAATAGCATAATATAATTAAAATGGAATCATACGGTATGACATTTTGACCTTTTTATTTTAGGTGCACGAGTCGTATTGACTCATTCATTGTAATTACTTACTTACCTGGTTGACCGAAATATCGGTACGGAGTTTCTCCTAAATATTCATTATTGACTATAGGATTGACACCTTACATATTGTAATTACTTATTAGGTTATCCGTGAGTAATCTACGATTTGTAGAACACCTTGCTGCTTTGGTTTTTCCTATTTGGTCGAAGAGATGCATTCCGTTGAAGTCATGAAATTGGTTCAACTACATTTTTATATTATAACTAGCAGTTTTTCATTGCTATATAGCAACAGCTTTTTTTGGAAGTGATTGATTTAAAAAGAGTGACTATTGAGCTATATCAGGTACGTAAATCACGACTTCCTACGTAATTCTTAATCAAAACTATTCAGCATATGCGTTGGAAGTAAGTGTGAGTCGTAAATTGAGGTCTTTTGGGTAAAAATGGTTTTATTAAATTGATATTACCATTTCCAAAAGTCTGCAGTCAGTCACCGGCCTTCCGAGAATCGGAGAAAGGTGAAAAATGCCTTTATTTTCTCATGATGTGGCTGGCAATCACTCCACAGTCTCTCCGAGCGACTTAAAACTGTCGCAGCACAAAGGCCTGTCAGCCATTGTACGCCTATGTAATGGGCATTTTCATCTTTCCATAATGCTAGGCGCGCCGGTGACTACGCACAGACTTTTGGATATGATGGTATTTTCTATTAGAACAGGAAAGCACATGAAGGTGTCATATAGTTGCAAATCGACAAGTTAAGAAAATGAGCGATCCAGTCTCCACAATTTTCATAGACATGAGACATTTTATTTTATCATAAAGGGTTAAATTAATGAGAAATATAGTTGTCCATTAAAAGTTGTGTCCCCCGGTTCTCTTATAATGCACGAAATGGGTGATTAATATGAACGTGTGAAAACATTTTCGACAGGATCCAAAAATGTCCTAATAGTATTGATGTGCGCCGTTAATCTTTTGGGTTTAATTTATCCTTAAATCTCCAATTATGACTATAAAAAAGACGAAGTTTGCTGCATGCATGAGGTTTAAGGATGTATAGTACGGAGTCAAGTAGAGTCAGCGTGTTTCTCGCAAATTGTCACGTCCAAGTTCCTCTGGCGACGGCATCATCAAAATGTTCATTGAATTACTCAGTTTATCTTCCAAAATTCATAATGTACGCTGCTAATTTACTAATCCAGCATGTATGCTATCTACTTTACCAATTCGTTTAATTAAGTGAATTTGAAATTATGTTCATGAATTAACGTAAAGGCATTACTCAAGAATGCAACCTTGAACTTTGACGGATACTGACTGAAAGCGTTTTTTTCTACTCCAGTTGGTGAAAAAGTCATTCCCTCTCCTCGTTGCTAAAATGAAACTGAACCAATGACCGGTTTCGATGTACTGCATCATCTTCAGACCTTAAGATTATGTAGCACATCTAAACCGGTCGTGTAATAACAAATCTTATCAAGAGGAAAATTGTAATCATTTGTGTTTATTATTATTAGCAGTGAGGCATCTAAGGCTGATTTAACAGGTTAGAAGAAATTCATTCGAGAAACAAAGACCAGAAGCACAGAAGATAACGCGAAAGGATAGAGAATTTCATATTCCAACTTGGCCTCTGTACGTTTTGTGGATATAGTAGTATGTGTGAACCGTGCCTACCGCTAAGGTTGTCCTATATTTGATTTGACTGACAATGAGCGAGCACGTAATTGCAGGCTTAGGCACAGAAGCCGTGACGTTCCCGCCAGAGCCCGAGGGAGAATTCCCCATCTGGTGGGCGCGCCGAAAAAACATACCGTCCAGGAATTTACGGCAGTAGCCCCCACCCCCTCCCCCCCGGGGAACCTGGCCAGGTGCTCTCAGGAATCTCAGGAATCAATGCGTGGATCCCTTAAGTTGCGGCGTTGCGCTGAAAGGGTCCCCCCACCCAGGGGACGGGTGGGGAGGGGGTCGGAGGGGAAGGAATGGGGGGAGGGGTCGAGAAATAGGGGAAGCGCAGAGGTTTTGGGCTCTGCCCGCGGGGGGAGGAGGTGGCGGGAGGGGAAGGGGGGTGAGAGGTGGGGGTGGGAAGGTCGCGCCCATTCCATCTCTGATAGATTCTCTCGCACGGTCGAGCCTTGTGTGACCCACTCGAAGCCGGGGGAGTCGCCCACTCCCTCCCTACACTTCCCCCGATGGTGCTTCCTTGAAGGACTAAGCCAGGCGACCGGCTACCTCTCCATCATCCTTCCCCCTACTCTCCCTTCCTCCCTCAAGAGTCCAGGTGCCTAAAGACTCTTGGCACCTGGACTCTTTCGTTGTGAATCAAATAAGTAGATATTGTCCTTTGCCAAACGGAGAACGTCATTAACTTGATTACCAAGGAAAACTCAGCATCGGATTTCGACTTGGATGATTTTCAAGCGAGTATGGAAAATATTCCTTACTGAGAGCGTCAAATTTATCGCTTCGCACGCCTAACAATAAGGAGTGATATTGTGACCTCCGCAACGGCTGCGAGAAATAAAGCAGATGAACACTCGTCATTATTAATTGAAAGCTCGGGCATACGACTTTTATTTCGAGAACTAATTAAGCTAATGGTCCATATTAATCATATGATATAGCGTTAAGTATTATTTTATCGCCTACATCCACATCCTTTTTCCACAGCTGCTGATGATTAAATAAAAGTGACTTGATGCCCAAGTTACCTTTCCCAAGAATAAGAATTCATTCTTCGGGTAACAAAGATTCAGTCTTGTTAGGTTAGAGAAGAAAGAAAAAAAATTAAAATTTAAAGCTCGTAGTCTGGAACGAATGTTTTCAATATTGGAATTTTTCATGAAAAGAATTCTATTTACGTCACCCTAGCGGAGACATTTATTCGTAGCGGAGTAACAAAAGATTCCATAGTGACACCACAGCCGTTAACGTTTCAACGAATCTTGCTTTTACTTAGTGCTTTAACTTTTTTTGATTAATTTCTTCGCTAATGACGCACATTATTTCCCGAATTTCTCATTACATCGGATAGTATTTCGTCTTTCGCTGAAGGTTTGTTATCATGTTCATACACTTATTCTGCAATCCTTCACTGTTACACTACTGTGTCAGCCATGAGATAGTTATCCACTTTATCATCGTCACCAGGAGATTCTTATTCCTGTAACCCAATGTTCTTGTCTGTCAGCGTTGAAGTTTCTCCAAATGCCCGTCTCATCTGTCCATCTTATCTTAATCTTCAATAGTGATGCCTAGCCACCATGTGCTTGTATATATGTACGTATTCACAAACCTATGTACGTGTGTGTGTGTGTATATACATACAGGTATATATATATATATATATATATATATATATATATATATATATAATTATTATTATTATTAGGTAATCCACCGGTTAAGGTTGGTTTTTGGATGGACACGGCTACTAAATAAATAGTTTGTGACTCCTACCAAAACACAATCCAGAAACCTACTCTACATCAAGTCCTTCTTCATCTCGGTCTACTTCCTTCCTCCCTTCATCCCGTCCTACATCCTTATCCTGTCCCTTCCCTTACCTCGTTTGCCTAACATTCTCCCCTCTAATACCGTCTTCAACATCCCACTGCCGGCCAATACCCCATTCATCCATTTTTCCTGCCTCCATAGGATTTCTCCCAACAAACCCCTCTCTTCGAACACCATACCAAGTATTTCCTCATTTGTTTTCTTCTCTGTCCATTTCACCTTCTTCGGTCTTTTCCACACCCACATTTCAAAAGCATCCAGTCTACTTCTATTCTCCTACTTCAATGACCACGTTTCGACGCCGTACATAGCTACGCTCCATATCAAAGTTTTTACGAGTCTTTTCTTAACATCCTTACTCAAAGTCCCCGTCATCAACTCCCTCCTCCTCGTGAAAGCCTCTTTGCCTAGCGCAATTCTTCTCCGTACGTCCCTACTACTTTGACCGTGTTGGTCCAAGACACTACCGAGATACGTAAACTGTTCTACCTGCTCTAGTTTTTGCCCTCCTATTTTAATGTTAAGCTTGGGCTTTTTCTTTCTAGAAAATCGCATAACCTTTGTTTTATTAATATTGATTCTCATCCCATACCTGTCGCACTGAATTTCCAATTCACTCAGCAATGCTTGCAGCCCCTTGGCTGATTGACAAACTAAAGCTTGGTCATCAGCAAACCTAACTGATTTTACGAATTCCCCGCCCACTTTCATTCCTACCTCAAGTTCTTCCCATGCCTCTTTAACCATTTCCTCTGCATACAGGTTGAACAGCAACGGTGATAATGGGCGACCCTGCCTTACACCTCATCCTAACACTGCCCATCCTGACTCCCCGTTTCCCACCCGCACCTGAGCAGTCTGAGACATGTACAGGTTGCGGATTAGCCTCCTGTCCCTCCAATCTATTCCTATTTTCTACAATATACTCAAGAGATATTCCCAAATCACTGCATCAAACGCAAGGTTGATGGGGAAGGCTAAAGGGTGTGGATTTTAAGCAGAATAGTTTCCTTGAGCGGGAATTGAGTCAAGAATATTTTACTTTTCAAACCGATGCGCATACAACTAAGCTCCCTTTTAAGGCTTACTCCTCGGTGATTTCAACAGATGTCTGTCATTGCCAAGGTCATAATGCATACATATCTTTGGATGCAGTCCTTCCTTGTTTTTAATCATAGTGTTTATTACAACAGTAGCTCTAAAATACAATTGTTTGATGTAAATGCTTGCTTGAAAATATTTTTAAGCATCATGGGTAAAAGAGCTCTAATGAATCATAATTATTGTCAATAGATATGCTTGACAGGACAGTGCTCGTCATTGAATATTGTGCTTTGTAGTTGCCCACAGATATTTGTTTATTGCTCCATAAATATCGTCTTGAGCTTGATACGGTATATATAAATATAAATAAATATATATATATATATATATATATATATATATATATATATATATATATATATGTGGGTGTGTGTGTGTGTTTGTGTATACATACCGCATGTGTGTGTGTATATATATGTGTATATATATATATATATATATATATATATATATATATACATATACACACATATATGTATGTATATCAATATAAACGTATATGTATCTAAATATACATCTATATATACATACCCTATATATATATATATATATATATATATATATATATATATATATATATATATATATAACGATTGTACGGAAAAACTCACACGAGCGGCACAATAATGGGCTGACACAATATAACACAAATAGAAAAGAATAGACACATTTAAAAGAACACTCACACGGTAAATTGTTCGAGCTTTCGGCCCTCTCAGAGGCCTTCTTCAAGAGAGACTGAAAATATGCTATTGCTGAGGAGAGGGGAAAGAGCTATGGGCGGGGAGGGGAGGTGTGGAGGGAATGCTGGGAGGGAAATTAAATATGGCGGTTAAGGGTGGGAATTTTAAAGGAACGGAAGGATAGTATGTAGGTGGATTCACGAGTTCTCACCTCTATGTTGGTGGCTGAATCAGGTAGGGATTCTAGTATGCTTAGAGCAAAACACTGGTCGAATGAAAGGTTGTGGGAATTGGCGTGTGAAGGGATAGGAATAGAAGAGAGTGGATGAGGGGATGTAGGGAGAGGGGAGTAGACCTAATAAGTAGACAGGTTTTACATCGGGGGCGGTTGCAAGTAGGGTAAATATTATGAAATTTGTCACTGGGGGGCGCCAAAGGGATGGTGGATCTCAGAAGGTTTTTGAGATTGGCGGGTCATCTGTACGCAGCAGTTTTCTCAACTCAGGCGCACACTTGTATGCATTGTTCAATGAGTCAGTAGTGCCATTTGGTCTCCCTCTTTAAAATTTTTCAATCCTCTTACCAATGGGAACATGATTCCAACTTCAGTATTTAATTAAATATGAAGATAAGGAAGAGCGTTGAACACCGAACAGGCATCGCAATATCATAGGCACATTAACACCAACCTCTTTCCAAGGAGCAGAGACTTTGCTGAACACTCCTGCCATCCTGATTACCATTACCATTTACCTGTGTTTTTTGGCGTATTTTTTGTCTCATGGTCCTGTTTTTTTTTTAGTATTACAATCCTAGAATTGGTTGCAACCCTCCATTCGTTCCTATCCCATATTATGTTATAATAGGTTTTGAGTGCAGGGCTACATCTCCTCGGGAGTTTAATGCGGTGGTTTCCCGTTGCCTTCCGCATCGCAGTACTTCGGCCGATTCCGTGAACTTCACTCTCGCCCGAAGCTGTGGCAGTTGATGCCGGGCCGATCTCCTTGATCTGCGCCATCGTCGCCTTTTACTGAGAGCCTGGTCCTGTTAGCCGTCTCAAATTACCCTTGAACGAGGTTATTTCACGCTTCTTTGGACTTTTTATCTATTTTCCTCCAGAATGTTTTGCTTTCCAGCTAATTTTGTTCCTTATCTTCTCGTAATATTTTCCCCTTCGATGAGTTCTGCATTCATACCGGGTTTTCACCACTTCTATTGGCTTAAGAAGCGAATTTATTTCCTTCTTTATTCTAATAGTCATCCAATTATGTCTTCCTTTTCAAAAATCTCCCCCGAACTACAATTTTTTTATAGCTTCCAATATTTCATTCTGCGTTTAGGCAATCTTTCTTATGACAGGCATCTGTTCAATTCACTACTGAGCTTTTAGGGTGCACATGGGATTCTTTCAATCTTTACAACTGACCATCGTTCTTAATTGTTTGCTTCAGTTTCTTGAATTTAAATTTTTTAAATTGGCACTTCGGTGAGGTGGCAGTCCATATCGGCGCCGGGAGGAAATTAGAGTATATGGAATCTCAGGGAAAAGTACAAAAGGAATATGGAGGATACTATGCAAAAAGAACTAATTCGATTGAAGATAGTTCAAGCCAAAATTGATTTCTCAAGGTTATAATAGAAGGGAAATGGAAGGGCAGCTCGCACAATAGGAAGATCAAGAAACACACCCTTATAAAAACCAAAGAGTGGTTTAAGGAAGACGAGCTGGTGGCTGTAATCGAATTAGAATCGAAGAGAAAAGAACGCGGAGATGCAGTTGACCGAATATCGAATTGAGGAGCCAGTGAATAAATCAGTTTTGCTGCGTGTCGAGTGACGTTAGTGGTACAGGAATACCTCTTTTCGTTTCTGGGTCCCAGTTTGACTCCCGCCTGTCCTCGTGTTCCTTCAGCGATGCGACACACAGGAAGAAATTGAGCTGCGGGATCTTTTCTCCTTCCTCTCTCTTTCTCTTAGCTCTCTTATCATTCGCTATGGCCCTTTTACATAGGATGGTATCCAGGGTAACGAACCGTGGGAGGGGGAGGAAGGTGATCTCACCTCCTCCCCCCGCCACTACTCTTCCTAACAAAGAGGATGGGCGGGGGAGGTCGGGGTTGAAGGGGGGATTGGAAAGGTGAGTGGCAGCGGCCGAGGGCTCGTTCCCCTAGCGGCGGGGACCACGAGCAGGGCCAGGGACTCTCGGAAAGGGGCCGCCTCTCTCTACGGAGGCAATGAGAGTGGCATCGTGGCCAGAGAGGCTTGCGCAAGGGGATCCTGCGCAAAATGGTGGAGACCTTTTGCGTGCGCCTTTCCCGTTCGCGGGGGTTGATGGATTCACATTAGACGGGAAAATTATTATGCCGAAGAGTTCGCCACTACGACCCGCGTCATGACAACGGTTAGATGGAAATGACAAGAGACTAAAGCGGGATCGGACGTCCACAGTGCACGGAGGTACCACGCCCGCAGGACCACTTCCATTCGAACCTATTCCGTTGCAGGCGGAAGGCGATGAGGGCCTCTATGGTCCTCGAGGGCCGAGTATTAAACCTCAGTCTCTACTGTCTTTGAGCTCCCTGGTGCGTCGAGCACAGAATATCTGTTCTGGGTTTGGTGTAAACGTCATCTATCTTTATTTTATTTTATCCTTGCGTTGTGTATTCTATCTTTCCCCGTCACAAGCATGTGCCGCTATACCATGCCGTCGATTAAAGAGAATAAAATTGAGTTATAAATCAGCCCTCAGCTAGCGTTTGCCCGCTTTTCAGTCGTAAATATCCTCGGCGCCTCCCCATTGTGTATCCATGGTACCCCACGCGAGCGTAATCGCGTTTGTGAGCCAGCCTTTTCAACTGCAGCGCATTGAGCGTACTCTTGCATTCGGTGTGCAATTTTACCAGCAGACAGATTTTCCGCTTGTCGGATAAAAGCTGAAACCAACGAATGAATCGTGAATCCAAAAGGTTCGAGTTTTCAGACTCGTCGTTAGGTAAGATGGGCGACACGGAAGTGCTTTCAAAGGATAAGCTAAATTTAAGTATATTATTAAGCAAGAAGTCAGTTCATATACTTTATTTATAATTCTACACTGGCATTTTCATTTTACAGACACATCAATATTATCCACTCGCTTATATCCAATGGTAAAAATGAGCCATTACTCAGATCTCCCAATTTTCGAGTAATATATGCTTGCATGATTATAACTATATTATCAAAAATGTATTACATATTTTATAATGACCTCTCAGAGTGTACAAGGCCAATGTCAATTGCTCGGCGAACGTCTGGTTCAATTTTTATCCAATGGAGCCAACGGCGAAGATCTTGCCGAAAATAATAGCTGATAATATGTTTAATGCTTTTGGCCAAGGGGGGAATTTGCGAATCTCAGTGTGGAGTCGGACGGAGAATTTCAAGCTGGCCACATCAGACGAAAAGGTAACTTTGTCTCTTCATGAAGAAATTCCGTATTTTGGGAAATGATAAAGCTTCCTGCTCATCCGAGTTCAGCACTGGTAAGGTTCTCAATCTCAGTCGTACGAAAAGTTCCGCAGCACTCGCATCTGGTTAGTTTTTCAAAGGGAGACCATCCTGAATGCACAGAGTGCCACTCCATCATCTCCCCAACACGCATCAAATCTACACACGACGGGAGGAGACTATCACCCGCTTGCCTAGTAAATGACGCAACGCGCTTCGGTCCATGAACTCTTTTTTGCGCAACGCAGGAATGGATCAACTTTAACCTTATCACAGTCGAATTATTCTCTCATAGTTATTGTGCATTTATTTGATAATTCATTAATATATCATGATAATATCGAGTTGTATTCCTCTCCAATGTTTTTATCAGAGATCCTATCGTTTAATTATCAATATCGATGTGGATATTGGTAAAAAGGTAAAACGCCCGTTAAATATTTCTGTGAGGATAATATAGGGTCAACAAGAGTGTAATCTGCGGTTAATTTACCGTGGTACTGGGTCGAATCCACCAAACGCAAAGCTGTAAGGCCAAGCAAAAGATGTTGCAATATGTTTAATTGCATCAAAGGCCTGGTCATATCCTAAGTGTAAGATATACGTCACATGAAATATATT